>NC_057862.1:576899847-577231514 GCF_019393635.1 Dromiciops gliroides
GACCTTAAGTCAGCTTCCAAGATCAGACCTGCCTATGTGAGCCTAGAGTTTTGGGAGACCCTGGGTAAAGGGTGACACAAATATTCCATAAAGCCTTATCTATCTAACATTGATCAACTGAAGCTCACGTTACTAGCTGGAAGAATTTTGTTTTGCATTATATATCTATACATATAGGTTTCATTCACAAGACCTTTTTTTGCTCAAGGGCCCTCTAAAACATCTCCTAAAACCTTAGATTAATATGTTTTTTGCCATAATAAAGATCAGCCACCTCAGATTAATGACATTTGCATGTGACAATAATTACAAATTCTACAATATTTACAGTCCTCTAAAATGCAGCATTTTCTGCTTAGGGATTTTTCTGCCTTGGTCAAAGCATTACTAATACCTTTTGCTTAGTCTCTGCCTCCAGGGGATGCTGTAGCATTAGTTTAATGTCAGCAAGAGTAAAAACATATATACATAGTTTCATTATTCATGTAATGTGCGTGTGATGATTTTACCACTTGTATTTTTGGACTAGTTAGCCAAGATGACTCTGGAGGAGGTTTAAAGTTAGACAAATCCAGGTGTGAACTGCCATTTAGGACTCTTGCTATGGCAGATTCTTGAAAAAGCAGTGTTTTCTTAGCTGTTTCTCAACCCGACTGCAAATATTCTCTTTCTCCTCATTGGGTTCATCATAGATAAACAAAATAAAGATTTTTTTTTTTGGAGACAGATTCAAGCTGCTAAGCTTGAATGAAATGATGGGAATTGTCCTGCTTTAGAAAATGGAGATAGACTTCTCTTAACTTAGTGCTCTCCAGGTAAATTAAGTCAAGAATTGAGGTAATTATATTAATAATTTGCCTCTGTTTTTAATGGGGTTATTGTTGTGATTCCCACTTCAGACTGGCTGGGGAGAATTCGATATGTGTACATTAAACATTTACTACATATCAAGCAGTGTGCTACAAAGTCCAGGAGCAAATACAAAATGCTCTGTTTGTCATTCAAAGCCTCTCTCTCTCTATCTTTTTTTTTGGTGGGGCAATGAGAGTTAAGGGACTTGCTCAGGGTCACACAGCTAGTGAGTGTCAAGTGTCTAAGGTCAGATTTGAACCCAGGTCCTCCTGAATCCAAGCCCTGTGTTTTATCCACTGTGCCACCTAGCTGCCCCCTCAAAGTGCTTTGTAACCTACATCCTTCTACCTTCCTGTTTTCTCAAGCCTCACTCTCCACCAAGTACTATTTCATCAATGACATTGGCCTCCTGGCTGCCCCATGAACAAGACACTCCATCTCTTGGCTCCAGGCATTTTCTCTCGTTGTCACTCATTCCTAGAATGCTTTCTCTCCCCTGTTCCAACTACTGACCTCCCTCAGCTTCCTTTAAGTAACAAATAAAATATCACCTTCCTAACCCCTATTGATTCCAGAGATTTCTTCTTTTATTTCCTATTTCTCCTATATATAGCTTGCTTTGTATATATGTTTTTGCATGTTGTCTCCCCTATTAAACTGTAAGCTCTTTGAGGCAAGGACTGCCTTTTGCCTCCTTTTATATCTCCATCACAACTCAATGCTTGGCACTTATTAGGTGCTGAATAAATATTGATTTATTGATTATAGAGACAGGTAAAAAGTCTCTGTTTTCAAGGAGCTTAAAAACTGGCAATAGAGTAAGACAAGACAAAAAGCCATCCCTGTATAATTAATTGCTTCATCGGGTAGGTGTTGGCAGTGTCATCCTAGCTTTTAAATGCTAATTGAGCAAGTGGCCTTGATATTAAATCATTTTGGCTATTTCTCAATATATGTATCACTTTTTCTCAGCTCCAGACATTTATTCTTTCACTTTTGTTGCTCATTTTCCCACCCTATGATCCTTAGGGTAATGTCTGACTTCTCTGTGGTTTAGAGTTTTATGCTAATATTGATAAAGCTAGGAGCAATCAAATAGCATCAATTCAATTCAGTTCAATAAGAATATATTAAATGCCTCTAATATGTAAAATACTGTTGAGTCTTTAAGATACAGAAACCAAGAACAATAGTTGCTGCTCTCAAGGAGCCTATTATATTCTGAACAATGTGTCTGGAATCAGAAAATTAGTAGTTTCTCCATGGATTTGCTTCTTGATCTCTTAGAAAGATTTTCTTTTCTCTTCTCCAGAGCTTTCTATGTTGCTGAGGTGGATGAACCAGAAGCCCACTTTTTCAGCATTCCTGATGAGTTCTTTGGTCAGTCATCACCATGATCAAAGTGGGCTATGGGAACATGTCCAACCAAACCAGGGGATGGGGCAAGATTGTGAGTACCCTCTGTGCCATTGCTGGAGTCCTCACCACTGTCCTTCAGGGCCTGTCATTGTTTACAATTTCAACTACTTTCACCACTGAGAGATGGAGAATGAAGGGAAACAGAACATTCCAGGGGAAATGGAAAAACTTCTTGCTAGTGTGGTCTCATAGCACAGTTTCTCTCAGTAAAACAAATGGTGGTTGTTCTGGAGAAAAATCCAGGAAATGACCTCCTGAGTTTGTTCAAGGGATCTAATCCCCACTTCCTCTCCAAGGACTGTTTATTTCCTGTAACCATTTGTCCAACTCTTACTCGCTGAGTCTGTTTCATTAAAGCCATCATTTTTTTTCTCCCTTAGAAAAGTCTTCCTACTTGTGATAATCAAAAAGTTTTTCATAAACTGTTTGCAAATCTCCCTGAAGAGATGCTATAGAAATTTAAAAGTGGTACAAAAAGCAAATTGAACTAGTGGTTATAGGTTTATTGAATCATAGATTTAGAGTTAGTAGGAACCTTAGGGGTTATATAGTCCACACCTTCCATTCATTCATTCATTTAAATAACTTGACCAAGGTCATATGGCAATTTCAGTGGTGTCATAAATAGAAGATGGAGACCTGATTCTGGATTGCTTCTTGAAGATGAACTATATATTCTGGAACAAAGAAAGTGGTAAACAAGCAAGAATCTTTTTTTTATGCTCCTAGGATTACTTCTGTTGAAATAAATGGAAGACTATAGGAGTGTGAAAAATGTCCTGATGAGTTAATATTATTGCTATAAGATCAGTGCACAAATTCATTTTCACTACTTAGAGGAACAGAGCAATATCCTATTCCCCAAATTGGTAACAACAGTCCTATTACGGGGTTAGGATTGTTAAAGTTTAACCTACCAGCTGACATGGGTCTTCTTGAGAAACACCTTGAAGTGAGAGAGATAAGCCTATTAGGTGTGGCTGCTGCCTGAGTGTCACAAAAGGGACTGAAATGGCTCAAGAGATTGGAGCTGCCTGTAGCTCAACTTCGCCCACCAATGGGGTGTGTCCCATCCTTGGGTGATTAACTAATTAGGGAACTTTCCAGTCAGATGATTACCCCATTGGTTACCACCATCTGTTCTCTATAAAAGTATTTGCCTTTCTCCTGCTCTAGGAGATTGGTATCTCAGAGAACCACATCTTTGTGCCATGCCTTCTCCCCATGAGAAGCAACCCAAGAATTTCTCTCTTGGTTTCCTTTCTCTGGCACCCAAATAAAATATTATTTTATTCTAATTGGATTTTTATGTGAGAGGGTGTAATTCTTTAGAAAGGAATTCCTAAGGAACCCTACCACCCCAAGACACCACCACCATTTATTTCCCCCCATAACAGTCCTTTAACTCCTGTATTATTCAACAAATCTGGCCTCTATTTTCTGTTGTGTCTCCAAGTATTGATTGTGATGTTGGGTAAGCTCTTTAACCATTTGAAGCTCATATGCAGCTTCAGTAAAATGAGGATAACAATACCTCCTCTTTATATGTAAGAGTCCATTTTTGGATTAATGAAGAGACATAGTTGATACAGGTGATTTGCTTAATCACATTTAAAAAAAAATGAAAACAAAGGACATAAAAAGATATGTACCAGTAGGTGGCAGCCTCCCAGTTCTCATCAGTCCTGATTCTGGACATGCTACAATGCCCCAATTTGTCCAGCTTTGTCAGAGTTGAAGACTGACCTGGATGGCTATTTTTATTGCTTTTTGCTAAAAAAAAATTGAATATTACTTTATTGATCTATCAGTTTCTTCCCATCTCCTTATCCTTCATCCCTGGGTTGATGAGTATGGTTTGAAATCTTCCTTTCTTCCTACCTCTTAGGCACTCCAACCTCTTAGCTTAAGTAACATTCTTTTTTTTTTTTTGATGTGTTTTCCTGAGAAAATCCATGTTCCTTTCATTTCCTCCTTATTACTCTTCCCTTTTATTCTATTCTCAATTCTATTCTTGAATTGACAGACTTGTTCCTTCTTTATTCTGTGTCCCTCATGAAAGCAAATTTTGTGAGGTACCAAATCTGAACTTCTTACTTTTCCCCATTTCTGTGAAATTGCATTTGTATATTTTACCCTAGTCCTTTCTCTTTTTCCCTGTTCCATGTTAATCTTAGAAATATCCATTTGTGAAGAAAGCAATATTGAATGGAAGCAGTGCTCTATAGTAAGTGTCTTTGTTGTTGTTGTTGTTGTTGTTCTGTGCTGTGAGGTTCTGAGCAATCTCCTGCACTTACCATAATTATTCAACCTTCTGAAAGTCACTTTATCCTATGGTTCTGTACCCCCTCCCCTACTCCCATTTTAAGTGCTGTTTGCTCAAAGGGGTTTGTAATTCTCTTTCCCAGAGTAGGATAAAGTCCTGGGAGGTACAATTATTTCTTAGAGAAGTTGGTCTCCTAATGTGCAAATTCCAGACAAAACTCATTCTAATTCTCTTGTCTCCTATCACAGACACCTCCCTTTACTCCATGGGAATGTTCTTTAGTGGTACCCTTTCTATTTGCTATCTAGAGATAGTCAGCCTTTACCTACCATATCCCATGCCCTCTTTTCCTTTTGTTTTATCTTTTCACAATCCAAATTTTTGTTGAGAGAATGGAAATTACTATGCTTCCTCTGAACTATGGACTGGGTTAAGGTGACTCTCTATCTCCCTTCTATTATTTTTTTCTTACCACTTGCACAATTTTCCACTGCATTTTCCCTCACACTAAAGATATTGATTTATAGAATATCATAGTATTTAGTCAATAAAATATAAATCTATCACCCCTTCATTTTTCCTAATTCTTCAAGTTCCTCTTAAATCTTTAGTTTTCTAGGTCCTATTTGCCTTTTGATGATGCCTCTCATACTTTCCTTCATCTTTAAGTTTATATTTTAAAATAAAGACCACAATAGCCTATAAATGTGAGAGAACTGAATTAACTTAGTCTTTACTTGATGATTTTACTTTAAAAAACCTTAACTCAGTTTCTATTGCTTAGAGTGGTTTTGAGTAATATTATGTTCACCTGTTTTTTTTTCCCAAAAGGTTATTTTCCCCCACTTATGATGATGCTCAACATCGCAGGATGTATCATTTGGGATTAAAATTTTAATTCTTTTACTTTTCAGACTATCTTATTCTAAGCTTTCCTATGATTTTTTCATGATGGTGAGGGTAATCACAGGTTATGTAAAATTGTATTCCTTCATATTTGAAAATATTTCTCTTGGCCACATGCAAAATTTATTATTTTTTGTTGAAATTATGAAATTTAACAACAATATGCCTTGGAGCAGGGGTGGGAGAGAGCCAATTCATGCCTGCTCAAGAGAGCTAAAGTACCCAAAAGTATTTTGCCTTTCAATGATGTTTTCATTTACATTGCTATAGTTATTGCATAAATTGTTCTTCCCATTTTGCTTACTTCAATTCATACAAATCTTCCCATGTTTCTTCAAAGGCGTATTTCTTACTGCATAATGTCATTCTCTTTTTCTTTTCTTTTTTTTTTTGTGGGAGAATGAGGGTTAAGTGACTTGCCCAGGGTCACACAGCTAGTGTCAAGTGTCTGAAGTCACATTTGAACTCAGGTCCTTCTGAATCCAGTGCCACCTAGCTGACCTCTGCACAATGACATTCTATAACACTCACCTATGATAGCCTTTTCTGTCATTTCCTAACTGATGGAGACCAACTTTGTTTCTAGTTCTTTGCTACCCCAATGAGTGCTGTAATAAATATTTTTAGTATATGTTGAATTTTGAATTTTTTTTCTGTTTTAAGTAATTTTAGAGTAATTAAATCATATCATATCTTCCAATGTCATCTTGAGTTTATTTGTATGCTCTTTATCCTATTTATTTAATTTTGAGTTCCTGGAGGGCATAGACTGTTTTTCTCTTTCTTTTATCCCCAGCATTCAGCAAAACACCTTGCAAAGAGTAGGTACTTAATAAATACTTGTTGACTTTATATTCCCATAATTTAGCATAATTCTTGGCATGTGGTAGGGGACTAATACATGCTTATTAGTTGAATAATTGATTGATCATAAAATAGATTTATAATTATTTATAGAAAATGTTAATAATGCAGGTTAAATTTAAAAGCATGCTATAGGTACATTTTAATTTTTTTTGGAGATTTTGTTGTTAAATATTTGCCCGTACAGCCCTCACTCAGGGAATAAAGGTTCAAAGTTACAGCACAAAATAGGTAATTGTTGGCTGAACTTTTGAAGTTCTTTCCAAAAGGTATGTTGAAGCTTTTCTTCCCAGATACACAAATATTTGGCAAAAGATCCATGATTTTGTCAGTGTAGGGAATTCCTTCTATTAGTACATATTTCATTCCATCTACAATTGAGTTTGTATGTCTTGAGGACTAATATGCACACACACATTAAATGATGAGGATGCACAACTAATAAGCTTCAGAGGAGGTCTTCCTGCTTCCATGTTCAACACTCCTTATACTAGGCTCTGTTATCTCTTATTTCTAAACAAGAAGGGAGTGGGTAATAGCTTGTTGTGAATGATCCTGCTGGTCACTGTCATTAGAACTGGGAATAATATAACAATCCACAGTGAATCAGCAATTGTTTCCTGGAACTCTCCATGGTTCCAATTTTCATTTATTCACATTTAGATAACTCACAGAAGAAAAAAAAACTACCAAAGAAACCATTTGTTAATGACAAATATAAAATAACATAAATTTCAGAGAGAAAACAACTGAGAATTTAGTACCATATTTCCTATGGAGAAATATCTCTATAAACATTGGCAGCCTAAGCTAAGCTAATTTGGATTTTTATTTATTGTGTTTATCACTCCAGGTTGCAAGTTTTTTCTAAGGAAAGAACTACAGCTATTTTTATATAGGAAACATGATGCTTTTAAAAAATGTAAGCTTATCAAATTGATAATATTTAATGGGCAGCTTTATGCCACACTGTTTCGAGTCAAGAAGACCTGGATTTGAATCCTTTCTTAGATACTTACTATCTGTCTGAGATGGCTTAATCTCTATGTGCCTCATCTGTAAAATGGGGACACAGGATTGTTGTGAGGATCAAATAACATATGTCAAGCACTTTGTAAACCACATAGCATATAAGAGTATCAGACCCTGAGTGGCCTATTTATTCTTTGAAAGGCTACTGAAGATTGGCAGGGACAATAGATTTGTCCTAGGATATGGATGGCCTTGGATACTTTTTTCTCTACCCACCCATCTGCAGGAACAAATGGAAGAAACTAAAGGTTTAAGAATTTAGAGGCAAATGCATAGTTCCCCAAAGGAGAGGCTAAGGAACTTGACCTAGGATTCTGTTTCTTGGGAGGTGGCAGGTTTCAGGGTCAAGATTTCAATGGTGCAGATCTATTATTATTATTGTTTGCCAGGCAAGATTTCTTATTTTTTCAGATGATTCAGAAGTAGGAGGTAGAAAAAACTATGACCAATCAGTGGGGCAAAGTACCCTGCAAAGGACAGGCTTAGTGAGGCTAGCTTAGTGAGGAACAGCACAGGGGCATTATAAGAGTTCTTCAGGGACCCCAATATCTTCCAAGGTATGTCATCCTATTTGCACATGTGTGCCTTGGCCACAAGTGTTGCTTATATGTGTGTCTTTCTACTTGCGAATACTATATGAATCAATTTCCCCTGCAGATGGTGGGTATATTTGTGGGAGAGTATACCGCAGGCTTATTGGAGAGATGTTATATTTTTTATTGTGGCTTTTTAGAAAATTGGGCTTATATGGACAGACTATTGAAAAATTAACACATCCATTAGTATTTATGAACTTTATAGTTTTAGAAGTGTGGACCAGGGGCAGCTAGGTGGCACAGTGGATAGAGCACTGGCCCTGGAGTCAGGAGTACCTGAGTTCAAATCTGGCCTCAGACACTTAACACTTACTAGCTGGGTGACCCTGGGCAAGTCACTTAACCCCAATTGCCTCACTAAAAAAAAAAGAAAAAGAAAAAGAAAAAAAAGTGTGGACCAACCTTGAACCTGGGATAATTGCCTTCTGGGGGAATAAAACTTGAATGTGTACATATCTCAAAGGTTATATGAATGACATGTCACCCATGTCATCTATGTGTCAATGTCACCTGTGTTACCAGGGTGTCACTGTCACCTATGTCACCTATGAGCCAAATGTCACCTATGTCTCCTATCTGTCAATGCCACTTTTGTCACCTATCTACTAATCTTACCTGTCACCCATATACCAATACCACCTATGAAAGAAACCTCCACATGCCACCTATGTAATATAACTGCAAATGTCACCTATGTCACTTATGTGTAAATGCTACCTATTACACTAAATGTGAATGTCATTTTTGTCACATCTATATGTGTCACCTTTCTACAAATGTCACCAATGAGCTAATGTCACCCATTAGCCAATGCCACCTATGTCACCTCTGTGCCAAGGTCACATATCCACAAATGCCACCTATGTCACTTCTGCCAATGCCACCCATTTTACCTCCCTGCCAATGCCACCTGTGACAACAATCTCCCAATGCCATTAATGTCTTTTTTCTTTTGGTGAGGCAAGGAGGATTAAGTGACTTACCCAGGGTAACATAGCTAGTAAGTGTCAAGTGTCTGAGGCTGGATTTGAACTCAGGTCCTCCTGAATCCAGGGCCAGTGCTTTATCCACTGCTCCACCTAGCTGCCCTGCCTTTAATGTCTTATACCAAAAAATGCCACTCATGTCATCTCTCTGTAAAGGCCACCTATATCCCTTACCAGCCAATGTCACCTATAGCATCCAGCTGCTAATGGCACCTTTGTCAAATGTCTGCAGTGTTTTTTATTTCTGCTACCTGCCAATGCCACCTGTGACACCAATCTCCAAATTCCATCTATGTTGTTTATGGGCAATGCCACCTGTCTTCAAATTGAAAATGCTACTTTTGTCACTTATCTTAAAATGTTTCCTTTAAGAAAATGTCACCAATGTCACAAAGGTGCCATTTTCACTTGCCACCAAAGTGCCACTTTGACCTACGTGACTTATGTGCCAATGTCACCTATTACTAAATGCTCCTTATGTCACCTATATCCTAATCTC
Source organism: Dromiciops gliroides (assembly GCF_019393635.1). Taxonomy (NCBI): domain Eukaryota; kingdom Metazoa; phylum Chordata; class Mammalia; order Microbiotheria; family Microbiotheriidae; genus Dromiciops; species Dromiciops gliroides. The sequence goes on from NC_057862.1 coordinate 576,909,268, forward strand.
ACCTATGTCATCCACTTACAAATGCCATCTGTGACAGCAATCTTCACATGCCACCCATGTAATATAACTGCAAATGCCACCTATGTCACCTATGTTTAAATGCCACCTTTGTCCCCTAAAAGCAAATGCCACTTTTGTCACCTATATGTATAATAACCTATCTCTAAATGTCACCAATGTCACCAGTGTGTCACTATCACTTATGTCACCTTCACCAAATGCCACCTCTTTCATCCATCTCCCAAAGTGGTTATACCAATCTCCAAATACCACCTATGTCATATACCAGCAAATGCCTTCTATGTCATATCTTTCTAAAAGCCACCTACATCCTTACTAGTCAAGGTCACCTATAACACCTAGCTGCTAATGGCACCCTTGTTTAATGTCTGCAATGTCTTTTATTTCACCTAACTCCCAATGCCACCTGTGAAAACAAAGAGAGAAAGGAACTAATTGATTTCAGACTAAGTGAACCTGGCAATGGCTTGTCTGTCTAGGAGGCTCAAATACTCCTGACATCACAAACTTTTTGAGCTCCAAATAAACACCACTCAGGGATCCCAGATAACAACACTGAGTTCTTCTAGGGCACAGACCACATTATCAGAGGTGGAACAAGAGCATACTCTTTTCTTCTTCTGTGACATGAGACAAATGGGTGTCCTTCCTTCCTTCCTTCCTTCCTTCCTTCCTTCCTTCCTTCCTTCCTTCCTTCCTTCCTTCCTTTTTTTCTATCTTTATCTTTCTCTCTTTCTCCTTTCCTTCCTTCCTTCCTCTTTCTTTGTTTCTTTCTTTCTTCCTTCCTTCCTTCCTTGCTTCTCTCCCTCCCTCTCTCTCCTCTTCCTTCTTCCCTTCCCTTCCCTTCCCTTCCCTTCCCTTCCCTTCCCTTCCCTTCCCTTCCCTTCCCTTCCCTTCCCTTCCCTTCCCTTCCCTTCCCTTCCCTTCCCTTCCCTTCCCTTCCCTTCCCTTCCCTTCCCTTCCCTTCCCTTCCCTTCCCTTCCCTTCCCTTCCCTTCCCTTCCCTTCCCTTCCCTTCCCTTCCCTTCCCTTCCCTTCCCTTCCCTTCCCTTCCCTTCCCTTCCCTTCCCTTCCCTTCCCTTCCCTTCCCTTCCCTTCCCTTCCCTTCCCTTCCCTTCCCTTCCTTCCTTCCTTCCTTCCTTCCTTCTCCCAGCACTAGCAGTTTCTACCTTGATCTGCACTGAGGGTATTCCTGCAAAGATAATTACTTCTATTTTGGCTTTCTATAACAGTCACCATCTTTTCCTTTCCAGCTGCCTGGACCTTTGTCTCTATCTTTCTGGGAATAATACAAAGTCCAATCCACTCTTTTTGAACCCCTGCTTTAGGGACAAGATGTTAATCTGGGAGAAATGTGTCATTTCTTATTCTATCTAAATTCATAACATTATAACAAATGTTCATAGGGTCAATCAGTAAGAAATTAAGTACTTACTATGTGTCATGCTCTGTGCTAAGTAATGAGGAATCAAAGACAAAAACAAGGTCCCACTTTCAAGGAGCTCACCTTCTAATGGAAGAAGTCAGACAGCAAGCGCCTTTAATGGACTTAGTGTTTGCCATGGGGAACAAGGAGGGCAGGAGCAGCAGGAACTCTCCAACTGACGGAACTTTAAAAAAAAAAAAAACACCTGAAGGATGGACCAACTGATCACAAAAACAAATACTCATATAAGCCAACCAAGTGTGGTGAATTGGGATTATTCTTTATTTAATTCAACCCCTGATTAATTATCTGGTCCCAGTTGTTAGTGCTCCATTTTCTAAGAGGATCAATGACATTATGGGGTGATGTTTTCACTCCCTTGTGATCTGGATTTAAGTGAGGCAGAATTGCACAGAGTCGAGTCAATAGACTCATCTTCTCTTCCAGAGCCATCGAAGTCCACTGGCAAGACAAAAGACAAGACAACTGGAGATGGCCTAGGATGTAGAGAAAGACTGAGCTCTAAGCTCCAAGGCCCCTGGTTCAGCTTCCTTTATGGCAGTTGGAATAAATTGTTTGCATCTACCCATTCCACAGGGTGAAGTCTTCACACACTTGGGGTAGACACACACCCAACTCACCTATGGACTCACTGATTACCCTCAGCCTGGTTTAGCCCATCTGCCAAGATGATTTTATTGGAGTGTGGCTACTGTGCATGTTAGAACTTCTTGGAGCCACAGGTACTGAACTACTGAAGCCCAAGGCTCAGAGACAATATTTTGCCACCACTGTATCCTTTCCCTTGAATTTTGTTTTGATTTTTGTATTTGAACCAACTTCTTTCTACCCCTCCCTCACCCAATGTCTTATCGTTTTAGCTCCATTATTGTGTAACTCTTGGACTTAGCTAGTTCACACTGAAAATCTAACCCCCAACTGAGCAATAATTTCTCAGCCACAGCCTCATTCCTACCCTGCTCCCCAAACTGGGTGGGTTCAATCAGAACCTTGGACACATCAACCATGAAAGATTTTGATGGTCCTGACTCTGGCCCCACTATGAAGTCTTAGGTAATTGCTGTGAATTGGAAGGTGTTCCTCATACCCATAACATCTAAAACCAAAATTAAATGAGTGGTGAAATTGTATGACAGTCAAATCCACAAGGACAGGATCACCTACTTTGTCAGTTAGGAAGACTAGTAATATTTAGAAGATGGTGAAACAACAATTGCTATTCAACACATTGAATAATGACACAGATATTGAGGCTTTGTGGTACGGTAGAAAGAGCACTAGATACAGAAAATGATGTCCTGTCTTCAAATTCTGACCCTTCCATTTACTATTTTGTGTAAATTATTATTATTATTATTATTATTATTATTATTATTATTATTATTATTATTATTATTATTTGTGGAGCAATGGGGGTTAAGTGACTTGTCCAGGGTCACACAGCTAGTAAGTGTCAAGTTTCTGAGGCTGGATTTGAACTCAGATCCTCCTGAATCCAGGGCCGGTGCTTTATCCACTGTGCCACCTAGCTGCCCCTTGTGTAAATTATTTTGCTTCTCTAGACCTAAGTTTCCTCCTCCAGAAAACTAGGAGATTAGACTTGATTGCTTCAAAAATTCCTTTCAATTCTAAACCCTACAAAGATTGACATTATAATGAAGTAGTTTGCCAACTCTTTCACCAGTTTATTTTTCAGATGAGGAAACTGAGACCAACAGTGTTAAGTGAATTGCACAGGGTCATACAGCTAGTAAGTGTCTGAGGTCAGATTTAAATTCAGGTCTTCCTGATTCCAGGCCTGGTACTCTTGCCAATGAGTCACCCAACTGCCTACTAGGGTTTAGGCTGAAGCTACTTTTTTCATGGAAGTATTGCACAGACAGCCCTGGTTGGGGTCTTGGACATGCACTCTCAAAATACAGTCTGGTCCTAACTGTTGTTAGCTGACCATGTGAATTTGGATAATTCTCAACCTTCCTGAGATTCTATTCTATCATCTCTAAAATGGAAATAGTAAAATTATTTTACTTTAAGGGGAATTCTATATGTTGGAGACACATAGAAAAGTTAAAAAATATATTATGCTGGGGTGAGGGATGTTTTAATGTTCTCAGTATTCTTGCATTGGAGTCATCCAATATCTCATTGTAGCAGAAAGCCAGTCTTGGGTTCTCAAACTGTAGGATTTCACAAAGAATGTCAACTAATAAAAGGGTTAGGATCTGCAGTGGCAGACAGGTGTTTCTGGGTTGTACTTCTAAATGTTTAATGACTAGTTCTTCAGGGGAAAAAAGTATGTATGGCACACCTTTAAGTTTAAACTGCATTATTAACAATTTTCCATCATTTTCTAATGTCTAGACAATCATCATACCAATAGATCAAATCTTGATATATTCAGTCATGTTTCAGTTATGTCTGACACTTAGTGATCCCATTTGGGGTTTTCTTGTCAAAGATACTGGAGTGATTTGCCATTTTCTTTTCCAGCTTATTCTCCAGCTGAGGAAACTGAGGCAAACATGGTTAAGTAACTTGCCCAGGGTCGCAAAGCTAATAAAATTACCTGAGGCCAGATTTGAACTCACAAAGACAACTCTTCCCGACTTTAGGGCCAGTTCTCTATCCATTGCACCTAGCTGCCCTTCTTGATATGTAGTATTTGCCAGTTTCCAAGGTCTAAATGTTCACACTGAAATTAACAATCAGCTCTCAAGAATAGGTACCAGCTGACTCTAGTATGTCCCTGGTCATATCTCACATCAGGGAAACCATGGATACTTTAAGTATTCTTATTAACAATGTTATTGCTATCAAGCAGATGTGGTATACTTGAGGACACTGAGTAGAAGAACAAATTAAAAGACCACATTTCATGTGAAAGGAGTTAGTTTGAATAATAAAAAAAAATCACTGTGAGTAGGGATTGCTTCATTCTTTATGCTTCTATCTTCATCTCTAAGCAGAGTGCCTGGCACATAGCAGGCACCTAATAGATATTTGCTGGTTGGTTGGTTGAGCTATGAGACTTGACCCAAGTTACATTGAAAGTCAGTAGCAGATCTAGGTTTCAAATCTTTCCCCTGCTTCCCAACGTTTTGAAAAAATTCTTCACGAAGGACCTGAAATAGAGAGTTATTATTTATTTTTGTTTCACTTATTCAAAATATCTCATAAGGAAATCGACCTCAGTGCACCTTTGGAAAGGAGATGCCAGTAAAAGTAGGTAGGCAAGGCACAGAGGATTATACTTTGTACCTTGGGATTTGAAGATCCATTCAGATCCATTAACAAAGAAAGCCAGAGGAACAGCTACATGGCACAGTGGTTAGAGTCCCAGACTTGGAGTCATAGAAGATTCAAATTCAAATCCAGCCCCAAACTGGAAGGAAGACAAGAAAAGCAAGTGTTATCCTCAACACTCCCCTTTTCATGCCCCGGCTAAATTTCAATATTATTTGCTTTTTAAATGTGGTGTTGCCCTTTAATTTTCCACTTTGTGCCTTTTGATTTGGTAGTGAATTTCCTGCCAATAGAAGTATTCAAGCAAGGAGTAGATAATTGTCTCTCAGGGAAGTTTCAGAATAGGTTTCTATCCTGGGAGGTTGTGCTAAACATCTAAGATGCCTTCTGAGTCTATGAAATAATATTTATTTATTTTTAGGAATCTAACCACTAAATCCTTAGGGTTGAGGATTTTCTACTGAACTACCAACCAAATTAAGCTTCTCTACCCAAAAAATTATAGCAGATAAGCTCCAACCGGAACCTTTCCCCGAATTTTCATTGTATCAGCTGATGTTATAATAAAATCTAATTGCTTCACAAGGGTGAGATATCATTCAAAGTTGGAGTGCCTCAATTAAGAGAAAATTGATCTTAAGGAGGTCTTTGAGAGTCTTGAGAAAAATTAGAAGCAATGGAGAAATATTCAAGAGTAGACTACTACAATTAAATTTGATCTTATGCAACCTAAGTATCACTTTTAGATACTGTCAAACTTAAGTAGGTTGCTGAAAAATGGAAAAAAATATCTTAAAAAACCAAAAAGACTAAATGATATGATCAAATTGGGAGCCCCGAGGAGGAAAATGTCTAGTCAAATTCACAAAATTTTGGCATGTTTCCTCCTAATATTTCTTGAGTGTTTTAGATTCCACAGTCAGCAAATTGTGACCTCTTTTAAACCTGCTGTACAGGTTTTTAGCAGATAAAAGTAGTTGTCAATCTGCTCCTATATACTTCTATCTGCTCCTATTTTCCCATAAATGTAGGATCTCATGCCCTAAGAAGACTTTAGCTTAAACTCCAGTTCACTGAATATTGAGGAATAGTGATCATTAGTCAGAGACCCAAGAGGATTGTTGTTTTCACAATCTTTGTAATCCTATGTAATACATTTGTTTGTATTTAAACTACTGGGTGCCAAAAAACTCTTCCATGCTCAACATTCTCATCAGTATATTCTAAAACATACTCAATCTGTAGTGGAGGATCTGTGCCTGGGAATACAAATGAATATATTTTCCAGTTCAGAAAATATTTTTAATTATAGGTTCAGTGATTTGAAAAAATAGTTTATGTTGGAGCTGATTTACTATAAATTTTATTTTTTTTGGAGAGGAGAAGCTTAGTTTGGTTGGTAGTACAGCAGAAAAAAAAATTGGGTTCAGTTCTGAACTGTGAAAAAATGATGGAATTGTTCTTGGTTTGGGTTCATGATTTAGTTTGGATCAAGTTCCAGTATCCCAAGATAGGGGCAAGGAATATAGTAACAATTGTAGATAACTTAAAGATCAGGGTTTCTTTTCTCTTTTGACCATTTGTAAGAACAAGCAGTGACCATTTTAAGTATTATTTATTAGATCAACTGTAATAATAGTTGATGATTTTAGTACCCTGCTCCCTTCCCACCACATTTATTAAAAGTACACACAGTCTAGTAGAAAGAAGCTTAGATTTGAAATAAGGTCACGAGTCTTCACAGCTCTAACGTTTATTAGATGTAGGATTTTTGGAAACTACTCTCCAATCCTCTAATTTCCTCATTAGCGAAATGAAGAATACTTGGACCATACAATGTGCAAGCTCTTGTTTCCTTTTCTCCAAGATACCCAGAAAAGTTACCCGAGGCTCTCTGTTCTAGAACCCATTCAAAACCATAACTCAAGCTCTCACTGGTGTGCTCACTTTTACCTTTAGCAGTCAATCAAAGGATGAATAAGTTAATTCATCCCAAAATAATAGACATTTAATCAAACAGCACAACGTATACAATTACAGAAAAGAGCATTGCTCCCTCCCTTTTGCACACACAGGGTACACCCTACAGATTAGCACACCTCTGTTGAGGGAGGCCCAATACTTAGAGAACATTTGTGATTAGGGAACATGAATGGAGAACACACATCTAGGAACATGTGTGACCATGGATCATGAGTCAAAAGGCTTACTGTGGGAACCTATGCGCCAAGATACTCGCATGGACAAGATGTCATACTTCTGACACTAAAGAGTTAATGATGGTATCTAGTAATGTTGTCCTGCTCACTGCTCTTCTCTTTGTTAGGTGTTGTATCTCCATTTTACACTGAGTATCATTTTGTAGCTGTTGGGCTTGGTTAGTAAGCTGTTCTTTGCTACTAGCTACATTACTTCTGCTCATCAAGGTTGTCTTTTTGCTATCTACTCCCTTCTACTAGGGTACTAGCAAGCCCCTCTCCTTTACAAGAGGATGAGTGCTTTTAGTGCATGGCTAGGAGGACAAAGAATTGTTACAACTTTCTAAGGGAATCCTATGAAAGGCAGAAGCCCAAGTGTCCATATACTAAGATTAAGTCTATTCTTTTGATTATGTCTGGTGTTAATTTTAAAACCATAGTCCCACACAACTTTGTAATTTGGGTTAGATAATTTCTTATAACTCACGTTTGACTGCTGATGGAGATCTTGTTTCCCTCCCCACAATGGAAAATTTGCCAAAGAAATCACATAGGAGCTACAAAACCTACTTCATTCCCAAGATCCTCCCCAATGGCATACAAATGGATTGAAGAAGAATAAGAACTAAGTAAAGAGGGCAAGCAGGGTATTTTATAAATATAAAGCACTATATAAGATTTTACATTTTTGTTAGAGAGCAAAGGGGTTTTCTTTGATGCTGGCCCCAGGTCAAAAGTCATGCCTGTTCTATTTTATTCGTCCTTTAACTGGAAAATGGAATTCAATAATGCTTTTTTTCCCCAGATGGAAGACTACAACATTTGACTGAACAACACCTGCTATTTTGGAAGATCCCACTGAAGATCCTTGTTCTACTGATCACAATCTTACCAAACCTATACAATTACAAGGTTTATAAAGCTATATTCTAGGAAATTCTATATATTTTATATAAACATTTTCTTTAATAATCCCTAAAAGATCCAGGGTAAAATGAAACAGTTTATGGATTGGTAACAGTGATATCTATTCATGTACTCGAAATGGAAAAGGAAACCAACTCTATTATTTTAGCTTTCAGTCTTTTTATTATCAGGTGTATGTTTGATTGATGTTTTTTTCTGTCTGGGGGAGTTGTTTTGTTCCAAGTGGCAAATTAAAATCCCTTGATTCCTGAACCTCCGTTTTGGCATCTAGGCTACCAAGCTTGGAATCAATGCGGTCCTGAAGCAAACTAAAGACATTTAGTGAAGGGCATCTTTGGCTAAGGCATTTCTCTATGATCTCATGTGCACATTTGAGTGTGAGCCTTTAGAACACTTTTTTAAAGTCTATTTTTATGACTATAATTAAGGAAATCCAGTAGGGCCTGGCCATTTTTTATCAGCTCCACCAGGGTGCTGACCTTTAAGAAGGTAGTCAAGAGGCAGTTGCGCCCCATTTGTATCTCCTGCTGAGGCTACATAACGTTCACCCCAGAACAGGCAATCTATCCAATGTGAAGGTAAATCTGTAATGACAAAACAACTCAAATACAGGCCTACCTTCATTCTGTAAAGGCTGTTGTCTGATACTGTGCCACGTCATTTTAGGGACATTTGAGAGTCTCAGATGTTACATGAATTAATGCTTTCTAAACCTGATTAATACAACAGGCAGGAAGAGCAAGATTTTCTGATGTGGCTGTGAGGTCATTAAAAAAATATTCTCATTATGTTTGTGTTTCTTCTAGATAATAGTTCACTCTGACTGAGGAAAATGGGTCCTTTTGTCAGGAATCTGAGTTCTGGCTGTTTCCATGTTTTATTCTATTGCTTCTCTCTTTTTCCCCACTATCTATCTACTTTAAATGGGCTCTATGTTTGGGCAGGCCTAGGAACCATGTAACTAAGTTTTTGCTGTCATTTTACTTGATCATACCTCTTGCTCACTGACAATGACAGAGAAATTGAGGCAGTATGATTCAGTGACAAGAGGAAAGATTTTGTAGTCAGAGGACCTGAATTCAAAGGCAACTCTGATACTACATAATGACTTTGGGTAAGTGACTTAACCTCCTCGGGACTCAATGAGTTCCTTTGTAAAATGAGAGGATTTCTGATGTTCCTTCCAGCTCTATATCTATAAGACTATGTTAAAAGGAGTATTGAATGTCAAAAAAGAAAAACCTAGATTGTGCCCTGGCTTTACATTTACTAGCTGTATGACCTTGGGCAAGTCATTGTAGCATCCTATGCTAGGTGCTGGGGAAGATAAAAAGAAAGAGAAAGATATGATGTTGAGACAAGAGGGCCCTCAGGGATCTTGCAGTCTAATGAAGGAAGATGAAGAAAAGATATTAAAATAAATGAGCATGCTATATAATATTACAAGAAAAATGTATTTGAAAATTGGCAAACAGTGACAAAGTTCTAAGAGATTTCAGGAGGGAAATGCTTGGCTAGATGGGGGAGGCAGTTCGAGGGATAGAAATCACTTAATTGCTCTGAATCTTTTTCCTCAATCCTAAATTACAGATAATAATGTTTGTACTAACCAAGATTGTAGTTAGAATCTAATGAGATAATGTATATGTAGCATGGATAGAACTCCTTTCTCACATATGAGAATGCCAGAATAATTATCCCTGGTTCAATGTATTCTCTAAGTCCACATACACTTAAAACAATAGCTCAAAAGCCTCCACTGATGAGTTTACTTTTTTCTAGTGTGAGAATACTATTAATATTACAGGGGCCCCCTGCTGTGTGAGCATGTGACCACCCTCAACCAATCAGTTTGAAGCAGTGTGTAAGGCAGTTGGTTTGGTCAGTTGGTTTTGGGAGTTGGTGGTTGGAACCTTGTGGGGTTGGCAGCTCTGATTTCTCCTCCAGGGTAGGTTAGGTTTTTCCTATTCTTTCAGAGATACTTGTTCCCTCTTTGTTAACCTCTAATATATATATATATATATATATATATATATATATATATTTTTTTTTTTTTCAGGGCAATGAGGGTTAAGTGACTTGCCCAGGGTCACACAGCTAGTTAAGTGTAGGTTGGATTTGAACTCAGGTCCTCCTGAATCCAAGGCAAGTGCTTTATCCACTGTACCACCTAGCTGCCCCCAACCTTTAATATATTTTAATAACTGTTTAATACCTAAACTGTTAAATTGTGGCCCTAGTTAGCTTTCCCCACAAGGGGACAGATAGGGTGACCACACACATTGAGTTTTACCCGTCACACTAGACAGTCAGAAGATACATTTATTTACTCAAAGCACCATCATTTGACTAAATGAATGAATGAAAAAGTCAAACAATCACTATGTAGAAAGTACTGTGTTAAGCGTTGGGGATATAAAGAGAAGAGCAAAATAGTTCTCACTCTCAAGGCACTCCCATGCTAATAGAAGGAGACAACAAATATTAAATAGAATGGCTTTATAAGAAGATTTGTGAAAGAATACCTCCCATGAAACATAGGCTGTACTCCCTCATGAATATTCACACCACAGATGGGAGAATGAACATATATAAGGAGCATGCCTGTGGGGTAATATGTATGGAGAGGCAATTCATACCTCTGATGCTGCAGGATATGTGCAGGATGTCTTCTGGTGATTATCACACTGCTGTCAGCAGGCTGTTCTTTGCTGACTACATACATAGTTTCTGATGATGCATTGCTCTGTTACAATCACTGGGTTTGCTCCTCACCATGGGCCTTAGAGTAACCACAGGCTAAAATTCATTTTTTTTCTCCTTTGTCTAGGCTAGAGGACAAAGTTTGTTTTTTTTTTAAATTACAGACAACAGCCTAGGATTCAGGAAATCTTGTCCCAAGATCCTCTCTAATTTAGATGTAAATAAATTTCAGTAAGAACAAAAAGTAGCCATTCCACATCCACTTAGCCCAGATTCCTATCTTTGTTATGTATATCTGAGTGCAGTGGTGCAAAATCTGAGTGCTTTGGTGTAGTATTTTGACCTGTGAAAAAACCTCAATTTCCATAGATATGTTTGTGTATGTGTATGTGTATGGATATGTATATATGTATATATACATGCACACACACATGTATATACACATATATTGTGTACACACATATGATGTGCTTTGTAACTATAAAGTTGCACATACATATTTGCCATTATTATCATCTCTTCTCAGTATGATATTGTGGAAAGAGAAAGCCAAGGAGCTGGGAGGCCCACACTGGTCTCAGCTGTCAATAACTACTTGCATGATTTTGGGTAAGTTACTGAGGTCCATAGATATGTTCTATGCTTTAGCTTCTTTTATCAAATGAGAATAATTAATGTAAGACAGCATGACATAGATGAGAATGGTCTGGATGTCAACAAGTATTTATTAAGGTTTTGCACATGAATATTAAGAAAGAAAAACTCAGTCCTGCCTTTGAGTTTACATTTTAATAAAGGTGACAACATGCAAGCAACTATGAACCTAATGAGATCTGTACAGTGTAAATGGGAGGTAATGTCAGAAGGAAGACACAAGTGTACTAGGAAATAGCTCTTGTAGAAGGTGGGATGTGAGCTGCCAAGAGTGTACATGAGCAAGTCATTTTAAGGCCTCTGAGTATCAGCTTTAAATGGATATAACAGTTCTTGAACTGTCTACCTCACAGATATAGCTCCCCTTAGATCATGGTAGGATGCCACAGTATATAGGTACCCCCTAGGTCAAGCATTGCCATTGGCCATTCAACAGAAGGGGAAGAGGCAGTGCTAAAGCTCACCCTGGGGTTTGTTACCACACCTCACTCCCATTCTATGCCTGTCTATGCTCACAGGCTAAAGGAGTCCCTTTGGGATCTTTAAAGTGCTATAGAAAATTGAACTGTGCCAGCATCTCTATGGCATTATTGTAAGGATCAAATGAGCTAATAGTTCTGCTGGAGCTTTGAAAATGTGGCAGTGCCATCCAAATGAGAGGGAACATCTTTTTCTGGAGAGCTTTCAATGACTCATTTCATATACTTCAGTTGCCTTTCACTTGGCAAGTATTATTACTAGGAAAATGCAGGTTTGGGAATCTGGAATCTGACAATAAGAAAATGATTATCTTCAGTAAAGGCATCTTGGAAAATCAAATAAAGGAAGCACAAGCTTAATTCCTCTTCTAAGCCTGCCTTCTTCTATTAGAGATAGTTATTGTAGTTAAATACAGGCCTGCCACAGTAGGGCCAATGCATGGGCAAACTGCCTAGCAGATGGTACAACCTGATACTGGAGTCAAGAGCCAATACAACAGGCAGCCGTCTTCCGTTCATTTCCTAAGTCAAACTGTCCGCAGTAATTGTGGGATTGTATGAATCGCTGGAAGCTTTCCACTCCTGACAAATGCCAAAAGCTTTTCTCTGCTCCTTGTGCTGGGAAGATGAAATCCTGCCCCTATTGCTTTCCTCATCAAATTGCCCAGACTGAGTAGGGAGCTGGGGCCATGCGCCCTAGAGCGTGAAGGCAATCAGGATCTGTCTAAACTCAATCATCCGGGGAGGTGGAGGAGTCACTTGGGGGCAGGGATACTTAACTTGATGTTTAAAATATATTTTGATAAATACATTTCAATATCAGGGATTTTCTTTGTAATCCTATGTATTTTGTTTTAGGAGCTTACAAATATTATTCTGAAAAGTGGTCCTTAGACTTTACTACACAGCCAAAGCAGTCTATGTTACAAGAAAGTTAAGAATAAGTTTATATATATAAAATGCATATATTATATAATATATTCATAAATTGCAATATACAAATACTATATAATGTGTACATGTGTATGTGTGTTTATATATAATAGATACACACATACATATATAATACATGCATATATCTATATATTCACCTATTATATGTATGTGTATGTGTGTGTATGTGTATGTGTATGTGTGTGTATGTGTATGTGTATGTGTATATGTATATGTATATGTATATGTATATGTATATGTATATGTATATGAAGGCAGCTGGGTGGCACAGTGGATAGAGCACTATCCCTGGAGTCAAGAGGTACTGGAGTTCAAATCTCACCTCAGATACTTCCTAGCTGTGTGACCCTGGACCAGTCACTTAACCCCAATTGCCTTAAACACCAGGGGCCATCTCCAGTCATCCTGATGTATATTTTGCCACTGGACCCAGATGGCTCTGGAGGAGAGAGTGAGGTTGGTGACCTTGCACAGCCCTCCCTCACTTAAATCTAATTCAGTGCAAGTCATGACATTATCTCAATGTCATGGTCCTTTTCGAAAATGAAGGACAAGCAACAAAAATATGTATATATGTGTGTATACACACATATAACATATACATATATATATTCAGACACACACACATATATATGTATGTGTATGTGTGTGTGTATATAAATGTTATCCCTCTTCATCTCTAATGGCAGCCATCTGTAGAGCAGGGGGGAGGGAAGAAAAAAAGGGAAAAAAGAAATTTACATGATAACTTTATTAAATATTTAAAAGGAATAACAAGTTGTACATAATAGATTTGCAGTTTCACATGCAATCATCTTTTTTATTATACTATGTTATGGACTTCTTTTATTCCATAAATTAAAAATAAAATAAATAAAAACTGTTTTAAAAAGAATCCCTGCCCTAGAGTTATACCCACAGTGAGATACCTTTTTGCCTTTTAACTCATGGATAGGGTTATATCTGAGGACAATATATTAAATAAGATCTCAATTTAACTCATTGCCCTGACAGCCAGGAGTCAGAATGCGTAAATCTAAGTGTCATTTGACATATCATTAAGAGAACCTAATGTCAGTTGGGGTAAAAATAAGGTAAGGTCCCTTTGTTGTTCAGTTTAAAGACAGCACAGTGGAACCCTGTCTTACCACTACTGCAGCAGAGCCTGACTCCTAGTTCAGGCTGGCCTCATTTCTTTCCAAGGTGGACTGAAAAAACATTGTTAGTCTGGACTTTGTCTCTTTGAAGCCCCTTTCTCTAGGTTCTGAAGACTTGTACCTGCAGGGCTCTCTCCAAAAACATCTGACATTTGCATTTGTTGTATTGTCTTCAAACTATATTTCTTAGAGACATTTTCACTTTTTATTATCTCTTTGAGAGACATAATAGAGAAACCTGGGTTTGGAGTTAGAGGACTTGGGTTTGTGACATTTATAAACTGTATAACTTCTCTTAGGCTCATCTGTAAAAAGAAATGGTTGAGTTATATTATTTCTATGGTCCCCTTTGGCTCTATGTGCCTTGGACTTGAATCAAAAGTGAATGCTGGACTTTACAAAAGATACTGAGCTTTGGATAGCATATGACTGATGTTAATGGCTGATTAGCCAAGAATGTCCAAATTCCTGCAGAAGAAAAATGGTTAAAAGTAATTGTGGAGGATTGTTAATTGGAGAGGGAAATAAGATAATTACTAGGATAATAAGAGGTTTGGGGGTATGTGTTATAGAGGAGGGATCTGGGATGTCTATTGAAAAAAAAAAGTTCCTGAGACTGTACTGGAGGAAGTGTGTGCATATATACGTTTGTGTGTGTGTGTGTGTGTGTGTGTGTGTGTGTGTTAAACAAGAAGAATAGTGGGTAACAATGGGCTTCCTTTATCTTTCTGGAGTGCCTGGAAGCCCTCAGTTCAACTAACCCAATTTTCCAACAGTATGAGTGAACTGAAGAAATCTTTAGGATTCCTAGAAAGTTAAAAGAATTGTCTCATGGGGGGCAATTGATCAACCAAGAAACATTCAGTAGGCATTTGCTTTGTACCAGACACTATACTATGAACTAGGGATACAAATGTACCCTAGGACATGGATTTTTCCAGGTTCTCTCTCTCCTTTGGCTGGGGTTGACTTGCTCATTTCATCTATAATAACTTCTAACATGTAGAAGTGATGCTACCAGATGGATTGCTCCCACCACCATAATCATGCAAGTACTGCTCAAATTCTTTTGGGGTGCTAGGGACAAACTTGGTATGTGCATATGGAGAAGAGGGAAATCCATTCTTACAATACTAGACTAAAACCCCATAACTTCCAAACTGATGCGCTTCTCATTTATACAAAATCAACCACAGTGACACCACTGACTCATAAATGTGGAACATTTACCAAAAAGTAGGGCAAGAACAAGAATAATCATCACATTTATTCATTTGAAGGCAAACCTAACAGATCCTCACTTCCTCCAACTATCCAGAGCAACCCAAAGAGTAGAACAGAATGATCAAATCTCAGAATTACAAAGGATTTAAAAGTCATCTAGTCCAACCCATCCCAGAACAAGAATTCTTCCACCAACATATTTAACATGTTGTCATTCAACCTTTAATCAAAGGCTTCTATGATGGTGACTTGCTGAGATTTCTACACAATGTTCTGCATATTTATTTTTTCTTTCACAGGGTTTTATTGTTATTCAGCAATTTTCAGCCATGTCTGGATCTTCATGATCCTATTTAATGTTTTATTGGTGAAGATACTGGAGTAATTTGCCATTTCTTTCTCCAGTTCATTTTTACAGATGAGGAAACTGAGGCAAATAGGTTGAAGTGACTTGCCCAAGGCCACACAGTTAATAAGTGTCTGAGGTCAGATTTGAATTCAGGAAAATGAGTCTTCTTGATTCCAAGTCTGGCACACTATCCAATGCATCATCTAGCTGTCCAGAGATCTAATGTGCATGTGCAGCTTCTGTTCTCTACCTGCATTTGCAGCTTCAGGCTCAGCCCTTCCCTGGCCTGGCTGTGCTTCTGACTCAACCTTAGAAAGCCCTTTAAATTCCAGATATGCTCATTTTGTTCATAATTTTGCTAATCTGCTTTTGTTTTTAATTAGTAACCTTCTAAAGCATTTGTATTATGAAAGGACCAACAGACAATATACAGGGGTTAAAGAAGAAAAACTTAAGCTGAATAAGAATGACAATCATAGTTCAAGACTCTGCTTCTTTTGCCATGGAAGGGTATATATTTTACAGAAATGTAGAAGTAAGCAGCAAGGTATTGATATGAGTATTGGGGATTTTAGATATCGGAATCAAAAGTGTTCTAACTTTACTCAGAGTATTAATGTCAGTTCAGAGGTTACATAGGATTTCTATACTATTACATCTACATTTTGAAATTAATGGTATGGGTCTATTTTCATAGAGATTTTCATGCTTTTGAGATTGTGTTTTATACTTAGCTTTTTTAAAAAAACAAGGAGAATATTTGTAAAAGCTTTTTATAGTCATGTGATTAAGTTTATATTTTATAATACTCTTATTAATGTTAAGTTCATATTCATTTAGATTTCCCTAGTTTGAATTTCATTGTCTTTTATTGTTCCATGTGTATTTTCTTCTATTCATTCATCTATCTCTATTTTGAAACAATGCAAGATGGTTTTGATTTCATAATACAATGTTAATTCTGAGAGTATTGTGCTCCCATATTCTGAATTGTTTTTATTATTATCTTTTCTCTCAACTAATTATTTGATTGAACTCTATAGGGCATTTTCCTGGCAAATTGTTTGCCATGGCAAGTGTAAATTGATTCTAGAAGTATTATTTTTTTTTTTAGTGAGGCAATTGGGGTTAAGTGGCTTGCCCAGGGCCACATAGCCAGCAAGTGTTAAGTGCCTGAGGTCGGATTCTAACTCAGGTACTCCTGACCCCAGGGCCGGCACTCCATCCACTGTGCCACCTAGCTGTCCTAGAAGTATTATTTTTGATAAACCTATTCCAAAAAAAAAAAAAAAAGAGGGGAACATTTGTAAGTTTTCTTTTTTCAAAAAAAAAAGTTTTCTTTGAGATTGTGTTGTGCTTTAACTTGTATTTAAATGTGTTCCGATTTTTCACAAAAGTAATTGTATACTTAGTAAAAAACAAAAGGTATTATTTGAAATTGTTGCATAATTGTATATTATATTCTGAGTCAAGGTACGTTCACATTTTTTTGCGATCATTTATTATCCTCAATTTTTAAATCCATATGAGACTTGGATTATGGGAATTTATCATTTAAGACATTAATTGTCTTTATTCTGAGTTATCAGATGCCAGTTGGCCAAGATGCCATCCAATCACAAGAGGAATACATGCAAGAGCAGACACTGAACTGTCACATGAGGGGAGACATGCATGAAGTCAAGGTATGGCTGAGGGAATGGCTTTTGACAAATGTTGAGGTTGGATTCTCTTGGTTTAATATTTTATTCTCTTTTCCCCCACAATATTGCACAGATGGCGGGAAGTATTCATCCCACCCATCTCATTCTACACCTGCCTTCTATGACCCCTCAGATATGCCTGATGCCATGGACATCTCAATCCCATGCATCTGATTAAGTCTGACTCAGTTTTTTCCAATATGTTCGGTGGCATGTACATATATTCCATCCACCTATTTTGCTCAAGTGTGGGAATGCTCATATCCCATCATTTCTCTGTTCTTCTATGGTACCCCCCATAATTATCTCAGGTGTCATGATAAATAATAGTGTTGCATATGGCCTTGACATCTGTTACCAATTATATTAGATTTTAAAATTTCTCATAATGACATGAGGATAATTAGGCAGATGATGCAAAAAGTGATGAAACAAAGATAAAAATTATTTAAAAAAAATTAATATCACAGCAATTGTCTTCTCAATTACCCTCCATAAGGGGGGACTATAGTAATATTAATTTTAAAGAATGTTTCAATTTTGTTTTATTATATGTTTCATGTGTAACAACCAAGATTCTGAATTCCCTTAGACATGTTTTTGAGAACTTTCATTGTTTGATTTGATTATTGACAAAGCTATTTTAAAGTTGTGTTAAGCTCAATTTTGTAGGAAAGATTCCGGGCTTATTACCAGCATCCACACATCAACCCCTGAAAAGACTTCCATTCCACGACTACACCTAGAGGACATCTGAGAAAAGACTTTCAGAGACTTTAAATGAATAGTTTTGTTTTGTTTTGTTTTGTTTTTCTTTTCTCTTTCTGTTATAATATACACCATCTGTAACATGTACTCTCTGCAGAAGCCCTCCCTTTGCAAGAGTAATGTCAAAGCGCTGGTTCATGAGGACAAAAAATCGCCCCTCTGGACAAAACTTTCCTCTCTTCCTTTTCTATATTGTTATTAACATATTGTTAGTTAGCATAGGTTATTATATTATGTTATTTTTGACTGTTCCATCAAGGAAACACCCCATTTCTTGAGGAAACAAAGGGGGGACTGTAATGATTGGAATGACGCCACCTACTGGAGACTTACTATTGAAAAGCTCCACCATTGAAGGAAGGTCTTTGAGGGTAAGACCATGTGTCTTTTCTTTGGTGTCAGGAAGTGACGTTTGCTGGTGGGAGGAGGAAGGGGGGAGCTGGGCGCTCTGTCTCTCTCTCTTTTCCTGAGGACGCTGGTGGAGAAGGGAGCTAGAAATGCGCTCTCCCTTTAATAGATAGGAATCTAGGCCTTTCTCTCTCTCTTTACCAAATTCTTATTCTCCTTAATAAATGCTTAAAAGTCTAACTCTTGCTAAAGTTTATAAATTATTGGTGACCACTCATTAGATATTTTAGACAGACAAGCTAGAATTTTAGCTTTAACAGTACAATCACATTAAACATATTTCTACATTAGTCATATTGTGAAAGAAGAATCAGAACACAAGAGAAAAACCTCAAAAAAGAAAAATAAACAGCCAAAAAGTAGAAACAGTATGGTTCAATCTGCATTCTGAATCCACAGTTCTTTATTCTGGATGTGGAGAACATTTTCTATCATAAGTTCTTTGGAATTATCTTGGATCATTGAACTGCTGAAAAGAGTCAAGTCTATCACAGTTGATCACCACACAATGCTGCTCTTACTGTGTACAATGTTCTGGTTCTGCTCCACTCAGCATCAGTCCATTTAAGTCTTTCCAGGTTTTTCTGAAATCTGCCTGCTCATTATTTCTTACAGCACAATAGTATTACATTACATTCATATACCACAACTTGTTCAGCCATTTCTCAACTGATGGGCATTCCTTCAATTTCCAATTCTTTGCCACCACAGAGAACTGCTATAAATATTTTTCTACACGTGGATCCTTTTCCCTTTTTTATGATCTCTTTGGGATACAGACCTAGTCGTGGTATTACTGGGTCAAAGGGTATGCATAGTGCCATAACCCTTTGGATATAGTTCCAAATTGCTCTCCAGAATGGTTGGATCAGTTTACAACTCCACCAACAATACATTAGTGTTCCAATTTTTCCACAGCTTCTCCAACATTTATTATTTTCCTTTTTTTGTCATATTAGCCAATCTGATAGGTATGAGGTGGTACCTCAGAGTTGTTTTAATTTTAATTTCTCTAATCAATAGTGCTTTAGAGAATTTTTTCATATGACAATAGATAGCTTTGATTTATTTATCTGAAAACTGAAGAGGCTAACATTCTAATGGGAAAAGACACTTTACAAAAGGAAGCTCAAAAATAGGAATGGGGGGGTACCCGTGGAACAAGAATGATATTGCATGGAATTAAAAACAAGCATGATGGAAAATAGTTACCTGGAAAGATGTGATCTGAGCCTTCTATAAATAAAAGCTTTCAGAGAAGTTTTTCACTCTACCCTCTAGCCCTCCTTCAGATACTTGAAGACAGCTAACATGTCCTACCCTCTCACCTCCAGTTTTCTTTTCTCTGTGCTAAATACTTCCAGTGCATTTAACATATCCTCATATGGCATAGTCGATACGACCTTTCACCTTATTATTTGCCCTCCTCTGAAAGTTCTCAAGCTTATCAATATCTTCCCTAAAATGTGATATGAAAATAAAAACACAATACCCCAGATGTGGCAGAGTATAGTCAGATTCTAATCTCCCTAGTTTTATACTCTCTGATTCTCTTAATGTAACCATATCACACTGTTGATTTAGATTGAGTTTATAATCCATTAAAATGCCTCAAACCTTTTCCCAGAAGGCCCCTTGTACTATAAAATTATCTTTAAGACCATATATCATACTAAACATTTAACCTACTTGCATTCAATCTTGTTTTATAGGGCCAAATATTCTAGCCTGTTAAGTATTTTTATATCCTGATTTTATCTGTCAATGTGTTAGCTCTACCTCCTGTTAGAGGGGAACCCCATTAGAGCTCCACTGTATGTCTCCCTTGGAGAATGGATATGCCTTCCTGGGATCAAATTTACTGAAGGGAAAGGTGGGGGAACCTGGGGAAAGGTTAAAAACAGAATAAAACAGAACATAGACGGAGGCACAGACAAAACATTCTCCAGTGAGGAGAACAAAGATTCCCAATAACTGTGAGTGCAGACTTCCTGATGGCAGGCCTATCTAGTCTCTTCAAATAGAATATAAGCTCCTTTACATCAGAGAATATGTCTTTTACTTTTTTTTGGTATCTAATACAATGTATGGAATGGAATGAAATCAAGTGGAATTTATTTTTCATGATGCAATCTGAAATGAATAAACACAGGCTTGTAGGGAAAAATGGGAAGTGGCATGGATGTCTTTTTGCTTAAAACTACTACTGCTACTACTACTACTACCAATATTACCAATACTACTACCAATACAATACTACTACTAATACTCCTGTCTCTCCTGGGGAGGGGCAGAATTTTTGTTCTTCCCCAATATACAGTCTGTTGGAGTTAATTGATTCCTTTTCAATTTTTTGCTGGTAATTGATTTTCACTTTGAAAAATAGTAGGACCCCACAACTATATAAATTTGGGAGTCTGGGAAGCCCCATGGTATAAGGGAATGAGTGCTGAATTAGGAGTCAAGGACTTGGGTTCAAATTCTTACTCCAATGCTTACTACCTCTGATGCCTTGAACAAGTAATGTGAGCTTCCTGGGCCTCAGCTTTCTTGTTTATTAAATGGCAGGATTGGAGTAGATGGACTTTGCTGTTCCTTCCAGCATGATATGTTATGAAGATCTATTGTGGTTTAGTTTTAAACAGTTGTAAGTCTGTAATACCAGTAGTGCTGAGATAGTGGTGTAAGTCCCTAGTCAGCCCATGAGTGAGCTGTACTTTTCCCCGCAGTCGTGGAGTGTTAAAATTCTCCTCTCTCTGGCCAGATGCTTCATGAACATGTCCTGTGTGCCATCTCCAGCATTATAAAAACCAAATGACTCCAAGTATAGGATTTCCTTACTGAGCATCAGTCATGTCCGTCTTCCCATACAGGAGTGGGGCTTTCATCTTGGAGGGTAGCCATGCAGAAATCCCTTCAATCTCATTCTTCTGTGTGATTAAAAATCAAATAATCCCTCCACCTGAGAAAGGGCTGATCAGATATGCTTACATATTCACATTTTAATATTTCACAGTTTCAAATATACAGTCCAGTTAATTAAAAGAATCCACCAGGGAATTACAATTGTACTGGGAGAAGATTGAAAGTCATAGTTTTTAGTTTCATTCTGAGATGAGGCATATGATCTAAATTGCCTTTTATTCTCTTTAGGCTACTCTGCAATATTTATTATGAAGCTACCTTCATAAAATGTAATAAAAATAAATAAAGGGGAAATCACATTGAAGGATTCATGTGAAATCTCCCCATTCCACTGTTTGTTTTTGTATCACTCTTCATGAACAAATACATGAACTGATTAAAATGGAGATAAAAATAATAGCTCATGCTTATCCTTTTTTCTTTGTTTTTAAAAAAAACATTTAATTTTTCTCCATTTACATGTAAAAATGATTTTTAACTTTTTTTTTGAAAGTTTTGAGTTCCAAATTCTATCACTTCCTCCCCAATCCCTTCCCCTCCCTGAGATGGTAAGCAATATGATATAGGTTATACATGTGCAATCATATAAAACATTTCCATGTTAGTCATTTTGAGCTCTTGTTTATTCTTAGAGACTATGATGGATCCACAATATCTTTGATATCTGTACTCTTTCTACTGGTACAGATTGTGATTGATCATCCTGTATAATTATTTTGTTGTTGTTGTTGTTTTTTAGGCAATGGGGGTTAAGTGACTTGCCCACGGTCACACAGCTAGTAAGTGTCAAGTGTCTGAGGCTGGATTTGAACTCAGGTACTCCTGAATCCAGGACGGGTGCTTTAACCACTGCACCATCTAGCTGCTCCCCATCCTGTATAATTATTATCTGTTTATTTCCATAAATGCTTCCCAGAGAATCATAGATTTTGAGGTGGGAGTTTAAAATATTTTTTTTTCCTACAGATTTCTTCCATCTTAATAGTATTTTATTTTTTTCTAATTAACATGTAAATATAGTTTTCGACATTAATTTTTGTAAGATTTTGAGTTCCAAATTTTTCTCCCTCCCTCCCTTCTCTCTCCCCCTGCCTAAGACAGTAGAAATTTGGAAATCTTTGGGTGTTAGCTAGAGCCTTAAACTGTGGGTTGCAACCCCATATTGGGTCAGGTAACTGAATATGGGGGTCACGAAAAATTTGGCAACAGTAAAAGGTTATGTGTATCTATTTTATATACCTATGTACCTGGTGTCACATAAAAATTTCTTGGTTAAAAGGGGGCCATGAGTGGAAAAAATTTAAGAAACCCTGAGCTACAGCACTGGGCTTGGAGTCAGCAAGACCTGAGTTCAAATCTGACCTCAGATGCTTACTGTGTGACCCTGGGCAAGTTACTTAACCCTGTTTTCCTCAGTTTCTTCATCTGTAAAATGAACTGGAGAAGGAAATGGCAAACCACTCCAGTATCTTTGGCAAGAAAACCCCAAACGAGATCATGAAGAGTTGGACGTGACTAAAAAGTGACTGAAACAACAGTTATTTGGTATATATAATGGCCAGATCAATAATCAATCAGTGAATCAATCAATCAAGCAATAAGCATTTATTAAATGCCTACTATGTGCCAGGAACTGAAGATACAAGGAAAAAGTAGAAATAGTCCCTATCCATAAGGAATATTAGTAGAAGAGAGAAAAATGCACAATGTGGTTGTATACAAGAGCAATACAAAATGATTTTGAGGGAAAGCACTAGCAGCTGAGGAGGTCACTATATAGTGGAAAGCAATATATAAGTTCAAAATGCAGAGAATAGATAAAGTGATTTGAAATCACAGATAGGAAAGTTCATTGAGGGCTGGGGTGATCAGCAACAGCTTGATAGAGGAGGTGATAGTTGAGTAGCACCTGGAAGGATGGGTAAACTCTGACTGGGGAAAGGAAGGATGGTAAATGTAGACATTAGAGGTCATTTATTTCAACCTTTCATTTAACTCATATAGAAAATGGCGCTTGAAATAAGCCTTGGAGAAAACTCCTGTATGTGGACATGGACTTGAAATCAGGATTCCATGCTGTTTCCTCACTGCTCAGAGCCCTTATCTCAGTCTGCTCCTAATCCTTTATGACCATCTTCATTGAACAAAACTTACCTGACCTTTTTCCATTCCTTCAGGAGTTAAGTCTTTGCTAAAGAAATGAAAAGTTAATTCATTTGGAGGTCCGTATGAAATGATACTGAAGGATTCTAATGGCATTTTAACATTTGCCTTGATTTCTTTGTTTCTGTATCACCCAAACATAGGTGCTATTAGGAGGCCTTCCCCTCCTAGGTTACAGAGTTATTTTGACTGACTTGCTCCAAAGCAATGAACTAATTCCAGACTTGTAGATCAGAGATATATTTCTGGTCAGGTAGATCTTAAACTTCTTTCCAATCAGACCACATAGACAGAGGCATTGGAAGAAAAACTACTATTGTTAGCCATGTGAGTACCAAGGAAGAACTGGAAAGAGCATTGTGACTGTTTCTGGTTATGAGACAAAGCAATGTGTCTGCATGGGTTTGTTTAATTTATGATATAATTTGAGTATAAAAGTCCCTGACTTTAATGAGGAAAAAGAAATGTGAATCTTTTGAGTACAGACACTTAATGTCTAAATTATATGAATGCTCGGGTCTGACTTTGTTTTTAAATCTTGAAAGGAGCTGAACAAGAGTCTGTGATTCCCCTCCTCTCTATATTTTCTCCACCCCCATCCCAACTTGACATTGGATTTAATTGCATATTTGTGCTGAATGTGAATTGCAGGGAAAATAAAGATTTGGCAATCCATATCTGTAGGATTTCAGTCTCTATTTGCAACAGCAAAAATAAAGGGCCCTTCTCCACTCTTTTGGCAAAACAAGTTTAATTGTACTCAGGAAGCACTTAAATGACCTGGTTCAATTTCCAGTCATCATCATATTTCCACAGATTTTGACTGAAAAAAACGATTATAAATTTATTTTTCAAATTCTGCTTTCTGTACGTTTTCTTTTGCTATATAATCCAGATCAATAAGCATTGCTGACTGAAGGACGCTTCCAGGAGCATGTTTACCAATACTTTTTGCCATTGGATGGAAGAGTAAAAGTGCTATTTGTGATGCTATTAGAGATTTCTTAGATCCATTAGGATTTCTTGCTGTGAATACCTAACTAATAGGTAATGACTAAAGATTTTTTCTTCCAGAACAAGTAGCTGTCCCAGGTTGTGGGGGTTGTAGTTTGCTCAGTTGGATTAGTGCTGGCAGATGAATGAATTGTGCCCTAGGAAACCACAAAGATACTGAGTTACTGATAGTTCAGGAAATGCCTCAAACATAAGATACTGGGGAATGAAGCTTGTCTTGGGACTGTGCTATTGGGACCCTCTAAATTTCCTACCATTGGGCAAAGCCTTATCCTAGTTATGGAGTCACTAAACTATGTCAATATTGTGCCTGCCCAGTAAGTATTTAAAAGAGCTAGTCGTCTGATTTTTTGTTTTCCACCCCCCATACCTATAAGTCAGTTATTTTATAATACCATTCAGTTGTTTTCTAATACCATAGAATAGGTACCTTGGATTTTACCTACTCTTTTAGAAGTTTTGTCTATTTTCATTTTTGTTTCTCCTTTAAAAAAAAGAATTTGTTGCCCCCCCCACCCACTTTAAAAAAGGGGAAAATGGCAGGTGCTAGATCCATTAGTCATTTAGGTATCCTCCTCTTGCTTGTACCTTCCTATATTTTATTCCCTTTAGTTTTCGTGGGATCACAATGAGAGCCAAAGTCTTAACTCAGGTTATCTGGGCTACTAGTCAAGTGCTTTTTCTTAGTATGCCAAGTAATTTTGGCACTCTGCTAGCCCATACTCCACTTGGGAAGGTAGGACACACATATAAGAAAATTAACTAACCATAGAATGTCAAGAATAGATGCATGTTTTAAGATTACAGGAGAGAGACATCCCTGAGGGGTGGGATGAGGGTTAGTTTTATAGAGGAAGTAGGTAAGGATAGGCAAGATGGAGGGAAAAGATAATAAATTTAGAGCTTAGAAGTCATCTATTACTATTTTCACATTTTATTGAGATAAGAAGTAAAGTTAAATGACTTTTCCAAGGCCATACTTTTAGTAAGTTGTAAAGCCAGGATTCAAACTCAGGTCCTTTAACCCCAACCTCAATATTCTTTCCCCTACATCATTCTTTTTTTTTTTTTTTTTTTTTTTTTTGCAGGGCAATGGGGGTTAAGTGACTTGCCCAGGGTCACACAGCTAGTTAAGTGTCAAGTGTCTGAAGCCGGATTTGAACTCAGGTACTCCTGAATCCAGGGCCGGTGCTTTATCCACTGTGCCACCTAGCCGCCCCTCCCCTACATCATTCTAACAGGCAAGCCAGGAAGGGCAAAAAGTACAAAATAATAGTAAAGGAGAGGGAATTCAGTATGGTAGAGGCAGGAAGTAATATAGTGGGCTAAGGGCTAGATTTGAAGTTGTGAACACCTGAGTTCAAATCCTGCTCCAGATGTTAACTAGGTGTGTAACCCTGTGCAAGTCATTTATTCTTTCTGTGCTTTTGGTTCCTTATTGTAAAATGTAGGGGGTAGGGTTGGAGTCAGTAGCCTTAAAAGTCCCTTCTAACTCTAAATCTATTATCCTAGGGTAGGAGTATTTCAAAGATAGTGGAAAGATTGGTAGAGGATTTGGGTAGTGAAGTAGTAGGAGATAAGGTTGCAGAGATGGGTTTGGGCCAGGGGAGTATAAAACCCTTAGGACAGCCCAAGATGGTGGAGGAAAGGCAGTAAATGCTCAAACTTCCTGACACAATTACTCCAAAAAACCTTCAAACACAGCCAGAAAACAACTCCTAGAGCAGTAGAACCCACAAAAAGATGGCTGAGATTATTTTCCAGCCAAAGATAGCTTGGAAGTTCAGAAGGAGGGGAAGCCAGGCTGGGAGAGAAGTCCAACCCCCACAATTGCATCTACACAGATCCAGCCCCAGCCAGGATGCATCAGGAGAAACTTATCCCCGAGCTTCTGAATCAGCTGCAGTGCTGGAATCTTCTGGAACTAAGGTTACAGTCTGGTGAGAGGGCTGAAGGACTGGCCAGGGGGTGGGGGGAGCCTAGGCGGTATATACAGGAGCTAAGGGGGGATTTGGATGTCCTATCCCAGCGAGGAACCAGGAAGAAACCTTGAGAAGTGGAGGCCCAGTTGGGGGAAGGGCTACAGGCTCATTGGAGCTAACACCAATAGCACACAAAGTTGTGCGCTTGGTTAATTAACAAGTTGGCCTGGGGTGATATACAGATCAGAGAAAAGGCCAGGCTAGTGAAGAAACTGTCCCTCATTAAATCATAACACCTGGGACCCCCTGAAGCTTGGGACAGTACAACCTTGAAACAGGACCACACAGTAAGAAGCAGTTAAAAAAAAAGTCAAGTAAAAGATGGGCAAGATGAGCAGGCAGAGAAAATTGTGAACCATATTTCTTCCTTTAGTGACAAGGAAGATTGAGGTGCACCCTCAGAAGAAGATAGCAACATCAGGGCCCCTACATCTAAAGCTTCCAAGAAAAATATGAATTGGTCTTAGGCCATAGAGGTGCTCAAGAAGAACTTTGAAGATAAAGCTAGAGAGTGTGGTAAAATATGAAAGTTTTTAACAGTCGGTTAGGATAAGTGAAAGACGCCAGTTTTTCAAGGACCACCCTTTTGGGGAGGAGATGAACAGTCTGCCTGCTGCGCATGTCAGACTGCCTGCCGGGTACAGTCCGCCTGCTGCGCATGTCAGACTGCCTGCCAGGTACAGTGCGCCTGCTGCGCATGTCAGACTGCCTGCCGGGTTTTTTTTGACTTCCGGGGTGGAGAGAACGGGAGTAGCCTTTTTTGCCGGCTTGGCGGGACTCCGGGCGGCGCGGCACAGACGGTCTGACTCACTCCAAAGGTGGCCTAAATCGGTTTGGTGAGTTTTTATAAGGAATATAGACAGCCTAGATTTAAGACGATTTGTACTGTATTTCTGTTTTCCTATCCTTCTAATCAACAACACCTTATATACAATAAAGGCTCTATCTAGAAAACCAGAAGCTTCTTCCATTTACTAGTCTGGGAGATGAATTAAGGGAAGGGTTAAGTAGGGGAGATTTATGATCTAATATCCAATTTTAAATCTCACAGTTTGGCGACCCCGAAGGGACCTTAAGGACCCTCCCACCCTCCCTAGTTTGGCCATAAGCCGGCTAATTCGGTGGATTTTCCAAATACCCCCCCCCCCCCCCCCCCCCCCCCCGCGGACTTTCCCTTTGTCTAATCTCCCTTAAAGACTTTAAGCCTCTAAAAGTCTTGCTTTAAACAGAAAAGCCAGCCCAGTTTAAAGGGCAAGATGCTCGAATATTCTACCATCCCTTTGATTTTTCTCATCGGAATGTATTGGGACAGCATAACATCCCGACTTAGAGGAATAGTTTATTCAATGGTCCTTCATAACATTATTGGTTTTTTCCTCATTCAGGCAGCAAAAAGTTTTTTGTATAATAGTATACGTGAGAATCTTTGGGAAAATACGTTTAATATAAGTAGAAATTTTATGCCTGCAATTGAAATACCTTTTAATACCACATCCATAGTTCATACGACTAAGGATTTTTTTTTTTGTTGTTGTTTTTTTTTTGTTTTTGTTATTATCATTGTTTTTGTTATTATCATTGTTATGATGTGGGGGAAACTCTCACATATGGAGAGAGACCTCAAAATGGCTGTTTCTACTAGAGATGATCCAAGTTCAGAATCAGATCAGCAGAAACTACTCCCTCTGCAGGAAGCTATAGAACATAGTAAGAAGGGAGTGCCAATTCAAGTCAGAAAATATAGCCCCTTTAGACCAAGTGACTTGAGCGCATGGAAATCAATCATCCCTAGTTTTGAGAAAAATCCAAACACTGTAATTTCACAGTTAAGGACTATATTTAATGCATATCAACCCAGTTGGGCTGATGTTACTTGCCTTTTGGAAACTTTACTGTCCCCAACTGAGATTACAGATATTATCTCAGCAGGAAATGCCCTTGTTGCGAAAGGTAAGGCCGATGTGGAATGGCCTCTAAAGGATCCAGAGTGGAATTATAATGATGATAGGGATTTCCAAAGATTAAAAGATGCTAGAGAAACACTTCTGAAGGGAATGGAATCTTGCTCTAGAAAACCGGAAAACTGGCAGAAATTTTTAAGCCTACCTCAGGAGGCTAATGAAAGACCAAACAGATTTTATGATAGACTTTGTGAGGCCGCTAGACAGTACACCAGATTGGATCCAGTAGATTTAAGAGATTCCTGTATCATTCTCAACACATTTGTTTATAATTCACTGCCAGAAATACGCAGATACTTTCTGAAACAATGTCCAGACTGGAGAAATCTCTCAGTAGATAGAATTAAGGAACTTGCAAATTATGTCTTTGACTCACGTGAGGAAGATCCAGATCACCCTAAACAGAGCATTCTGGCACCAGCGATTCCTAGTCAGCCATGTGGACACCGGAACAAGGACACTAAGGTGTGTTGTTACTGTCGTAAGGAGGGGCATGAATTGAGAGAATGTAGGACTTGGAGAAGAAATTCTAATTCTAATTACAGGCGAAATCAAAATAGAAATAGATCTTTTTGGAGGAATACAGAAAGGCAGTACCAGAATAATGGTAACCAAGACCCCCCTCAGAAGAGGACACAGGAATGATGGTGTCTTGGGGAGGAATGGAACATAGATAATGAAAGCCATATATTCCCAGATCCAGATTTTTTGAATGCACTTGTGCCAGTCCATTCACCTCCCCAGAGTAATGAACCACATGTCACCTTAAAAGTGGGGGAGACTTATTATGATTGTCTGCTAGACACAGGAGCCTCTAAATCAGTATTAGTAAGCAAACCAGATGCTGGGTGTAGACCTGTAGGATTTTTGAATGTAGTGGGAGTCTCAGGAAAGAGCCAGAGAGTGGCAAAATTGAATCCTCGCATGGTATCTATGGGGCCCTTAACAGTGGAACATTCATTTTTACTCATGCCTGATGCCCCTGTAAATTTATTAGGTCGTGATCTCCTTTGCAAGCTTAGAGCAACCATATCTTGTGCTCCAGATGGGGCTGTCTCCTTACAATTGCCAGAGGATACTGTTCATTTATTACCAATTTTACTTACAGAAGCTCAAGGAACAGCAGGGGAGGTATCCAAAATCCCCTCTGACATTCCTGAGTCTTTATGGGCCTCATCCCCTAATGAGGTGGGGCTCCTTAAGTCTGCCATGCCTGTTACCTTTAAAGTTAAGGGGGGACCACCCCCCTCCATTCCACAGTATCCATTGTCTAGGGAAGCAATAGAAGGGATCACCCCTATAATTGAGGCTTTGAAAAGCCAGGGTATTATTATTCCATGTCATCACTCTCCATGCAATACTCCCATTTTGCCAGTTAAAAAACCCAAGCCTGGGCCAGATGGTAAACCTGTTTATCGCTTTGTGCAAGATCTTAGAGCGATTAATAATTATGTTATTCCTAGACATTCTATAGTCGCAAATCCGGCTATGATAATTTCCTCAATTCCCTATGAATCTACATGTTTCACAGTGGTAGACCTTTGCTCTGCCTTTTTCTCCATACCAGTACATGAGGACTTCCAATATTTATTTGCTTTTACCTGGAAAAATAGACAGTGGACCTGGACTAGACTCCCACAGGGATTTGTAGACAGTCCCACATTATTTTCCCAAATTTTACAGCAGGATCTGGCCTCTATTACCTTTAAGGGCTCCACACTAGTACAATATGTAGATGACTTACTTTTGGCCTCTCCTAATGCTGAAATTTGTCAGGAAGATAGCCGTCACTTACTGCTGGAGCTGCACAAGAGAGGACACAAGGTTTCCAAGACAAAGGTACAATGGTGTTTGCCCCAGGTAGAATATTTAGGATTTATTTTGGCTGCTGGAACTCGCTCTGTCTCTTCTAAGAGAGTCCAGGCCATTCAACAACTCTCTGCCCCCACTACTAAGAGGCAGTTGAGAGCCATTCTGGGAGCAGCTGGGTACTGTAGACAATGGATACCCTCTTTTGGTGAAATTACTAAACCCCTCATAGCTCTTACAAAAAGTTCTGTTCCAGACAGTTTACAGTTGGATCCCCAGCATCTCTCAGCCATAAAAGAATTAAAACGGGCCTTGTTATCAGCACCTGCCCTAGGACTGCCAGATTATAGTAAGCCTTTCACTCTCTTTGTGCATGAACAAAGGGGGGTGGCTTCTGGAGTCCTGACTCAGTCACTGGGGCCTAACCAACGTCCTATAGCCTACTATTCAATTCAGCTGGACCCTGTAGCGGCTGGAGCGCCACCTTGCCTTAGAGCAGTGGCGGCCACAGCGCTTTTGGTAGAAAAAGCCTCTGATTTGGTCCTAGGTAACCCTCTAACTGTGCAATGCCCTCACGAAGTGGAGGCTCTCTTACTACGTCACAGGACACAAGCCTTTTCAGATCAAAGGCTGGCTAAGTATGAAATAACCCTGTTAGGTAATGAGAATATCACTTTAAAACGCTGCACAGTTCTTAATCCAGCAACACTACTCCCTAACTTACCATTCTCGGGGGAACCGTTGCATGACTGTGCTTCTTTAGTTGATATGGCTGAAAAACCCCGTGATGATCTTTTTGATACACCTTTAGAAAATCCTGATCTTGTCCTCTATACAGATGGTTCCTCATTTATGAGAGAGGGAACCCGTTTTACTGGAGCTGCTGTAGTTTCTGATTATGACACCCTCTGGGCAGCTTCTCTGCCTTCCCATTTTAGTGCACAGGCTGCTGAACTTGTGGCTCTTACACAGGCCTGTAATATAGCTAAAGATAAGAGTGCCACCATTTTTACTGACTCGAAATATGGCTTTGGCATATGCCACTTTATTGGTATGATTTGGCGTCAACGAGGCTTTCTAACATCCTCGGGCAAGGCTATTGCCAATGGGGACCTTATCAAGGACCTCTTAGATGCCCTAAAACTGCCTTCTTCCCTAGCCGTTGTACATTGCCCTGCCCACACAGGGAATAGTGATCCTGTTTCAAAGGGAAATGCACGAGCCGATTCTGCAGCCAAGCTTGCTGCATTAGAAGCTCCTGAACATGTATTTAACCTTTCACCTTCTGAGGATATTCCTTCCAACCTAACCTATGACGATTCTGAAGTAGAAAAGTGGAAAAAGAAATTTAAGGCGAAACAGATCAATGGCATCTGGGTGTCTCCGGAAGGTAAGCCATTTCTTCCCCGGAAATTCTACCACCAGGTATGCCTCTCTGTTCACAGAAAAGGCCATTTTGGTACACAAGGCATTGTAGACTCTATTAAGAGAACCTGGATAGCACCAGGTGTGACTAATACAGCATCTCGAATCTGCTCGGGCTGCTCCACATGTCAGTCTTATAATCAGTATGCTTTTAAGGTCAAAGCTTATGGAGGGCGTCCTCTAGCATATACACCTTTTGAGCACTTACAAATTGATTATATTACTATGCCAAAAGCAGGACATTATAAATTTTGCCTTGTTATAGTTGATCAGCTCACTCGGTGGGTGGAGGCCTTTCCCAGCCCCCGAGCCACAGCTGCCTTTGTTGCCAAAATTCTTCTTAAAGAGATAGTACCTCGTTTTGGCCCACCAGCCCGCATCGATTCTGACAAAGGCACACATTTCACTGATTCGATTTTATCCCAAATCTACTCTTTCTTGGGAGTGACTCCAAAATTCCACACGCCCTACCATCCACAAAGTTCAGGCCAAGTCGAACGTATGAATAAAGAGCTTAAGAGTATGATTGGCAAATTATGTACTGAAACCCATTTGAAATGGCCTGATGTTCTACCATTGGCATTATTCTATCTACGAAGTAGACCAAGAGGAGAACTTCATATATCTCCTTATGAAATGCTTTTTGGTCACCCTCCTATCCAAGCTAAAACTTTTTCCCCAGTTTATACATCACTGGTGGGAGGTGATACTTCTGTTGCTTCCTATATACAGGAATTACAGACCAGGCTACGTGAACTCCATGAGGCAGGAGCTGTGGTCCAGGCAGGACCATTAGACTTTTCATTGCATAACTTCAACCCAGGAGATAAAATATATGTAAAGAATTTTCAGAGAACCAGTGGAACTCAACCTGCCTGGGAAGGACCTTTTCAGGTATTATTGACAACTCCTACCGCCATTAAAATTGGTGAAAAAGACTCATGGATTCATTGCTCTCATATAAAGCCTGCACCATTCATAGGTGAAGAGATTTCAGATAGACCTGAGGTAGATGCTAAAGAGGTAAAAACCCTAACGATAGCAACTGTTAAAGAGCAAAGAAAGTTCAGAGGAAACAGGAAGTTCCCATTTAAGAATCCCACTGATCAGTTAAATGCTTTGGGACTCAGTCTTCGTAAAGTATCAGGAGACGGAAATTGCCTTTTTAGGGCTTTAGCAGACCAGCTAGAAGGTCACTGTAGAAATCATCTCAGACACAGACAAGAAGCTGCTTCTTATATGATTAACCATAGACAAGAGTTTGAGTCTTTTATAGTAAATGACTCCCCTTTTGAAGAATATGTTGATGAATTAAAGAAATTTGGAAAGTGGGGAGGAAATGATACAATTGTAGCATTTGCTAAGCAGCATCAGCTGAATGTTGTGGTTCATCAATTAAATCAGCCTTTATTGAAAATCAGTGGCACAGACAAAACTGATGCTACAGAACTCCACATTTTCTACCATAAAGAACATTATGACAGCATTAGAAAGATCAATGACAATTCAGAAACCCCTGCCACTTTGGCATGCAGAGAATTGGGGAACCAGTTAAAACAATGTGGCATACCCCAAACTCTAGCAGCTTAAATACCTTATAATTTAACAAGCATTTCCTTCTACAGGCAAAAGCACTGAAGTACATGGCCTAGTTTTCTGGCCTACCTCAACTATTTTTTTTTTATTAATTTTTGGGTTTTTTTGTTTTTGTTTTGACTTTTGAAAGGCACTGAAAAGACCTGGAATTGACTGCACCTTTAAGTTCTTTAAGAGCACAAAAGGGTGCTTAGCGAATCTTTTGCTTTTTATTTTTTATTTTTGGTTTTGCTTTGGTTTTTTTTTTTACTTTTGTTTCTTTTGCTTTTCTTTAAAACTAAATTTTGTAAACTAAGTGATTATTCAAAGACATTTTAAGTATATGCTGTGGGTGAGGCTATCGGGCCTCAGAAGCTACCAGAATTCTTCTTTTTTTTTATTTACTCTTTCTTTTTGAGAGAACCATGAGTTCTAATGAGTTTTGTTTTATTTATTTATTTTTCTCCTTTCTCTTGTATGTTGTTCTGTTTAACTAAAAAGTACCAGAAATTGCTTGATACCTCACTGAAAACATTGAATATTGAATCTTGCTAATTGAAGTCTTATTTCTTTTTGATGAATTAATCACCACTTTAAGTATCTGCTACTGTTATACCAGAGAATTCATGTATAAGATGATGTGGTCTACTTGCTAAAAGAAGATTATGTAATAATGTCTAAAAGAAGATTATGTAACAATGTCTAATATAATCAGCTATTTACATTCGTTTATTATTTATATGTCATTATACTCTGGGTATGGTTTGGAATTATTGTATATATCACTAATATATTCTCAGTTATGCAGCATAGCACACATTTTTACCATCATATTGTCTTTGGTGAAATTAATGAGATTTCAGAAATATGGAAACTTATCATTTCAGAGACTAACTTGCTGTGAACTCTGACGCAGGCCCTGGAGAGAATATATGTGCAACAAAAGGAGAGACAGGTATACGTAAGTCCATGGTTTGCTTATGATGGTGACTATGTAGAGCACAATTACTAGGCACAGTCCAGTATTCATCCTCTCTCCCTCCTAATTTAACCTAATTTAACTGAACTTATTTATCTTTTTATCTCACTCAGTTGAATTCACCTGTGGCCTAGCACAATCACTGGCTGTCTCAGAACCATGAGATATGGTATGATAACCTTTCCATAACATTTTCAGGTGTCATGAACACATACTAAATTTGGCTTTGATCCAGACACATGGTGGTAAAAAGTGTTACATATTGCATAACTACCTCAACCCTCTATTACAAGTCTAACCATATAAAGGAGGGAATGTAATGGAATTTATTAATTTGATCATTGACAATGCTATGCTAAGGTTTTAAAAATACAGCAATTCAAACAGTTAAAGAAGATAATCCAGCTTTCCAGACCAGAGTCCAGAATCCAGTTTTCCAGACCAGAATCCAGTTTCCTCCTGATGACATCTTACCACTTCAAGAAGACAAGAGAACTCAGAGACTTTATATGAACTGTTTTGCTTTATTAGCTTTTACTATCTCCTTTCTGTTATATACTATCTGTAACATGTACTCTCTGCAGAGGCTCTCCCTTTGCAAGACTAATGTCAAAGCGTCGGTTCATGAGGAAAAAAAAAAATCGCCCCTCTGGACAAAACTTTCCTCTCTTCCTTTTCTGTATTGTTGTTCGCATATTATTAGTCAGCAAAAGTTATTATATTCTTTTTACTGTTCCATCAAGGAAACATTCCGTTTCTTGAGGAAGCAAAGGGGGGAAATGTGGTAAAATATGAAAGTTTTTAACAGTCGGTTAGGATAAGTGAAAGACGCCAGTTTTTCAAGGACCACCCTTTTGGGGAGGAGATGAACAGTCTGCCTGCTGCGCATGTCAGACTGCCTGCCGGGTACAGTCCGCCTGCTGCGCATGTCAGACTGCCTGCCAGGTACAGTGCGCCTGCTGCGCATGTCAGACTGCCTGCCGGGTTTTTTTTTGACTTCCGGGGTGGAGAGAACGGGAGTAGCCTTTTTTGCCGGCTTGGCGGGACTCCGGGCGGCGCGGCACAGACGGTCTGACTCACTCCAAAGGTGGCCTAAATCGGTTTGGTGAGTTTTTATAAGGAATATAGACAGCCTAGATTTAAGACGATTTGTACTGTATTTCTGTTTTCCTATCCTTCTAATCAACAACACCTTATATACAATAAAGGCTCTATCTAGAAAACCAGAAGCTTCTTCCATTTACTAGTCTGGGAGATGAATTAAGGGAAGGGTTAAGTAGGGGAGATTTATGATCTAATATCCAATTTTAAATCTCACAAGAGGTAAAGGAAAAAATGGAAAGAGAAATGAGGGTGATGCAGGAAAGACATGAGAAAAAGTTAACAGTTTGAAAAGTCAAATGGAAAAGGAGATAAAAAAGCTGTCTGAAGAAAATAATTGCCTAAGAATTAGGATTGAAGAAATAGAAGCTAGTGACTTTATGAGAAACCAAGACATGGCAAAGCAAATCCAATTGAATGAAAAAAATAGAGGGCAATGTGAAATACCTCCTTGGAAAAACATCTGACCTGGAAAATAAATCCAGGAGAGAAAATTTGAAAATCATTGGACTACCTGAAAACCATGATCAAAATAAGAGCTTAGACACCACTCTCCAAGAGATTGTTGGGGAAAATTGCCCTGATATTCTAGAAGCAGAAGGTAAAATAGAAATTGAAAAAATCCACCAGTCACCTCCTGAAAGAGAACCCAAAAGGAAAACTTCCAGGAATATTATAGCCAAATTTCAGAGTTCCCAGGTCAAGGAGAAAAATATTGCAAGCAGCCAGAAAGAAGCAATTCAAATACTATGGAGCCACAGTAAGAATAGCACAGGATCTAGCACCTTCTACATTAAAGGATCAGAGGGCATGGAATATGATATTCTGGAGGGCAAAGGAATTGGGTTTACAAGAAAAAAATCACTTACCCAGCAAAACTGTGTATAATCTTTCAGAGGAAAAATGGGACTTCAAGGAAAAAGAGGACTTTCAGATATTCATGATGAAAAGACCTGAACTGAATAGAAAATTTGACATTCAAATGCAAGATCCTAGAGAAGCATAAAAAGGTAAACAGGAAAAAGAAATCATGAGAGATGTTAAAAGGTTAAAGTATTTATATTCCTACATGGGAAGATGATATTTCTAAATCATAACAGCCTTCTGAGTATTAGGGCAGATGATAGGAATGAATTTTGAGAGAGGATGAAATTTGTAAAGCATTTATTTTTTTGTTTATCCTTTTTTTGGTGGTGGGGGGCATTTGGGGTTGATGAGTGTCTTGTGTCTGAGGCCAGATTTGGGCTCAGGTCCTCCTGGGTCCGGGGGGGGGGGGGTGTACTTTATCCACTGTGTCACCTAGCTGCCCCATGATTACCTCTTTGTGCTAAAATTGAGGGGGGGGAGAGGAATACACTGGGGGAGGGAATAGGGGAGTGGTAAAATATGGTGAAATCTCACATGAAAGAAGCAAGAAAGGGCTTATGGAGTGGGGGGAGAGATGGGGGAGGAGTGGAGAAGTGAGGGAGCCTTACACACATCAGGATTAGTTCAAAGACCTTAATCTTATCAGAATTGGCTCAAGGAGGGAATAACGTACACACCCAATTGGGTGGAGTAATCTATTTAGCTCTGCAGGAAAGTAGTAGGGGAAGGGGATAAGGAGGGAGGGCAGAGCTGGGGATGAGGCAGTCAGAAGCAAGACACTTTTGAGGAGGAATAGGGTAAAAGAAAATAGGGTAAATATGGGAAGGGAATAGGATGGAGGGAAACAGTTATGATGATTGATTAATGATTGATGATAATGGCAAAATGTATGGTACTAACTTTGCTGGGCTATTGTGAAGAAAATTCTTTGTCAAGTTTAAGGTATTATAAGAAAGTCATTTATTACTACTGTTGCGATAATTAACCTCACAGGGTTATGGTAAGTAAATCTCTCTTTACTATATAATTGTAGCTTACTATAAAAAATAAATGACGAGCGGGATACCATCAGAAAGATATGGAGGTACCTTTATGAGCTGATGCAAAGTGAAGTCTACTGGATACAAAAGAACAGTATTATTGTGAAATGAACTGCTGTGAATGACTTGGTTATTTTCAGCAATGCAATGATCCAAGACAACTCCAAAAGTCTTATGAACAATGCAATCCATCTACAGAGAACTGATGGTATTTGAATACAGATTGAAACATGATTCTTTTTTGTTAGTTACTTTATAGGAAACAAACAAAAAAATATGATGAACAGGATGCTATCAGAAAAAACCTGGAAAGACCTACATGAACTGATGCAGAGTGAAATGTACTGTATACAAAATAACAGCAATAGTGTAAGATGATCTGCTGTGAAGGACTTGTTTATTTTCAGCAATCCAATGATCCAATATAACTCTGAAGGACTTATGAAAATTGCAATCCATCTACAGAGAAATAACTGATGGTATCTGAAAACAGATTGAAGCATAATTTTTTTGATAGCTCCTTAATCTGAAGTTTTTTTTTTGTTTTCTTTCACAATCTGGCTATTGTAGAGAAGTTTTGCATGACTACTCATGTGTAACTTATATTGAATTGCTGAGTTCTTGGGGGGTGGGGGGTGGGGATGGAGGGAGGAAGAGAAGGTGCAACACAAAGTTTTAAAATATTGATGCCAAAATTTGTTTTTGCATGTAATTTTGAAAATAAAATTCTAAACAAAAAAGAAAAGAAAAAACCCTTAGGACAGGGCTGATTTTATTTTTGTCCTTATATACCCAGTACCCAGCTCATGAGTAGAACAAAATAAGTACTTAATTGGCCATAGATGCTTGAATGACAAACATTAGCCTTGTACTTCTTCTTCTTCTTCTTCTTCTTCTTTTTTTTTTTTTTTAGTGAGGCAGTTGGGGTTAAGTGACTTGCCCAGGGTCACACAGCTAGTAAGTGTTAAGTGTCTGAGGCTGGATTTGAACTCAGGTACTCCTGACTCCAGAGCCGATGCTCTATTCACTGCGCCACCTAGCTGCCTCAGCCTTATGCTTCTGCTTCTGCTATGCAACCTTCCTGGATTTCTTGGAAGTATCATGTGATAGAAGCAATGGAAAAGTTTGAGAAGGTTAGGATTTATTTTAGGAATGGAGAGCAAAGTTTGAACAGGAACATTATGTGATGTCTTAGAAAGATTAGGCTGGCAGGATTGTAGGGCATGGATTGGTAGAAGGAAAGCATAGAATATAGGAGAACAATTAGGAATCAATGGGATTAATCCATGTATGAGATTTTAAGAGCCTGGACTAAGGCAGTGGAACTGGGAATGAAGAAGGGATGGATATAAGACATTATTACAGTGAAAAAACTGAGAAGATTTGGTGACAGTCTAGATATAGGAAAGTAGGAGAAGGAAGAATTATAGATGATTCTCCACATGCCTAGAAAACTCTCCAACTCTGAATCATGTCATTACTAGAAACAATTACTCACTTTTCAAACTTATTGGTAAAACAAGTTTTCCTATATATCCTCAGTTGGATCGTTGCATTGCTGAAAATAACCAAGTCATTCACAGCAGATCATCTCACAATAACACTGTTCTTTTGTATACAATAGATTTCACTTTGCATCAGCTTGTGCAGGTCCCTCCATGTAATGAAAAAGACAAATTGTTTCTAAAATAGGGTTTATGAATTTGTTTGTTTTTTTTTTTTTGGTGAGGCAATTGGGGTTAAGTGACTTGTCCAGGGTCACACAGCTAGTAAGTGTTAAGTGTCTGAGGTCGGATTTGAACTCAGGTCCTCCTGAATCCAGGGCTGGTACTTTATCCACTGTACCACCTAGATGCCCCAATGAATTTGTTTTTTTTGTTTTGTTTTGTTTTTGTTTGTTTTTTTTAGTGAGGCAATTGGGGTTAAGTGACTTGCCCAGGGTCACACAGCTAGTAAGTGTTAAGTGTCTGAGTCCAGATTTGAACTCGGGTCCTCCTGAATCCAGGGCCGGTGCTCTATCCACTGTGCCACCTAGCTGCCCCGAATTTGTTTTTAAAAAGCACTTTAATAACTGTTTATAATAGATTTCTTTTGCAATCTTATTTTCTCCTATGCATGTGATAAGATTATTTCTGAGAAGGGTTACATAGGCTTCATCAGATTGCCAATGGGGTTTGTGAAACCAAAAGGGTAAGGACTCTGCTTTCCATCACCATTCCCTGCATCTAAAGACATCTGCAAAAACAAATGTAGGCAATGTTAGCATTCAGATTGTTGTTCGTCCTTTGTTCTCGAGGAGGACGGTGACACCAGGGGAGATGTCATGACTTGAAATGAATTGGATTTAAATGAGGGAGGGCTGTGCAAAGTCACCAGCCTCACTCTATCCTCCAGAGCCATCTGGGTCCAGTGGCAAAATAAAGCACTTTATGTTTCTTATCATGTTTGATCTTCACAATAGCCCTAAGAGTTAGATATAGTAGGTTTTGTGACCCCCATTTTATGGATGAGAAGATTGAAATTGTATGAAGTGATATAAAGAGTAATGACTTACTGTTTCTCCTTTTTTGTTTATCTTTTTGGTTTTTTTTTTGAGGTTTTTCCCTTTTGTTCTGATTTTTTTTCCCAACACGACTAATGCAGAAATATATTTAATGTGATTGTACATATATAACTTGTATCAGATTGCTTTCTGTCTTAGGGAGGGGGAGGGAAGAGAAGGAGGGAGAAAAATTTGGAACTAAAATATTATAAAAGCTAATATTGAAAACTATCTTTACATGTAACTGGAAAATAATAAAATACTTTTATGAATTAAAAGAAAGAGTAATGGATTTAGAATCAGAGAATCTGATTTTAAATCTCAACTCTGCCTGGATAATGGCTGAGAGGTGAACTCTCCAGTGTTTAACACAGTTTTTGGCAAAGAGTAGATACTTAATAAGTCCTATTTGACTGACCCCACTGGGCTTCCTCTTCTCTAAAATGATGAGATTAAACTAGATGGCTTCTAGCTCTGGGGATCAATTAAATTCAATAAGCATTTATTAAATGCTAGGCACTGTGCTAAATTCTGGGGAGACAATTTAAAAAAAAAACCTGCCTTCAAGGAGCTTACAACCAATTTAGGAAAATAACACAGAAAAGGACACTGAAAAGTAGGAATGAGAGCACCTGGGGCTATTCATCAGAGGGACATGGTGTTCTACAGAATCAAAATCAAAGCAGAGCCTCAGATAGAAAGTTAATTTACCTGGAAAGATGCTGTGACTTGCCCATGGTCACCCAGATAGTTAAGTATCTGAGGTAGGATTTGAATCCACTTCCAGACTCCATATCTGACAGTGGATTCATTCTCCTTTGCTGCCTCTTTACAAAACAAATGCATCACTGGGGAGAAATTAGAATGAGGCATCAAGACAGGGATTAGCTAATGGAATATCTTATGGAATGGACAGATTTTAGGGTTTATGCATAAGGCTACAATGGTGTATAGTTATGCTCAGTGGCAGGAAAAAAAGGAAGTAGGATTGTTTACATATCCATTTACTTGGAGAAATAAAGAAACAACCTACTTCATGGAGAGGAAGCCTAGAATAGTGGAAAGAAAGAATTAGAAGAAGTAGGTTTTTGGCCTGGTTCCACCTCTAAGTAACTGTGTGAGCTTGCTCAAGCACCTCAAACATAACTACTTGTTCCTGTTTGGCAGCTGAAAGAGTTGAATTAAATGATTTTATGATTCCTGCTGACTCTAAGGTTCTATGAGTATTGTATGCCATTGCAAATAGAGACGTAATGACTTTGGATGAGACATCAATCTGCATGGCCCCTTTTCTTTAGGCAAGTATCCTAAAAGAGGAGCATGCTGTTTTCAGACCCCCCACCCCTTAACATGATCAAATCCAAACCAATAAGCACTCACAATATATTATCTAGCATTTAGCAATATAGCTTGTCCTTAATAAAGGTGAGTTGAGCTTTGGAGGAAGCTAGGGACTTTATGAGACAGTCTTGAAAAGGGAATGCATTTCCAGCATGGGTGGAGAGGCACTATGTGCAAAGGCATGGAGGTAGGAGATGGAATAACAAGTTCAAGGAGCACTAAATGGGCCATTTTGGTTGGGATATTGAAGGGGAATTAAGCAAAATATATCTGGAAAGTTAGGCAGAAGATCTTTCAATGCCAACCAGAGGATTTAGATTATATCCTAGAGTCAATAAGTACTCTGTTCCCACAGAGCCAGACCTGAATTTTATGAAAATTATTCTGGCAAATATTTTGAGAATGGACTGGAGAGGGAAGGGCCTGGAAGGTGTATATGTGTGTATATATGTAAATACATAGCAACTAGCATCTATATTTGCATATGTATATACATATCTATACATATATTGTTTGGTTATTTCATTCATAAAACACCATAAGTCTTTTAGCTCTAATTTCTCCAACAATTTTTGTAATCCTATATTCTATGCTTTTGCTTTTTAAGGGTTTTAGCATGAATGAATGTTGTGCCTTGTCCAAGGCTTTTTCTGTAGTAGACATAACAGTGTGGTTTTAATTGTTTTTAATATGATTGCATAAATCGTTTTCTAATTATGAACTATACTTATATCCTAGGTATAAATCCAACTTATTCAAAGAAAATAACATATGTGTAGATAGATAGGTAGTTAGATATACATGCATACATACATACATACATATGTAGATATAGTTTTAGGGATCTTTTGGCTAAGAATCTATTTAAAGTCTATTTAAAATTTTGACACTAATATTTATAAATGATGTTGTCTACAGTTTCTTTGATTATTCTTCTCTTAATTCACTTCCCTTAAATTTTTGACTTTTCAAACAATTTTGAATAGTGTACAATAAGCCTACTTGTATATAAAAATGAATTATTATATCTCTCCATTTGATATGAATTCATGTTTCTTTTGGCAATTTAATTTTTAAAATTCATTTTATGATAAGTTTAGCTAAATATTATAAATTTTGTTAGTCTTTTAAAGAATCAGATTTTAGTATTGTTACTTTTGTGGTCTTTTTGTTTTCTATTTCATCTAGGCATCCTCTAGTTGTCATGATCTATTTTTTGTGTTCACTTTAGGTTTCTTAATTTTAAAAAAGTTAGATGTTAAAATTGCAATATCAGTTCACTAATCTCTTTTTCTATTTAATATATGTTTTAAGAGATATACTTTTTTCCTCTAAGGATCTCTTTAGTCATACACTCTCCCATATTTTTTAATTATTTTCATTTTTTCACATAATAATTGACTATATTTATGATTTGCCTTTGGTTCACTCATTTAGGTTGTCATTACTAAGCCTTCATTTAGATATGATATTTTTCTTCCAGTTCTATTTGTTATTTATATTGCATTAGGTTCTATGACACTAACAGCAAAGTTTGTGTATTGCTGTGGCTTGCAAATTGTTTAACATATATCATTTAATCCTCACAACAGTCCTTGGCGGCAAGTATTCATATAATTCCAATTTTTATAGTTGAGGAAATAGTCAAGAAAGGTAAGTGAATTGACTGGGGTCACAAAGCTAATAAATATCTGAGGCCAGATTTGAATTTGCTTCTTCCTGACTCCAAGTCCCATCTACTATACCACCTACCTGGTCTATAAAATATATTTAATCTTTTTGCCTTTTCATTTTAAAAATGATTTCTCTGTGCTTTAAAAATGTTATCAATTTTTGTGAAGGTATCATAAAATACTGAGGTGACAAAAGAACAGCAATACTCAAACTTTTGGGCCTCAATCTCATTACTTTCTTAAACATTATTGAAGGTCTCCAAAAGCTTTTGTTTAAGTGGGTCATATTCATCAATATTTATTTTATTAGGGATAAAGCCATCTTAGTATTATGATAAAAAGAGTTTTGATCTCATGGACCCCTGAAAGAGTTTCAAGGACCCCTAAGAGTGTTGATTCCACACTTTGAGAACTACTACAATGGAAGATGTGGCAGGACATGGCCAACTAGAGGGTATCAGACTCCTGACTGCAGTTACTTTTCTCCCTCATAAAGTTTATTATGTATGGGGACCCATCTGATCCTCACACATTCCAACTAAAGGAATCTGAGGATGCTTCCTTGGGTACATGTATAGTAGGAAAGTTATGCTCTATAGCAGTAGAAAGAGAGAGACCAGTGAGGTGGGAAGCAGAGATATACTACTGGTAATACAAGAAAAAGAAGGAAAGACAAAAGTTCCAGGAGAAAAGGCTGAATATAAGCCTAGCTCTCAAGCAAATAAACCAAAAGAAAGACTTATTTTTTAAAAAAAGAAAAAATAATTAATAAGAAACTGAGTCCCTGAAAGTGACCAGGAGAATTTAGCTTAGCTCCAAACACACTTTAAAGAAGATTCCCTCGATTACAGTCTTCATGGGGCAGCTAGGTGGTGCACCAGCCCTGGATTCAGGAAGACCTGAATTCGAATCTGGCCTCAGACACTTGACACTTACTAGCTGTGTGACCCTGGGCAAGTCACTTAACCCTCATTGCCCCACCAAAAAAAATTACAGTCTTCATTCTACTCCCCATTACATACAAAATAAACACATTGTTAATTTACAGGGCACCAGCTACTGGGTGGGTGGGTAGGATTGGGAAAGGCATCCATAGAAAGACTATCTTTGTAGTCAGAAGATCTGAGTTTGAATACTGACTCTCTTACTAGATACGTG
Organism: Dromiciops gliroides; assembly: GCF_019393635.1. Lineage (NCBI taxonomy): Eukaryota > Metazoa > Chordata > Mammalia > Microbiotheria > Microbiotheriidae > Dromiciops > Dromiciops gliroides. The sequence continues at coordinate 576,953,057 of NC_057862.1, forward strand.
ACCTTGAATAAGGCATCTCAGGAGCAGATTCATCATTTATAAAAAAAGAGGTGGTTGATAACATCCAATCCAGCAAGTGTGAAATAAGCACCTACTATGTGCCAAGCACAAAAACGGCTAGGTGGCACAGTAGATAGGGTGCAGGGCCTGGAGTTGGGGAGACTCATGTTCTGGAGTTCAAATCTGGCTTCAGACACTTACTAGATGTGTGACCCTTGAGAAACCCTATTTGCCTCAGTTTCCTCATCTGTAAAATGAGCTGGAAAAGGAAATGGCAAAACAATTCCTGCATCTTTGCCAAGAAAATGCCAAATGAGGTCATGAAGAGTCTGATAGAACTGAAATGATTGAACAACAAAATTCACAAAGTACTGTGCTAAGTACTGGGAATGTAAATACAGAACCAAAAGTAATCCTTGCCTTCAACAAACTTGGGTTTTACTGGGGAATGAAGGTGGGCATGATTGTTGAAGTTCCTTCAGGTGTTAGCATTTTGTGACCAATTGACTTGACTAAGCCAGCTCCTTCAGCTCACAATTGCTAAATTTTCATTGTGATCAGTAGATTGAAAACTAGGGCTTGATTTATTAATTAGATTTAAGAAAGTCATGAAGAAAATGTTAATAATATGGATTAAACTTAATGGTGTGTCTTCCCAGATCATTGTCCCTCCCCCACCTCAAGCTGGTGTTAAACATTTACTAGCAAACTCCTGGCTCAAAGTTGCCAAAGATGATCTCCTGAGTTCTAGTACTAGGCTTTTTACATTATACCATCCTGCCTCTTGGGACATTTTTTTTTGGGGGGGGGAATCTTATGCAAAAGAGGGAGTTGATATATAATTCCAATTATGTTGGGAAGTGTGTATTTGTAAGTATTTGCTTTTCTTATCCATCTTTACCTGTAGTTCCTTTTTAATGCATAATATTTCTATGAACTCCATGAAACTTGACTCTGTAGGGTATTCATAGGCACTCTGAAGGTTGAACTCAGGTACTGCTATCAGACCCCAAATGAATCCTTTCCTGGTTTTAGGTAACTCCTTACTTTAAAAATCATAGGGGCAGCTAGGTGGTGCAGTGGATAAAGCACCAGCCCTGGAGTCAGGAGTACCTGAGTTCAAATCTGGCCTCAGACACCTAACACTTACTAGCTGTGTGACCCTGGGCAAGTCACTTAACCCCAATTGCCTCACTAAAAAAAAAAATCATTCATTTAGTTTAAAGCATGGTCTTCAGACATTTCTTGCTAAAATGACTATCTTCTATAGAATGGACAAGTTCTGTTTGGTAAAAGGTGAAAGATTTATTCAATCTGAAGAGAAACCAGAGCATAAATTCTGTCTGGTATTGAAGGGGTTGGGAACATAGTGTCTTGCCTGTGGAGGATAGGATGAGATGAAGCATAACATTTTTAGGTCTGGACATCCATAAATGTAGCATGAAGGCCAAGGGTACTTGAGAGAGATATGAGACCTAGAAAGAGAACATGTTTAGGGGAAGAGACACAAAAGACCCATTTTACATATTTTGCAATTTGGCCCAGAGCCCAGCCCTATCCACCCTTTCTTCATAAATTGCTATTTCAAATAGAACTACAGGAGAAACAAGAGTGTTTTCCTGGCCCCTTAAATACAGCAATTAGGAGGAAATAAATTGATCCTCCTAATTAATCCTGGCAGTGAATGATGCATTACAGCTGAGAACAAGGCAGTCTAGCATAGCCTTGGAGGCAGTTTCTGTAAAAATGGATGAGTTGAAATGTGGAGAAGAGAAGCCTGTGCCCTTTAGGATTTTTAAAATGGAAGCCAAATAACATCAAGTACCTGGATTACGTGAATTAATCTTTTTTGTTGTTGTGGGGCAGTGAGGGTTACACAGGGTCACGCAGCTAGTAAGTGTCAAGTGTCTGAGGTTGAATTTGAACTCAGTTTCTCCTGAATCCAGGGCTAGTGCTTTATCACTGTGCCACCTAGCTGCGCACTCCCCCCCCCCCCCATGTGACTTTTAATTCTCTATGGCTGAATAGTAGGCCTGTACTACCTAGGAAGACACCATCATCTGCTTGTGAAAAGAAAAAAAATTACAGGCATAGCTTCTTGGGCACATGTCTTACATATTCATTAAGTGGTAGAAAACATCACAAAGTTGGTGACTGAATGCTTCACTTTAGCCTTAGGGCAGTTGTTTAGTTATGACCTAAATGAATACACACTCATATAGGTCATATGTCCCATAATTTCTTTTTTCAAAGAATAAATGGAGCCAAAACCACTGAGTGTATGTGTATTATTGTTCATTGTACTAGTGGAAGTTTAGCTTAAGAAATGGCCCATAATAATAACTTAGCAAATCCTTGTTCACTGACATGGATGCAAAATTGCTTGTTTTTGAGGAAATTGAAGCAGACAGAGGTTGTGACTTGCTCACAATCACAGAGCTGGTATGTACTATGAACTCAAGTCTTCCTGACTGCAGGTCCCATGCTCTAACTACTGTGCTACCTAGCTACCTCTAAGGGAGAGGAGGAGGAGTGATGACTAAGGAGAGGGAGAGGTAAATATTTTGTCCATGTCTATGGCATTACTTACCTCCCACTCATCTTTTAATAAAACTGCCTGCTCAACTGTAACCGCACTTCCTCCCCCACCCCTCAAATCACCTTTGCAGGCAGAAATACATTTTGCATTTCCCTTTCCCCCCTAAATAAGAGAAAAGGAGTTAATCCTTCTGGCTGCATCTGACAGTGAGTGATGTGTCATGGCTGAGAACAGAGCAACCTAGCATGGCCACAGATATAGTTTCTGCCAAATTAGATTAGTGTTCAAATTATTCCCAGGCTATTGGACAGAGTCATCTCTGGCCTTATTATCTGTTGCCTCTGAGCGGTAGCCATGAGGCAGGGCAGAGTTTTAGGTCCTACAGAGCAAGTTTGATGGAACGGAGACTGAGTGAGGCTTATTGTCAATTTGGCTCTGAAGTTACTTTTGGAAAGCTTCTGTCTGTCTGTCAAAAGCAGGATCTTGAAAATAGAAGGAAGCAGGTTCTCAGTTTTGGTATGAGTCATGATAAATGTCAGAAAAGACCGGATGAAAAAACCCAGGAGGGGCTCATAAAGCTGTTCCTGTGATCTTGTTGCAGTTGTATGAGGACAGCAGGAAAGTGAAGAGTGGCTAGATAACTTATCTCCACACTCTCTTATCATGGGGAAAGGGAGAGTAGTTTTTACTGGATTTTGGAGAGGAGGGAATAGTAAATTGTTCCAATGAGTTTTATATTGACCAAATACGCTGGGTAACTACTCAACTCCTCAGTCCAACTTTTTAATAATTCTGTAGAATGCGTGTTTTACAAATCTACAATTCCATACAATTCTACATTTCTACATGAATATTTTACAGTTGTGAAAATTAAAACAAACAGTGGTGCATAGTAGGCTGGGAAGTAATACCACTGGAAATAGTCAACAGTGAGCCAGCACTTATTAAGCACTTACTATATGCCAGGCACTGACTAAGCACTGGTGATATAAATACAGATAAAAAGAAAGATAGTTCCTGCCCTCAAGGAGTTTACAGTCTAATTGGAGAAGACAACTTATACAAGTGGGAGGAAAGGACGAAGGTGGTGGCAAAGTCAGGAGAATAAAGAATGGCTGATTTGGGCCCTACCTCAAAATGGAGGTTCCAGGAGAAACCCACCAGGTGAGAAAAGTGGACCATAATCACAGAGGGAGAAGGCAGTTGGAGTATGGTTGCAAAGATACAGAGTTAAGTGACTTGGAGATGCTCCAGGCTTCATTCCAATGAGAGAAGGGTATATTATACAACAAAATTCTGCAGTCAGCTCAGATCCCCATATGCATGTGTGCACCTGTATTATACAGGTATCCTTTGTTTTATGTAATGTATGTGTTTTTCAAAGAGATCAAATAAAATAATATATGAAAAGACAAGCAAACTTGATGTTAGCCACTAGCTCAAAGTATTAGTCAAATTTTTATAAATCATTTCATATTTTAAATACACTCTGAAACCTTGGCATTTATAGAAAATCTAACATGAATCCTTTTGTGAGGTGATGAATTTTTGGTTAAAGCAAATTATTTTAACTTTTTAGGTAAATTTAGATTTTCATGTATCATGTTTGCTTTGAATAAGACACACCTGTGTAACACAGAAAACCTGTTTGTCTTCTAATACCAGTGGTATAAATGGCTCTCTCTCAGAATGGCTAGCTTTTCCTAGTATCTCGATGCTACATTCCCCTCTCTCCCCCTCTCTCTTTCTTCTTCTTCTTCTCTCTCCTTCTTCCTCCTTCTTCCTTCTTCCTCCTTCCTTCTTCCTCTTCTTCTTCTTCCCTCATGTTTCTCATGATATCTCTTTTCTGTATTTCCCTATTTCTGATCCCAACCCCACTTTTACTGTCTTATTCTCTCTGCTTCCTCTGTTCTGGATGCCCCCATGCCACACCCATGTTCAAGTGCAGAAAGGATGACTGGTGCTCCTTCTGGGGGAAAGAACTGAGGCTCAGACATATATGGCCATAGCCATGGTAGCTCCTCTCTATCTTTTTCACAGTGCGTATCTATCTATGTATCTAGGCATCTAGGTATCTATATGTATTGTGATGTGTAAAATTTAATGTGTGGTCGCCTTATTTCTGTCCCAAGTTTGGGGAAAATTAGCTGGGGTTCCTAATATAGTTGTTACTTATAAATCAGAAGCTTTTTAGCACTAGTTTTGGGCATTAAGCATTTATTAAAGCATACCAAGCATTAGTAAAAAGAGAACACCTGGCTCAGAATAGTTAAGAAAAGGCCTATTTAGCCTACAGGAGAGAATAGAGCTCAGCCTGGCCTTCTAGCCTAGGGGAGAAATAGAGCTCAGCTTGGCCTGCTTCTTCCTCCAAGTCCTCTGCCACCAAGAGCACCTCCAAGAGAGTCTAACTGTGAGTAGTTGCGTGTGGAAGCTTTTTATGGGTCCAGAGGAGCCGTGGTCATTACATGCTGCTTCAAGCTAATTGGCTAGCATCATGCAAATCTATTGGTTCACTGGACTTGAGGGTGGTCCCGTGTTGGGGTCAGAGTTCACACCCTCTGAGAACACACCCTATTGAGGGCCAGGCAGGTGTGGTTTTAATTGAATTAACTTTAAGTGAGTTAATCAATGAAGTCAGTTAATCCAATCAATCTTAATCCAATCAATTCCTTCAACTGGGGCCTTTGGGCATTCTAAAACCCATTATTTTCTCACACTATTTATCTACCTATCTATCATCTATATATTTATAAAAAGACCACAATTAAATGCTTATCTATTCACAGTCCATAGGACCTGAGGGTTAAGCACCTTGGGAAGAAAGGGCTAATAAAACTATAAATAAGCATTAAAGACATAACAAAATACCAAAATGCTACTTTGTACAAAAATATGTCTTGGTCCCTATCTTAATGGAATTGACAGTCTACTTGAGGTGATAAGCACATGGAATCTTATTGTTAAATAACAATAAAAAATAACATACTATTAAGACAATGAAGGTTACAGCAGTTCAGATAAGGGAGATATCCATGCAGACAAGAGGAGAGGAATCTGAGTACCAGGAAGGGGTATGGCTGGCTATTTTGTTTTATCTGGAATAAAAAATAGAATTTGGATAGTTTTTCATCTTTCTTCCAGGCATGGATAGAAATATGTTGAATGCACAAAATGGATAGGGGATTTTCTGGTAATTTTTTAAAATAAAATTAACCATAATGCATAACCCCCTCCCCTACATTCCCATTCTTACAGGTTTAGATATCAGCAAGCAACAAATACTGCAGTGTTCCAATAACAATGCAATGTACAGTGATCAAGTGACTTTCTCCTAACAGCTTACAAATGATTATATTTAAAACACGTATAACTCCAATATATGAGAAAAAGAAGTCTATTTTGGAATATCCCTCTAAAATAATTTATAACATCCTACCACATAGGAATAAAAAAGAGAGACCATTAAATTGCCTTTGTTATCAATGTATTTTACATGAAGTCAAACTCAACTAGGAAGGCAAGATAGACATTAGAAACCCCTAGGAGAAAATGTATTTTTAATGAGCAGTGACATCAAATATGGTAAGATGATTCTCATGTGAAATATGCAATTGTGAGGCTCTGCAGCTGACTTTAATGTTTACATAATTTTTGAAAATGAAAAGCATATAAAGCTGAAAGATTACAAGGGTGTGGTTAAAAGGAGTTGGAGCTGGAGTCAAGATTAATAAGGTCATGGTCATGGCCAGTTAGTCTCTATAAATAGCAGTGAGAAAAAGAGTAATATTCATACTGCCTATCTTCAGAAGCTTGTTGTAAGATTTATATACATATACATATACATATGTACATATGTATATGTGTATGTATAAACTTTAAAGTTTATAAAACCATATATATAATATATTCAAGACAATAGATGTATACACATATAATTATAAATATACACATGCAAAACCATATAAATATAGACACACACATATACACTATATATGTATACACACACGTGTGTGTGTGTGTGTGTGTGTGTGTGTGTGTGAGAGAGAGAGAGAGAGAGAGAGAGAGTTGTAAACCTAAATGTACCTATTTAGTCATCACCTATTACTCACCTCACAACCTGGTAAACCAAAGATTGTATTTCTAATTGCTCCAGATTTTAATCTTTTTGTTTTCAAATTTTTAAATCATATGAACCATTTGAAATCAATAAATAGGAAATTAACAAAGAAGGGGAGGAGGACTGGTTATTGATGCTACAGTCTACTTTATCTCCCAATATATTAAGCAACCAGTTTTTCTTTGGGTTAAAGTGGACTTACATACAAGATGACATTCTGTTGATCGGGGAAGAATACAGGGAAAGTGTTGTACTTCTAGGTGACAAATACTTGGCAGCATTCTTAATTGTAGTTCTTCTCTTCTGTTTGGATACTAAGATTTTAGAATAAAGGAAAACTCAAATCAACAAGCATTTATCAAGTGTCTACTATAGTTAGATGTAACAACATAGAATTATTGCTGGGCTCAGTGGGAATGGGGTGCTTACCTTTTCCCTTTTTCACTAAAGGGCCCCTAACTCAGGGATCTTGTGTGTGTGGACAGGTTCAGTACATGTCTTTCTTAAGGGCCAAGTTTCCCCTGTACTGAAACTGTCCACACCACACCTCCCATCTACACAAACAGGAGCCCTGGAGAAAACCACTTGAAATTTAGGTTGGACTTATGTCTAAGGTCTCTCCAAAAAGGAGGAGGAAGGTACTTAATGTGTAATATAAATCATGTATATGACAGTTACTTATTTTATCCATAAAAATTTAAGTCAGTCAGATAGCTAGCATTTATTAAGTGCCTACTATATGTCAGATTCTATGCTATGTGCTAGGCATACCAAAAAAAACTGGCAGAAGAAAGTCCTTTCTCTCAACGAGCTCATAGTCTTGTTACAAACATGAAAGATAAGCATGCATTGATAAAAACTTAAAATGGGAAGCAAGTTATAATTATTTTCCTCTCTTGTAAGGGTGGCACTTAAAACCTCAAAGCGTGAAACATTTTGAAGCCTCAAAGAATGAAGATTTCACCTTTGATTTGGTCCTGCAATGTTTCTCTCATGGCCCATGTTTTCTAACAAGTCAGAGCAGAAGCTGTGATTTTCCTTCTGTTAGTGGTTATCTTCTCTGAGAAGATCTATAGCAGCTGTAAGGGGGCATTCCCATAGAGTAGTTAGCAAAGACTGAGGGTCCCAGGAGCTCTTCACATAAAGGATGTGTATATTGATGGATGCATGAGCCCCAGGTTAGTGGGGAGCAGGGGATGTTCTATACCTATTGTTCTTCCTAGGGCATTTCAGGAAAAACCTTTGTTAAGAGCTAATTGTGTTTATTGATGCTACGTAAAGAAAAGGAATTTAGCAAAATCACACATTACCATGATCTTGTCTGATAATGTATAGAACATTCTGCCTTAGTAACACTCCTTTCTACCTTGAAGAGAAAGATATGTTTAATTTTTTTTTCTGGCAACGCTGGTTTCTCAAAACCTTAGAATTTGGCTTCCTTCAACCAATCTTTTATTTTACATAGTTGTAGCCATTGTGTATATTGTTCTTTTGGTTCATGTTATTTTACTTTGCATCAGTTTGTAAAATCTTCCCTTAGTTCTCTGATTTTCTCATATTTGTTTTGACCCTTTACTATTCTGTATGCAGTTCTTCATTATCACATTGATATAATTTTCATATCTTTTCCCTCCATTGGAAAATATGCTCAGTAAGGGGATTACTGAATTAAAGGGTAAGAAAAGCTTAATCACTTTTCTTACATAATCTCAAACTGATTTTAAGAATGGTTATATCAATTCAAAACCCACGAATGATGCTTTTTTCCCATTCCTTACTCCAAGTAAACATGGCAACAACTCATTATCTTCCCCCAAAATCTGCCCTTCCTTCCAATCTCTCTAGTTGTATTGATGATACAATATCATTCAAATTACATAAACCTAAATCCATAGAATCATTTTTGACTCTTCTCTTTCCCTCACTTCCATCTATCTAATCACTTGATGAGTCCTCTGATTTCTACCTCTACAATATATCTTACCTATATTTACCTTGTTTCTACTTGCTCTCCCACAAACCTAGTACATATTCTATTTACCTCTCAGCTGGCCAACAGTAAACAGAGATATAACTTGTCTTTATTTCTTTCTTTTTAGTCCACTTTTTTGTACAGCTTCCAAAATCATCTTCCCAGTGTACAGGTCTGACTATATCACATTCCTGTTCAGAAACTTTCACTGGGTATCTATTACCTATAAGACAAAACTAAAATACATTAGTTTGGAAAGAAGAACAAAATAAAACTAGAATTAGGGGGGGGGAAGTATTCTGAGACACCATGATATAGTGGAATGAGCACTGGATTTAGAGGCAGGTATGTGGTGTAGTGGAGAGAATGCCAGACTTGGAGGCAGGAAGACCCAAGTCCAAATCCTGCCTCAGACACTTAGCTATGTGACCCTGGGTAAGTCATTTAATCTCTATCTGCTCCACTTTCCTTATCTGTGTATTGGTGGTAGTAGTAGTAGTAGTAGTAGTAGTAGTAGTAGTAGTAGTAGTAGTAATAATAATAAAAATAATAATAATAGCACCTACCCCACAGTGTTGTGAGGACCAAGTAAAATAGCATATGTAAAATATTTTGCAAACCTTAAAGCACCATGTAAATGCTTAGCTCTTGCTGTTTGGAGTTGGTGAACCTGGGTTGAGTCCTGCCTGGCTTTGATATTTGCTTTTCTATGTGACTTTGGGCAAGTAACTGAATCCCTCTGAGGTTCAGCTCCCTTGTCTATGTAAAGGAGTTGGACAAGTTGGACATTAAGATCTCTTTCAGCTCTGAATCTGTGATCCTATCTTCCCAGCTTTTTTCATAGTACTTTCCTTCACACACTCTATGTTCCAGCCAAATTGGATAACTAGCTGTTCCAAAATCTGGGCATATCATCTTCCTTCTCTGAACATTCATGGAAGGCATCCCAGATTCTAATGTATGTTTTTATAATGAAAGAAAGAGTATTTTCTCCCTTCTTTTTATAAGCCAAAGTAGTATGCTCCTGACTCAGATGTGAACAGATCTATTTATTTATTTATCCATTTATCTATCTATTTATTTATTTTTGTTTAGAATTTTATTTTTCCAAGTTACATGTAAAAACAAATTTTGACATAAATTAAAAAAAAAACTTTGTGTTCCAACATATCTTCCTCTCTCCCTCCTCAAGAACTCAAGCAATTCAATATAAGTTATACATGAGTAGTTATGCAAAACATTGCCACATTAGCCAGGTTGTGAAAGAAAACAGACAAAACCAAAACTTATGCTTAAATCTGTTTTCAGATACCATCAGTTCTTTCTCTGTAGATGGATTGCAATTTACATAAGTCTTTCAGAGTTATCTTGGATCATTACTTTGCTGAAAATAACCAAGTCATTCATAGCAGATCATTTTACACTATTGCTGTTATTTTGTATACAGTACATTTCACTCTGCATCAATTCATGTAGGTCTTTCCAGGTTTTTCTGATAACATCCTGTTCATCATATTTTTTTTTTTGGTTTCCTATAAAGTAACTAACAAAAAAGAATTATGTTTCAATCTGTATTCAAATACCATCAGTTCTCTGTAGATGGAACTGTAAAACCATAAAATCTTTGGAGTTATCTTGGACCATTGCATTGCTGGAAATAACTGTTACTCACAGCAGATTGTCTCACAATATTACTGTTATTTTGTATACAGTACATTTCACTTTGCATCAGCTCACGCAGATCCCTCCAGGTCTTTCTGATAGTACCCTGCTCATCACTTTTTTATAGTAAACTACATTTATAAAGTACTTTAAAGAGATATTTCCTTACAATGAACCCATGAGGCTGATTATTGCAACAACAGTAATAGATAACATTTATATAGTACCTTAAACTTGACAAAAATTTTTCACAATAGCCCAGCAAAGTAAGTACCATACATTTTGTGATCACCATCATCAATCATCATTCAGCAATCCTCCACCACCACCACCACCATCATCATCTTACATTACTCTTTCCTCTGCTTCAAAAATTTTTTCAGTTACTACTGTTAACTGTTTCCCTCTGTCTTCTTCCCTTCCAATGATATTAACTGTTTTCTATCTTCTTTTAGCCTATCCCTCCTCAAAAGTGTTTTGTGTCTGACTGCCCCCTCCCCCACTCTGCTCTCCCTTCTTTCACCCCCCTCCCCCCTTATCACCTTGCCCTCCTACTTTCCTGCAGGGTTAGATAGATTACTCCACCCAATTGATTGTGTATATTATTCCCTCCTTCAGACAAATCTGATGAGATTAAGATTTTAGAGCTAATTCTGATAAGTATAATGTTCATTCACTTCCCCACTCCTCTCCCATCTCTCCCCCCACTCTATAAGCCCTTTCCTGCTTCTTTTTAGTGAGATTGCACCCCATTCTACCTCTCCTCTTTCCCCCTCCCTCAGTGCATTTCTCTCCCCCCTCACTTTTACCCTAAAGAGGTCATTATGGGGCAGCTAGGTGACACAGTAGACAAAGCACCCTTCCTGGACCCAGGAGGACCCAAGCCCAAATCCGGCCTCAGACACAAGACGCTCACCAACTCCAACCACCTCCCCACCCCCAAAAAAGATAAACAAAAATAAATGCTTTACAGATGTCATCCCTTCATAATCAATTCCCACCTGTTCCCTCTGTCTAAATTTATTCCTATCATCTGCCATAATTTTCTCCTTGACCTGGAAGCTCCAGAATTTGACTAATAATATTCCTGGAAGTTTTCCTTTTGGGATCTCTTTCAGGAAGTGATTGGTAGATTCTTTCAATTTCAACAAATATTAATTAAACACTGCTATATACCAGGGGCTATGCCAAATCCTGGAGAAACAAGGAAAAGCAAAAAAAGTCTTTGCTCTCACAGAGCTCACAAGCCATTGGGAAAGACAATATGAAAACAAATATGTACAAACAAGTCATTATCAAAGATAAATTGGAGATAATGGAAGAAAGTCACCAACATTAGGGAGGACCAGGTAAAGTTTTTTTTGTTTTGTTTTGTTTTTTGTGTTTTTTTTTACAGAAGATGGGATTTAAGCTAAGACTAAGTATGAGGAAGATGAGATGAAATGAGGAGGGAGAGAATGTCAGTCATGGGGAACAACCAGTAAAAATGCTCAGAATTGGAAGATGGCCTCTTATTCAAGGAACATAAGGAGCCCATAGTCACTGGATCATTAAGTGTTAGGGTGGGGAGGGAGAGAAAGGTGTACAACTTGAAAGGTAGGAAGGGGACAAGTTATGGAAGTCTTTATAAAACAAATAGATTTTATATTTTTTATATTTGTTCCCAGAGGTTATAGGGAGTCACTGCAGTGTATTGAGTAGCAAAGTATCATGGTCAGACTGGTGCTTTAGAGAAACTGCTCTGGCAGGTGAATAGAGGATGGACTGAAGTGGGGAGAGACTTGAGGGTAGGAAACCATCCAGCAGGCTATTGTAATAGTTTAGACAGGTGTTGATGAGGGCCTGTACTAGGGGGTGACAGTGTCAGAAATATTGTGAAGGTAGAACTGATAGCATTTGGTAAGAGATTAGATTGGGGGTGGGGGGGGGATAAGAGGAGCCACGGATGACACCTATGTAGTGAGCCTGGATGACTGGAAGTATAGTGGTACCCTCAAGTAAGGCAGAATAGTTTTTGGGAAAAAATGAGTTCAGTTTGGGATATGTTGAGCTCAGGATGCCTATGAGGTCTCCAGTTCAAGATGTCTAATAGGCAACCTGATATGCAAGGCTGGAGGTCAGGGGAGAGTTATAGGCTGGATAAATATAAACAATGATCATCTGCATAAATATGATAATTCAATACTTGGGAGATGGTGAGATCATTAAGTTAGATAGTATAAAGGGAGAAATGAAGAGGGTAAAGAGAGCCTTTTGGGTCATCCATGATTAATTGGGCATGGCCTGGATGAAGATCCAGCAAAGGAGATTGAGAAGAGGTCAGACAAGTGTGGGGAAAAACTGGAGGGAATCATGTCATGCAAACCTAGAGAAAAGGAAAAGAGGATGATAGTGTCAAAGACTACAGTGAGGTAAGGTAAAGAAAGATGAGAACTGATTTAAAAACCCATTAGATTTGGCAATTAAGAGATTATTGTTAGCTTTGGAGAAAGAAATTTCAGTTAAATGATGAGGAAATTATAGAGTTAAATTCGTTTAACAAAACTGAAGATGGGGAAGAGATGAGAGTATAGCCAGTTTAGGTGTGATAGCCTAGGAAAGAACTGAGTGGTAGAGGGATCGGAGGTGATTTTGAGGACAAACAGTGTTAGGATTGTAAAGAAACAGGAGGAAGAATAACAAAAGATTATAATTCGATAACAGCATTTCAGAATTGATAAACATGAAGTGAAACATTTGTGGGTAATGGAAAGATCAAGGGTATGATTATTTCTGTGTGTATATGAGGTGGTATAAAATAGCACATAGGTCAATGGGATATGAATAAATTGAGGAACAGGGAAATTAGGATATTTGAAGGAACATCAATATACATGTTGAAATTCCCTAGTGTGAGGATGTAAGGGCCAAATTTAGTATGGGGAGGGTTAATTGGGTGGCTTGCCATAATGTTGGGGTAGGAAAGGAGATTAACAGCCTCTTTTCAACAAATAAAACAGGTTTTATTAATGGGAACAAATCTACAACACAGGTGAAGTTAATACAGCCAGGGACAATGAGAAAGGGAATAGGGGAAGGGAAAAATATGTCCCACTTCCCAAATAGTTAGAATCTAAATTGCTAGGGTAAAAAGGTCATAGGCACCCCAAACCTGACTCCAGCTCAGCTAGCCCCAAAGAGCTAGCATCACTTCAACAACACAAACTCACCATCACCCGGAATCTGCAGCTCCAAGGAGAACCAGTTGTACAGTCTCTCCTGGCTTGGTATGAAGCTCAACTCTCCAGCTATTCTCTCCCTTATTCCTTGGGAAAAAAAGTGAGCACTCTCCTCTCCAGCTTCCTCCCAAAGCCTCCCGCAAAACCAGAAAACAGGGCAGTACACACACACACACACACACACACACACACACACACACACAGCCCCAAGCTAATTGGCGGGCAAATTTGATTGATATCACTTCCTGATGTTAATTACATCTTTTCAGTCAGACCATAATGAAGCAAAGATATGGTCATAGAAACCCCAAATCACAATTAATTCCTTACATTTGCAAGATCTGGCAAAGAGGGAAAGATTGTGAACCAAGCACTGACATCATTTAGGAAGGAAGGGGAATGTGTTGTAGGTCAGTAGTTAATAGCTAACAGAATCTTGATTTGGTGATATGGATCATATGAACCTCAAAGGAGAAGAAATTACTGAATAATGTTTATGGAGTCTGGAAATGGCAATGGTGTTCAAGGAATAGTCTAACTTTACCACCACGACCAGCATGTTGGAGTTGAAAGTGAGGGAGAGGGTCAATAGCCAATGCCAAAAAGAAAGAGGAGTCCCAGTAAATTCAATTAAGTAAAAGAAAAAAAACACAGAGACAATGCATAAACTAATTCTGTTCTAATTGTCCCCCCACTTCTTTGCCAAGAGTAAGGTTGTATATTTACCATTGTTTATGGTAAGATAATATGCCATTACATTCTTTTAAATTTTTTTTATTTCATTAGATATTTGCTAATTACATGTAAAATATTTAACAATCATTCAAAAAAATTTGAGTTCCAAATTCTCTTGCTTGCTTCCATCTCTCTCCCTTCTTGAGAAGGCAAGGAACTTGATTTTGATTATACATATGAGGTCATCCAAAACATGTTTCCATATTAACTATGTTGCAAAAAGAAAACCTCAGGCAAAATAAAACAATAAAAATAAAGATAGTAAAACTAAGTATGCTTCAATATGCATTCAGAGTTTATTGGCTATCTTTTTTGAGGTGGATAGCACGTATCATCATGGGTATTTTGCAATTACTTTGGATCATTGTCTTGATCCACGTAGCTAAGTCTTTCACAGTTGATCATCCTTACAGCATTTCTTTTACTGTATACAATGTTTTCCTGGTTCTGCTCACTTCACTTTGCATAAGTTCCCATTTTTTTTCTGAAACCATCCTGCTAATAATTTCTTACAGCACAGTAGTATTTCATCACAATCATATACCCCAACTGCTTTAGCCATTCCCCAATTGATGGATATCCCCTCAATTTCCAATATTTTACTACCACAAAAAGAGCTGCTAGAAGGTCATTTTTTTCTTTGATCTCTTTGGAAAACAGATCAGTTGTGGTATTGCTAGGTCAAAGTGTATGTATAGTTTTATAATACTTTGGGCATAGTCCCAAATCATTCTCCAGAATGTTACTAGTTCACAATTCCACCAACAGTGCATTAGTGTCCCAATTTTTCCACATTCCCCTCTAGCATTTGTCATTTTTTCTGTCATGCTAGCCAGTATGATAGATGTGAGTTGGTATCTCAGAATTGTTTTAATTTTTATTTCTCTAATCAGTAGGGATTTTGAGTATTTTTTCTGTGACTATTAATAGCTTTGATTTCTTTTTCTGAAAACTTCCCACATATTCTTTGACCATTAACTGTGGTTTGGCTGTTATTTTTATAAATTTGGCTTATAATTAATTAATTAATACAGCCTTTTAATTTCATGTAATAAAATGATCTATTTTGCTTCTCATAATCTCTTCTATTACTTGCTTAGTTTTAAATTCCTCTTGCCAATAGATCTAACAGGTACATTTTTCCATGCTCTGCCAATTTACTTATGATATCACCCTTTATGTCTAAATCATTTATCCATTTTGACCTTATCTTGGTATACAGTGTGAGATGTTCATTTATGCCTTGTTTCTGCCAAACTGTTTTCCAGTTTTCCCAGCAATTTTTGTCACATGTTGAGTTCTTATCCCAGAAGGTTGGCTCTTTGAATTTATCAAGCACTAGATTACTATGATCATTTACTACTGTTTATTGTGTACCTAATACATTCCACTGATCCACCACTTTATTTCTTAACCAGTACCAGATTGTTCTCATGATTACCACTTTTTAATATAGTTTGAAATTTGGTACTTCTAGGCCACCTTCTTTTACATTTTCCTATTGATTCCCTTTTTGATCCATTCCTTACCTTTTTTCAATTGATTCTTGAACTTGTGTTCTTCCAGATGAATTTTCTTATTTTTTTCTAGCTCTGTAAATAATTCTTTGCTAATTTGATTGGTATGGCAGTGAATGAGTAAATTAATAGGTAGAATTGTCATTTTTATTATATTGGCAAGGTCTACCCAAAAGCAATGAATATTTCTCCATTAGTTTATATCAGTATTTGTGTGAAAATTTGTATATAATTATGTTCACATAACCCATGGATTTATCTTGGTAGTAGACTCCAAAATAGTTTATATTGTCTGCAGTAATTTTGAATGGAATTTCTCTTTGTATCTCTTCTTGAAGGATTTTGTTGGTAGTATATAGAAATGTTTTATGTGGATTTATTTTGTATCCTGTAACTGCTATAGCTGTTAATTGCTTCAACTAGTTTTTTATTTGATTCTCTGAAGTCCTCTAGGTATACCATCATATCATTTGCAAAGGGGGATAGTTTTGTTTCTTCATTGCTTATTTTTATTTCTTTAAATTATTTTTCTTGTCTTATCATGATAGCAAGCATTTCTAGTACAACATAGACTAACAGTGGTCATAATGGACATCCTTGTTCCTGATCTATTGATGAGATTTCAAGTTTATCCCCATTACAAATAATGCATGCTTTTGGTTTTAAATAGACACTACTCATGATTTTAAGAAAGGCTCCATTGATTCCCATGCTTTCTGTTGTTTTTAATAGGAATGGGTACTCTATATTATCAAAGGCTTTTCTGTACCTATTGATATGACCACATGGTTTTGTTGCTTTTGTTGTTGATGTGGTTAATTATGTTGTTATTTTTCCTAATATTGAACCAGCCCTGCATTCCTGGTATAAATCCCATCTGGTCATAGTGTATGATCTTTGTGATATGTTGCTGTAATCTCCTTGCTAGTATTATATTTTAAAATTTTGTATTGATATTTATTGATGAAAATTGTACTATGGTTTTCTTTCTCTGTTTCTGCTGTCCTACATATTTGTGTCAAATGAATTTTGATGGGACTCTTTCTTTGCCTTTTTAAAAAATAGTTTATATAGTATTGGGATTAATTATTCCTGAAATGTTTGGTGGGATTTGGTTTTGGGGATTTTTTCTTAGGGAGGTAATTGATGGATTACTTGGTTTCATTTTCTAAGATAGGATTATTTAACTATTCTATTTCCCTTCTGTTAATTTGAGTTCATATTTTTGTAAATATTAATTCATTTCACTTAGATTGTCAGTTTTTCTGGCATATAATTGGGCAAAATAGCTTCTAATAATGTTTTTACAGTCATCTATTTTGGTGATATATTCATCATTTTTTGATATTGGTAGTTGAGTTTCCTTCTTTCTTTTTAAAAACCAAATTAACCAATGGTTTATCTATTTTATTTTTTCATAAGTTCCTAGTTTGATTTATTAACTCAACTTTTTTCTTTTAATTTTATTAATGTCTTCTTTGATTTTTAGGATTTCTATTTTGGTGTTTATTTACAGATTTTTAATTTGTTCTTTTTCTACTTTTTGAATTGCATGCCCAATTCATTGATCTGCTCTTTCTTTTATTGATATATGTATTTATTGATATGAATTTTCCTTAAGTACTTCTTTGGTTGCATCACGCAAATTTTGGAATGTTGTCTCATTGTTATTTTCTTTAATAACACAATTGACTCTTTCTATGATTTGTTCTTTGATCCACTCATTCTTTAGGATTAGATTATTTAGTTTCCAAATAACTCTTAATCTATGCTTACATGTTCTTTTAATATTGTGGAAATTTATTTTGATTTGGGGACCCTACCTTTAGGCTGAGATTAGAAAGCCTTGGGCCCTCAGGGTCCCTCCCCCTCCTCCTCAGCTTCAGCTGAGTGAAAAAGCCCCGTGGGCTATACAAGATGCCAGGTCAGACAGCTGGGGGGAAAAAAAGCCCCAGCTCCCTCCGACCTGAGTGGAACTATCCGAAAGATCCCGGATAGCCTGTGCTGAGGCACGTGAAGTGGGAGTGCAACCCCCCCCCCCCAAACCAGCCACAGCCCTGGCTGGCGGATTAGCTTGGTCTGTGGGGGCGAAGGAAGCCCGAGATTTGAGTGGAGAGAAGAAAAGGTATATATAGACCTGGGAGTTAGACAGCAAGGAAAGAAAGAGGGGCTGACTAGAGGGGAGCGTGGACAAGGACGGAGGAGAGTTCGGTTCAGAAAAGGAGAGACGAGGCTGACAAGGTTACAGGCCTTAATACAAACCAGGGAAAGTGTAACGTGCCCTGAGGCCAGAGGCAGCTAAGGCCCTTATTGTATTCAAGAAATTCGAAGTGCAGCAGGTGGGAAAGAGACTACAGGAAAGCAGTCAGGTTGTACATTTTATTTTCCTGTATTCTTAATTTTCAACAGTATCTCATAAATAAACTCTGCTTGGATTATTTGTTAAGAGGCTTCTTAATCCTGTGCTTATCAATTTGGGAGTGGAGCAGTGTGGTGGAACTTTATAAATGGCCCACATTAAATTAACGAAGTCAGATAACCAAATAGTCAACAGTCCCCAGATTAGTCCTCCAGTCAGATTAGCCCCCCAAATTAGGCTAGTCAATTCAAAAATATTTCCACAATATTAAGTATATTAAGTATTATGGTCTGAAAAGGATACATTTATGCATTTGGTTGTAAGGTTTTTATGTTCTAATTTATAAACACTTTTTTTCTTTTTTTTTTTTCAGTGAGACAATTGGGGTTAAGTGACTTGTCCAGAGACACACAGCTAGTAAGTGTTAAGTGTCTGAGGCCGAATCTGAACTCAGGTACTCCTGACTCCAGGGCCGGTGCTCTATCCACTGCACCACCTAGCTGCCCCTGAACACTTTTTGTGAAGGTACCATGTACAGCTAAAAATAAAGGTATACTCCTATTTCCATCTTGTTATTTCTAGAGGTCTATCATATTTAACTTTTCTAAGATTCTATTAATTTCCTAGTCTTCTTTCTTATTAATTTTATGGTTAGATTTATATAGCTCTGAGAGGAAAGCTGAGGTCCCCACTAGTATGGTTTTATTGCCTATTCCCTCTTGTAATTCATTTAATTTTTCCTTTAAGAATTTGGATGCTATGCTATTTGGTGCATATATGTTTGGCATTGATATTATTTGATCTATTATCTATGATTCATTTTTTGCAAGGCCTAGTTTCCCTGTGTATCCCTTTTAATTAGGTCTATTTTTGCTTTTGCTTTGTCTGAGATCATGATTGCTATCCTTCCCTTTTTCACTTCAGCTAAAGTATTTTGCTCTAGCTCCTTGACTCTGTGTATTTCTGTTTCAAGTGTCTTTCTTATATACAACCTATTGTTGGATTTTTGTTTTAATTTATTCTGCTATTCACTTCCATTTTATGGTTGAGTTTATCCCATTCACATTCACAGTTATGATTATTAACTGTGCATTTTCCTCCATCCTATTTTCTTCTGTGTATTCTACTCTCTTTCTTTTTATCCTGTCCCTTGTCTAAAGTCTGTTCTATTTCTGACCACCACCTTCTTTTATATGTTCTCCCTTTCATCACTCCCTTTTCTCTTATCCCCTTCCCCTCTATTAATTAGTTGGGTAAGATATACCATTGCCAATTAAGTATGTATGAATGTGTATACTTCCCTCTTTAAACCAATTTATATGTGAATAAAGTTTAAGCATTGCCTGTCCTTCACCCATTTCCCCCTCTACTGTAAGAATTCTTCCTTGATCATATCTTTTATGTGAGATAATTTCTTCCATTCTTTCTCTCCCATCCCCCTCTTCCCAGGGCATCTCTCTTTCTCATCTATCCATTTTCTTTTTGCATCATCCAAATATAATTGACTCACTCCTGCACATTCTTTTCATGTAGAATCCTTCTCACTGCCCTAATAATGGTAAATTTCTTAGAAAATATATATCATCTTCCCAAATAGAAAGGCAAACAATTTAACCTTATTGAGTTCCTTCTGATTTCTCTGTCATGTTTACCTATTTATGCTTTTTTTTTTTTTGATTCTTGAATTTGAAAGCCAAATTTTCTATTTAGCTCTGGTCTTTTCATCAGGAATTCTTGAAAATCCTTTGTTTTGCTGAATATCTTTTTTTTTCCTTTGAAGAATTATATTAGGTTTTGCTGGGTAGTTTATTGTTGGTTGTACTCCCACTTCCTTTTCTTTCCAGAATATCATATTTCAAGTCTGTTCCTTTAATGCAGTAGGTGCTCTATTTTGTGTGATCCTGACTGTGGCTCCACAGTATGGATAGCATTATTTCTTGCTGCTTGAAGTATTTCTCTTTGACATGAGAACTCTAGAAATTGGCTATAATATTCCAGGGAATTTTCATTTTGGATCTCTTTCAGATGGTCAGCAGTGGATTTCTTCAATCTATATTTTACCCTCTTGTTTTAGAATATCAGGACAGTTTTCCTCAATAATTTCTTGAAATATGATGTCTTGACTCTTTCTTTAACTATGGCTTTTAGGTGGTCCAATAATTCTTAAATTATCTCTCCTTAATCTGTTGTCCAGGTCAATTGTTTTTTTAATGAGATATTTCACATTTTTATATATTTTTCATTCTTTTGAGTTTATTTTATTGTTTTATGTCTCATGGAGTCATTAGCTTTCATTTGTCCAATTTTAATTTTTAAGGAATTATTTTCTTCATTGAGCTTTTGTACCTCTTTTAACATTTGGTCAATTCTTTTCTATTTGGCCATTTTCCATGTGACCAATCCTATTTTCTTTCAATTTTTGGTGCATCTTTTTATAAAATTTGTCTTTTCACAATTGTCTTCCTTCATTTTAATTTCTTTGCTTAACTTTCACTTTGCCACTTTTATTTGATTTTTAAAAATTAGTTATTTAGTCTTCCATGAATTCTCATTGGGCTTGTGTTCAATTCAAATATTTTTTCTTCTAGGTTTTGCCTGAAGCTGTTTTGACTTCATTTTCTTCTGAGTTTGTGTCTTAAGCTTCCCTGTTACTGTAGTAGATTTTTTTGGGTCAGGTTTGTTTTTGTTGTTTGTGCTTTTTCCCATTCTACTTCTTGATTTGGAACCTAATGTTAATACTGGACTCTGTTCCCAGCATGGGGGAAGGGAAAAAGTAAAGGGCTCTCACTGAAACTTGGGCTTTTTCTAACTGCTATTTTTAGAGCTAGTTCTGGGGGTTTGGAAGTTTGGATGCTTTTTAAGATGTTGTGATCTGGGGAAAAGTGTGGTCACTGCTCTCTTGGTCTGCACTCTTGTCTTTAACTTGGAAGGTTCCCAATCCCTTGGAATTGCAATCAATATTCCTACTCAGGGCCCCTCCAATTGGTCTGGAAATGACCATTTTTCAAAGTCCCTGATGCTTTGGGGCTAGAAGTTATACTGCCCATCAGAACTTCCACTTCCTCTTGACTAAAAGGGCTTCTGTCCATCCTTGAACTATAACCCAGAAGTGGGTTATAGGAAATGGGCTTGCCATTTGGTATCTTGTTCTGCATCTACTTCTAGCACAGGATAACTATGTAATCTCTTTATGATCAGTTGCTAGGTCCCCTTGACACCTCTGACTTAAGAGCTCCCAAAGCTGCTGCTGTCTCTGTCTCCACCACATAGTTCCACTCATGATGATTCATTTACTTGATAACTTTTTTTTTGTGAGGCAATTGGGATTAAGTGACTTGCCCAGAGTCACACAGCTAGTAAGTGTTAAGTGTCTGAGGCCAGATTTGAACTCAGGTACTCCTGACTCCAGGGCCAGTGCTCTATCCACTGCACCACCTAGCTGCCCCTCATCTACTTGAACTGTAGGTCAGCTGGCTATCCCATATTACAAAGCTTTCTTTTTGATTTCCTATATAGTCTTGGGCTGGAAGAATATCTCACTCTGATCTTGCATTGGCTCACACGAAAATTTGATTTGAGGCATAATTTTAAAGTTTTTTGGAGGGGAATCTCGGGAGTGCTCAGGTTTCTCTACTCTGTCACATTGGCTTCACCCATGGAAGACCAATATTCCATTACATTTAAAATTTTTTCAGGCATTTTCTAATTGAGGGGCACATATTTTGATTCTAGATTGTTACTACCCACAAATCATCCTACTATGAATATTTGCACTCATGGGACCTTTCTTTCAGCTATTCTCCATCTTGGGTCATAAGCCTAGTAGTGAGATTGCTGGGTCAAAGACATAAATTAATTAATACATCTAATTGAATGCTAAAAAATTACTTTGCAAATTGTTCAAGCCACTGCACAGTTCTATCAGTAGCATATTAATGTGCCTATATTCCCACAGTCCTTCCAATGTTTATATTTTTCATACTTTACTTATTATCTTTACCCCTAAACACACCACTCATCCTAGCATTTATTTATATTGAGAACAACACCATCCTTCTATTGACCCAGGTTTGAATTATTGTAAATATTTGACTTCACTCTCTCTTGTACCCTTATGCAACCAGTAGTTGATTCTTCTCCCAAAACATCTCTCACTCATCCCTTTCATTTTACTCACAGTCACTATCCTTCTGAGTGACTTTATCATCTCTCTCCCCCCATATTAGTCATGTTGTGAAAGAAAACATAAAAAAATTCAAGAAAAATTAAATAAAAAATTATGCTGCAATCTGTATTCAGACGCCATTAGTTCTTTCTCTGGAGATGGATAGAATTTTTCATTATAATTCTTTCAGAGTTGTCTTGGATTACTGAGAATAGCTAAGTCATTCATACCTGATCATCTTACAATTTTGCTGTTATTTTGTACACTGCACATTTCACTTTGTATCACCTCATGTAAGTCTTTTGGGGGTTTTCTGAGAGCATCCTGTTCATCATTTCTTATAGTACAATTGTATTCTATCATAGTCACATACTACAATTTGTTCAGCCATTCCCTCATTGATGGGAATCCCCTCAATTTCCAATTCTTTGCCACCAGAAAAGAGATGTACATGTAGGCCCTTTTCATTTTTAAAATTTCCTTGTAAAATACAGACCTAGTAGTGATAATCCTAGGTCAAATAGTATGCATGATTTTATCTCTCTTTGGGTGTAGTTCCAAATTGCTTTACAGAATGGTCAAATAAGTTTACAACTCCACCAACAGTGCATTAATGTCTCATTTTCCCCCATTCCCTCCAATATTTGTCATTTTCCTCTTCTTTTTCATTAGTTAAGCTAATATGTATGAGGTAGTACTCCAGAATTATTTTAATTTGCATCTTTCCAATCAATAGAGTTAAAGCATTTTTTCTCATATGGCTATAGATAGCTTTGATTATTTCATTTGAAAACTATTCATATCTTTTGAGCATTTCTCAATTGGGGAATGGTTCTTATTTTAATAAATTATCTATAAATGTTCTCTATATGTTTGAGAATTGAGGCCTTTTTCAAAGAAAGGCTTCAAAATTTTTTTCACAGTTACTATTGCTAACTGTATTTCCCTTCATCCTATTCCCTCCCCATTCTATTTATTCTATTCTCTATCTCCTTTCATCCTGTCCTTCCTCAAAAGTGTTTTGCTTCTGACTATTCCCTCTCCCATCTTCTCTTCCTTTTATCAATTTCCCCATCCCCTTCCCTTCCTACTTTCCTGAAGGGTAAGATAGATTTCTATACCCAATTGAGTGTGTATGTTATTCCCTCTTTGAGCCAATTCTGATGAAAGTAAGGTTCACTCACTCCTCTTCACCTCCCCCATCTTTCCCTCCACTATATAAACTTTTTCTTGCATCTTTTATGTGAGATAATTTACCCCATTCCCCTCTCCCTTTCTCCCAGTGCAGTATTATCTCACCCCTTAATTTTATGTTTTAAAGATATCATCCCTTCATATTCAACTCACACCTGTGCCCTCTGTCTATATATACTCCATCCAATTGCCCTAATAATGAGAAAGTTCTGATTTCTTTTTCCTGTTTACCTTTTTATGCTTCTCTTGAGTCTTCTATTTGAAAGTCAGATTTTCTATTCATCTGAGATCTTTTCACCAAAAATGCCTGAAAGGGCAGCTAGATGGTGCAGTAGATAGAGCACTGGCCCTGGAGTCAGGAGTACCTGAGTTCAAATCCGGCTTCAGACACTTAACACTTACTAGCTGTGTGACCCTGGACAAGTCACTTAACCCCAATTGCCTCACTTAAAAAAAAATGCCTGAAAGTCCTCTCTTTCATTGAATGTCCATTTTTCCCCTGAAGGATTATATTCAATTTTGCTGGGTAGGTGATTCTTGGTTGTATTTCCAGTTTCTTTGCCACCAGGAATATCATATTCCACGCCCTCTGATCCTTTAAAGTAGAACTGCTAAATCTTTTTCTATTCTCACTGTGGCTCCACAATATTTGAATTGTTTCTTTCTGGCTTCTTGCAATATTTTCTTCTTTACCTAGAAGCTTTGAAATTTGGCTATAATCTTGGGAATTTTCATTTTGGGATCTCTTTCAGGAGGTGATCAGTGGATTCTTTCAATTTCTATTTTACTCTCTGGTTCTAGAATATGAGGGCAGTTTTTCTTGAAAGGCGATGTCTAAGCTTTTTTTTTTTTAATCATGATTTTCAGGTAGTCCAATAATTTAAAAATTATTTCTCCCGGATCTATTTCCAGGTCAGTTGTTTTTCCAGTGAGATGTTTCACAATGCCTTCTATTTTTCATTCTTTTGGTTTAGTTTTATTGTTTCTTGATTTCTCATAAAGTCATTAGCTTCCACTTACTCAATCCTGGTTTTTAGGGAGTTCTTTTCTTCAGTGAGCTTTTGTACTTCCTTTTCCATTTGGCCAATTTGGCTTTTCAAGATATTCTTTTCTTCATTGTACCTCTTTTTACCATTTGGCCTAGTCTGTTTTTTAAGGTGTTATTTATTTCAATATTTTTTTGTGTCTCCTTTACCCACCTGTTGACTTTTTCCCCCATGATTTTCTTGCATCACTCTCATTCCTCTTATGTTTTCCCTCTACTTCTCTTACTTTATTTTCAAAGTCCTTTGTGAGCCTTTCCATAGCCTGAGACCAATTAATATTTTTCTTGGAGGCTTTGGATATGAGAACTTTGACTTCGTTATCTTCTTCTGAGGGTGTGTTTTGATTTTCCTTGTCACCATAGTAACATTCTAAGGTCAGAATTTTTTCCTTTTGTTTGCTCATTTTCCCAGCCTATTTTTTTGACTCATTTTTAAAGTAAGGCTCTGCTTCTGGGGTGGAGAGTTCACTGTCCCAAGCTTTGGGGGGGGGGTTGTTCAGCTGTTTTCAGAGATACTTCTAGGGACCTCTAAGTTTTCAGTTTTTCCAAGGTGGTATGATCTAAGGAGAGATGTGTTTACTACTCTCCTGGCTTGTGCTCTGGTCTGTGAGAGACCACAAGCCTACTTTTCTGCCCTGGAACTGTGCAGAGGGTCCCTGCTTCACTGTGGCTGCAAACTCTGTGTGCTGGTCCTCCTCCCTGTCCTAGGGGTTGCCACCCAGGACTGTGACCTGGATTCAAGTATAGGCAAAGCAACAGGGTCCTGCCTCAGTGCTAGCAAGAGACCCCTGTAATCTCCTGACCAATTGTTTGACCCCCTTACCATCTGTGGGCTCAGAGTTTGCTGCACTGCTGATTTCAGTGGCTCCCAAGGCCTGCTCCTGGTTTACTAGGGCTGGGTCTGTGTTTGCCATGCCCTACACTGGACTGCACTGGACTACACAGTACTCTCATCTGGGTGGGACAACCCTTTCCTGTCAACCTGCTAAGTTGTCCTTGGCTGGAAAAATTATTTTACCCTGTCCTTTCGTGGGTTCTGTTGCTCCAGGAATTGTCTTGGCTCTACCCTGGACCTCATCATTTTTGAAAACAAAATTATTTATTTTAGTTTTCAACATTTGTTTAGATAAGATTTTTAATTTCAAATTTTCTCTCCTCTCCTCCCCATCTCCCCATCTCCCCTCCCTCCCCGCTGTTCCCTAGATAGCAGGTAATCTGTATAGGATACATATATATATATATATATATATATATATATGACATTAAACATATTTCTGCATTAGTCATGTTATACGAGAAGAATTAAAAAGGAAAAACCTCAAAAAAGAAAAAACAACAGCACCAAAAACAAAATAAATAGTATGGTTCAATCAGCATCCATATTCCACAGTTCTTTTTTTTTTTTCTGGATTTGTAGAGCCTTTTCCATCCTGAGTCCTTGGAACTTTCTTGTTCCATTGGATTGGTGAGAAGAATCTAGTCTATCACAGTTGATCAACACATAATGTTGATTATACTGTGTACAATGTTCTCCTGGTTCTGCTCATCTCACTCATTATCAGTTCATGCAAGTCCTTCCAGGTTTCTCTGAACTCCTCCTGCTCATTGTTCCTTACAGCACAATAGTATTCCATTACATTCATATACCACAACTTGTTCAGCCATTCCCCAATTGATGGACATCCCCTCAATTTCCAATTCCTTGCCACCACAAAAAGAGCAGCTATAAATATTTTTGTACATGTGGGTTCTTTCCCCCTTTTCCATGATCTCTTTGGGAAAAAGACCCCAAAGTGGTATTGCTGGGTCAAAGGTATGCACAGCTTTATAGCCCTTTGGACATAATTCCAAATTGCTCTCCAGAATGGTTGGATCAGTTCACAACTCCACCAACAATGCATTAGTGTTCCAATTTTTTCCACAGCTTCTCCAACATTTATTTATTTCCTTTTTTGTAATTTTAGCCAATCTGATAGGTGTCAGGTGGTACCTCAGAGTTGTTTTAATTTGCATCTCTCTAATCAATAGTGATTTAGAGCATTTTTTCATATGGCAATAGATAGCTTTGATTTCTTCATCAGAAAACTGCCTGTTCATATCCTTTGACCATTTCTCAATTGTGGAATAACTTAGATTCTTATAAATTTGATTTAGTGTCCCTATATATTTTAGAGATTTTATTTTATCAGAAGTACTGGCCATAAAAATTGTTTCCCCAGCTTTCTGCCTCCCTTCTAATTTTGGATGGATTGCTTCTGTTTGTACAAAACCTTTTTAATTTAATGTAATCAAAATCATACATTTTGTATTTCATAATATTCTCTGTCTTTTGTTTGGTCATAAACTGTTCTTTCTTTCCAAAGATCTGAAAGTTAGACCTATTTCCTCCTTCTCCTAATTTTACCTATGGTATCACCTCTCATGTCTAAATCATGAACCCATTTTGACCTTATTTTAGTAAAGGTGTCAGATGTTTGGTCTATGCCTAATTTCTGCCCTGGGATTGGTAGGCCTGGTCGTGCCTGTCCTATGGGTGGCTGTGCAGCTGGCAACCTCCCCTCCTGGCTGGTGCAGGTGGGTTTTGCCCTGTCCTGCTGTGCCACCAGCTTGGTGAGCCAGGATCCAGAGGCCTCAGTTGCTTGGTTGTGGTCCACAGCTTCCGGCTGACTTGCCCTGGCCCCCCTCTGCATTGTGCTGCACCTCCCTTTTAACCCCAATGAGATCGACGTTTCCTGAGTCTTCTAAATTATCTCTGGTTGGAAACTGTATCTCTCTGTCTCTTTGCAGGTTCTCTAGTTTCAGAATCCATTGAGAGGCTTTATTTAATGTTCTTTTTGAGGAACAGAAGGAGAGCTTAAGCAATTTGCTGGCTACTCTCCGCCATCTTGGCTCCGCCCTGAACCTCATCCATTTTTAAGTTGCATTACTTTAATAGCTCTTCTTTATTGGTCTCCCCAACTTCTAACCACTCCCTATCCAATCCAGCCTTCCCAAAATTGGCTAAATTTATATTTTTAATCTAAGGTCTTGTGATGTCATTATAATATTGCTCAATTAAACTCCACAGGATTCCTACTTTCTCTAGAACACACTACAGATTCCTCTGTATAGCATTTAGTATACCACAAATCTGTTGCAAACTATCTTTCTATAATGATTTTACATTATTTCCAATCATACATTTCTATGTTCTAGACACACTGGTCCCCTTGCTGTTTCCCACATACTAGCCTTTTGCATAGGATATTCTTCCTGGAATATTATTTCTCCTCACCTCTGCTTCTTCTAACCCCTTGTCCCTCCATCCCAAGAAGAGTGAAAATCCCTTGTGGAGAGGGATTATTGCATTTTTGTCTTTATGTCACCAGCACCTGATAAATGCTTGATAATAAAGGAGTGAATCTGTTAATTTGATGTAAAATTATACTTTGAATGTCATTTAGTTTGCAATTTTATTAATGATTTTAAAAAGTCCATTAATAGTTTATATTCATTCTTCAGAAAACTGTTGTGAGATTTTAAAATTGGATATAGGAGCATTAAACTCCCCCCTTTTAACTTTTCATATATATTAGTTGAGTTGGCCAAGACTGGTGGCCTGGAAGTAGATTCTGATTTTGGGGGGCTTCCGTGTAAATGCAGAGCTCCAGGCACGCTCTAACATCTTGGGTGGCAGGGAGATGCCGCATGTTTCTATGACATCAAGTTGGGCAGAGGACGGGTAGAGCATCATGACCATGCTGTTGTGAGTGGAAGATTGGCTGGAGAAAACATGACCGGGGCTGCCAAACCATACTGGCATCAGTCAATGTTCTGGAGTGATCTGGGCCCAGATGTTGGATATGAAGCTATTGGTCTTGTGGATGGTAGTTTGCCCACAGTTGGGGTTTTTGCCAAGGCTACTGCAAAAGACACCCCGAAATCAGCAACCAAAGAATCAGGGACTGGTATCCGTTCAGACAGAGTCATAGGCCTCTGACATCAGCATTCCTGCCAGCGATACCAAGACTCCACAGAACCCCACAGACGGGGAGGACTTTGGCAAAGGTGTCATCTTCTATCTCAGGGATAAAGTTGTGGTGGGGATCTTATTGTGGAACATCTTTAACTGGATGCCAATAGCAAGAAAGATCATTAAAGACGGTGAAGAGCATGAAGATCTTAATGAAGTAGCCAAGCTCTTCAACATCCATGAAGATTGAAGTCCCTGCAGTAAGTGAAGCAAGTGGAACTTGGGAATAACGAGCAACAGCCGGCAGTGTCGAAAGGAGTACTTTATATCCAGCTCAGCGCCCATGTCATCCTTGTCCATATGTACCCAAGCCCACTGCAAATGGTTTGTTCCAGAAAAACTGAAATAAAATTTGTCTCTTCTCAAAAAAAAAAAATATATATTATATATATATATATGTGTTTGTGTATATATATAGTATATATATATGTCTCCCAGACCACTAGAAAAAGAAGCCTCTGAGCTTAAATCTGTGAGGGGATTAGTTTTATTGCTTGGGAATTAATTAGACAACAAAAGTGATACCAATTAGGGAAATAGGGAAGTAGAAATACAAATGAATAATCTTAGATCGAAGCTTAGTCTATTTTCCTTTATAAAACTCACCAAATCCCAAACTGCCACGCCAGGCCCAGAACCAGCACACCCAACCGAACACAAACTGTGGTGTGCCCCACAGCTAAGTTGAAAAGCCAGAGAGAGAGCGAACTTCTGTTCCTCCCTCAGTTTTAAGCTGGCATGCTGGAAGTTTGTCTCGGTCTCCTCCCAAAAGGGAGGTCCTTCAAAAGCCGCTTCAGTAGCATGTGCTCAACTCTCAAATGATTCAGCTAAAACTTCCGTTTTTTACCACACTGTTCATGTCTCAGTTATAAATAGATTTCTTTTAATACATATTGGATGTCAAAATTTTATTGAAGATGTTTGATTCAAATGTCCTCCTCTCAATTCATTGTTTTTCTTTTATTCTACGTGTCAATTTTGTGTTTGTGACATGTTTTTACATTTATTAGCATCCAAATCGTCCCTCTTTTCTTTCATAATCACCTCTGTATGTGGTGCCCTATTGATTATAGATAGCGAAAGTGGTAGAGTGGATAGACAACCAAATATAGAGTTAGTCAGACCTTAGTTGAAATATCACCCTCAGGAAACTTATTAGTTGTGTACATTGAGCAAATCATTTAGCCTCTATCTGCTTTGATTTCTCATTTGCAAAATGGGGATAAAAATAGCACCTTCCTTCCAGGGTTGTCTTGAGGATAAATGAGATAATATTTTAAAGCACTTTGTAAACGTTAAAGTGCTATATATTGATATCCATATTATTATTATTATTATTTTCCCTAATCAGAGTTGCAACTTTTTCTCTCTCTGTTTTATAGTAGTATTAATTTTTATATTTATATCATTTATTAGTTTGGAATTTATGAACTTATGCTATATCTTTTCATGATGATTTAATATCTACAAAGTATTTTTTCATAGGTTATATTTTTTATTCTTCTGAAAAACCTCATGAGGCAGGCAAGGTCAGAATAATAATCACTAATTTACAGATGAAGAAATTGGAGCTGAGGGAAGTTGTATTTTCCCCAAGAAATATAGTCCATAAGTGTTGCAGAAGCCCGCTTTCCTGCCTCTTAGTTCAGGATTTCTTGCTGCTAGACTTAGCTCCTCCCACCCCCTTTTAAAAATCCCTTAACCTTGTGGACCTACCTGCTCTTCTTCTTTTTGTGTTTAAAATTTATTTATTTTTAAGTTTTAAG
The DNA here is from genome assembly GCF_019393635.1 of Dromiciops gliroides. Classification (NCBI taxonomy): domain Eukaryota; kingdom Metazoa; phylum Chordata; class Mammalia; order Microbiotheria; family Microbiotheriidae; genus Dromiciops; species Dromiciops gliroides. Next base: position 576,983,358 of record NC_057862.1, read on the forward strand.
CACTTGTTTTGTTTTTGATTTGTTGGTGAGGCAATTGGGGTTTAATTGACTTGCCCAGGGTCACACAGCTAGTAAGTGTCAAGTGTCTGAGGCCAGATTTGAACTCAGGTACTCCTGAATCAGGGCTGATGCTTTACCCACTGTGCCATCTAGCTGTCCCAAGCATTTTTTTTTAAATAAAAGTATTTTATTATTTTCCAGTTACATGTAAAGATAGTTTTCAGCATTTGTTTATATAGAATTTCCAATTTCAAATTTTTCTCCCTCCTTCCTCTCCCTCCCCCCCCTCACCTAGACAGCAGGCATCTGATATAGGTTTTATACACACAGCACACACACACACACACACACATATATAACAACATTAAACATATTTTCTGCATCAGTCATGCTATAAGAGAAGAATCAGAGCAATAAGCAAAAATCTCAAAATAGAAAAACAACAGGACCAAAAACAAAAGAAATAGTATGGTTTCAATCGGCATCCAATTCCACAGTTTTTTCTTCTCTGGATTTGGAGAGCCTTGTCCATCATGAGTCCCCTGGAACTTTCTTGTACCATTGTATGGGTGAGAAGAATCCAGTCTATCACAGTTGATCACCACATAATGTTGATGATACCGTGTATAATGTTCTTCTGGTTCTGCTCATCTCACTCATTATCAGTTCATGCAAGTCCTTCCAGGTTTCTCTGAACTCCTCCTGCTCATTGTTTCTTACAGCACAATAGAATTCCATTACATGCATATACCACAACTTGTTTCAGGCCATTCCGCCAACTGATGGGCAACCCCTCAATTTCCAATTCCTTGCCACCACAAGAAAGAGCACCTAGCTGCTCTTCTTACCATCTTCTGTGATTCCCCTCTTTTCTCTTTTTTGCTGTTTGTTCCAGTTTGGCAATCTACCCAAGTAGCCTTATTGCACCAGGAACATTGAAGCAAAGGTGATTGCCATCTAGAATTTCTATTATTAAATCTCTCATTGTATGGGTCCCAAACAGATAGAGAAATGTTTTGTTAACTGAAGAAGGGGGGCTGCTGAGCATGAATGAGGACACTCTTTCAGGAGCTTCTGGCCAGACTGGTTCTTAGAAATGGCTTTTAGCTCTGATTACAAAGAATTTTAAATTATTCGTCCTCAGCCAATAATAGGGAAGCATTATCTAAACAGATTGGAATGTACCAGGAAAGCTAATTTGAAGCAAAATTTTTAAAGTTAAGGAATAAGTAGCTCCTAATGGCTATTAATTTCCTGAACCAGATGGGTGATGCTCTAGTTATGAGGTAAGATGTATGTATGTAAGTTCCATTATGTCTTTCATGAGACAGGGGTCTCATTTAGCATTGTTTGAGTATCATCATTAGTTATCTAGTAACACCTTGTTTAACAGTCCCATCGCCTTGTAAGGTCTACTGACTTTTCAAAACTGCAGACAGCTGCCATTAAGGAAAAAAAAATTCTGTTTATACTGTAGCAAGTGTTGTCCTAAAGAGTAAAGGGCTTGTGATCTGTTTTTTGTCAGAGTCTATACTCACACTGATGAAATCCGAGATTGTTTGAGGCATTGGATGGTTAGGCAAGGGTAGGTAGTTTATTTGTAGCAACTAAACCAGGGGTTCTAAACCTTTTTTTGTGGCGTGAACCCTTTTGAATATGCATGAAGCCTGTGTATTCCATCTCAGAATAATGTATTAATGCACAACACACTGCTACCTTGAGGGAAGTTAAACCACTTTTCTGGGCTCAATCTTTATACTCCCAATTGGTGCTCATTTCACTACATCATATTGCTTCCTAACCCTTATAGTTCTTAATTGGCATTCAAAGAGTAAGTACCCTAGCTCTAACCAACTTTCTGATTTTGTCCCCACTGCTATCCTTTATGCACAGTACACTACAACTAAAACCAGAATACTTGTTATTCCCCAAATATATTCTGAATTTTCTTGACTCCATTCCAAAGTCCCACGATGTCAGAAATTGGATGGAACTCAGAGTTCAACATATATGTAAACATGTATAACATGGAGTGGTGAAGAGAGAAGCTCATGGAAATCCTTTTCAAATCTATTCAACAACATTTTGAACAGAACTGGAGCAATAGGGAGCTTAGATAAAACAATCCTTGACTTTATGAAGCTTATAGTATAGTAAGAGAATAAAACACATGCATGAAAAACTACAAGACATAATCATATAAAAGAAGAACAAAGTGCAATATGAAATTGGAGGGTAGAATGATCAATAAATATATAGTGTTAATTAATTAAAGCACTCTTAATTTAATTAATTTATTTTTAAAATTTAATTACTTTTTTTTTAGTGAGGCAATTGGGGTTAAGTGATTTGACCAGGGTCACACAGCTAATAAATGTTAAGTGTCTGAGGCCAAATTGAACTCAGGTACGCTTGACTCCAGGGCCGGTGTTCTATCCACTGTGCTACCTAGCTGCCCCAATTTAATTAATTTAAATTGATTTAATTGATATCTATTTTTACATGAACTTCTTTTCCAAATATACCATTTCCTCCTCCCCCTCCCCAGTGAACCTTCTTTTACATTAAACAATAAAAAAGAGAAGGGAAAAAAAACTGTCTAATAAAACTAACAATACATTAACTGAATCTTCCATTCCCATTTATTTAGTACACTTTGGTACACACTGCTTAATGAACTTATGGAGACTAGACCAGTAAAGGACCAGTAGCCCAAATTTGGAGGTGCTATGAACCTCTTCAGATTAGCACCAAACATTGATTTTTCTCTATGCTCACCAGTACCTACAGGAGGAATTAGCCTAGTTTGCAAATTCTGGTGGATTTGTAGTTTCAGTTTTTAGAAAAGTTGAAAATAGGTCTCCATCTTTTCAAAAAAAGAGAGGTGCGTCAATGGAAATGCAAGAAGTCCCTTAACTGTGAAAGAATATCAGGGAATTTCTTCAGTTTCAAAATTCATTATTTTCTGTTTTAGTACAAACTCTTAGGTTTATTGCTAAAATTTGCTTTAGCTGATAGCTCTTTTTTCCTAGACATATAAAAGCCAATTCTATAAGTTATGCATATCCATGTAGCTTTTAAAAATTTTATTATCATTTTTTTCAGGGCAATTGGGGTTAAGTGACTTGCCCAGGGTCACACAGCTAGTAAATGTTAAGTGTCTGAGGCCAGATTTGAACTCAGGTCCTCCTGAAACCCAGGGTTGGTTCTCTACCCACTGCCACCTAGCTGCCCCTATCATCATTTTTAAAAAAGAAAACATATTGGAATGGCTGTGGGAAGATAGAAACAATAAAACTCAGTGGGGAAACAATAAGTCCCAACCATTCTGGAAAGTTAAATAGGATTATGCTAAAAATAAGTGATTAAAATTTCCATACACTTTGACCTAGATTGCCCATTACTAGGCTTATGCTCTCCCAAAGGTCAAAGACAAAAAAATCTCACATAGTGATAAATATTTATAACTTATTTTTATTTGTGTTCCAGCAAAGGATTAGAAACAATAGCTGCCTCTTGGTTGGAAAATGGCTAAATCAATAGTGGTGAATGAATGTAACAAAATATAATATCACTAAACAATTAGAAATAATTACTACAAAGAACTCAGAGAAGGGAAAATTTATAAGAGCAGACACAAAATAAAATAAACTGAACCACTAAAACAATGTACATGAATGGCCAAAATAATATAAACTGAAAGACAACAGAAATAAACTAAATGATATGTAATTATAATGACTAAGGTTGATCTGAGAGAAGAGTTGAGAAAATATACCTCCTTCTCTTTATTACAGAGGTGGGGTGAAGGGAGACTATGGATTTAGAATATTACAAGGACTCTTACAAGGTCATGTTGCTGAATTATTTGACTTTTGAACTGCCTTTTTCTTTCTCTTTTTTAACCTTTGTTAGGGGACATAATTACTGAGTAGCAAAAAGAGGTGGGATCTATTTAGAAATTAATATAATGTAAAAATGGAAGACATCAATGAAAAGAAAATATAACATCCACACTGATCACATAGGTTGGACAGTAAGTCTTAGCTACCAAATCAACAAAATTTTATTAATTTCCTACTATGTGGAAGATGCAGTACTTGTTAAGTGCTAGAGATTCAAAGACAGGAGAGGGAGGTAGAAAGCTGAAAACTGGGAAAGGGGAAAATAAATGTAAAGTGCCTAATGACCACATCATTTTCCAGGGCTTGCCTCATCTTTGGAAGCAGTAAATGAAGCTAGAACAAAAGCCCAGTCTTCCATCAGCCAATTATTTTCAGTGAAGTAGGGGTTTTGAACAACTACTTCATCCCAGAAGTATTTCAATCTGGTACAAGAACAAAGAATAGCAGAATGGCACCTTTTCTGAGGAAGAGATCTGGGGTTCATGCAGAGGCTGCAATTAGTCAGTGTTGCCTGGTGGGATTATAAAAGTCAAAACATTTCTCTATTTTCAGAAATGTTATAAACATATTAAGTATATTCACAATCCTTATTTCAAGTTTGCTTCAAAGTTTAAAAAATACCATCATTCAACCTAACTTTAGAGCCTAGAGAATTTTCAAAAAGGACATATACAGCAATACACCTTTGTCTTTAATTCAATAATTCATTCATCCTGGAATGTAATCAATATGGCCCTCCTTTCACTGGTGCTGATCACCACTCATCCATGCCTTTGGTCAATGTCGAGTCCTCCATAGAGGATCTGTCCAAGGTGTCAGATGTGATCATCCTTTGGCTCTTTTGCTGTTTCATAGATACTGGTGAAAAACTTGAACTATTCATTCCCCCTCACCTGTACAATTCATACATGTCTTTGGTAGTCTCTATACCACTTTTTGTGCATAAGTAATCATTGGTAGATATTGCTGCCTCCTTTCACTTGCCATTCATTTCTCCCTTGCCCTTTGGGTTATTTGCAAATTTGATCATTTGGACATTGTAGTATTCTATGATTTGTGCTCATATACTCATCTGTGGCATATATACTGAGATATGATAATGTACTTCTCCCACTAATGACTTGACATTTGACCACTTCACCCACTTAGTAGCAGTAACAGTACAGGAAATAAGAGTGATTGGGAACACGTGGTAGAAACAGCATATTTGGTCATCTTTAGCAGTATTGTAGTTGATACCAAATCATATTTTAGCTGTTTGGAATGGGAAGCATGGTAATACTGCAGATTTGGTAGAGGTTGGACCTCTGTCATTGACCTGCTTTCTGGTAGATTGAGATGAAGAAAATGGTGATATTTCCTCTAATCCCAAAGAAGGAATATCTGAGGCAGAATCTATGTGTTTGTATGTAGCCTGACTGGAATGGAGCATGAGACCTGCGCTTTTAAGATATATATCTTCTAACATTTACTACCTGGGCAAGAAAAAGAAAGGATTCTTCACTGTACTGTCTTTCTCTTATTTATCTTCTCTTGAAGTAGAGAATGACATCGGAGCTCTTCACCTTTGATAAAGGCAGTAGTGGAAAGAAGAATATTCTGGAAGCTAAAGAAAGAATTATCATTGTCTTTCTATCTCTTATTCCCCCCCCCCAACTTTTATCAATTTGGAAGTTTCTGTGGCTTCAAGTCAAAGTAAATCCAATTGTGCCCTGGAGAGCTAATACATTATATATTTTTTCAGAAATAATTGTCTCCTAATTTTAGTATTATCAATGCACATGAGTCAATTTTGACATCTATTTTTGTTTTCATTGAGCTAAAAATTTCTACTGATAGCCCATTAGTGCTTTCCATTAAATCCCTCCTCTCTCTTCTCTGTCTCTGTTGTCTGTCTTCTGTCTATTTTTTTTTCTCTCTCTCTCTCTCTCCACCCTGTGGAAAGAGTGTTGGCCCTTTAAATGTTTTGAGTTGCTTTTTCATTTTAATAGCTTATCATAGAAGGATATAGACATAAATTTTATAAGAGAAAGCTGTGGGGTAATGGAAAGAATATTGAATCTGGAATTATGATAAACCTGGGTCCAAGTTCAGCCTTTACACTTTCTAGTTGTGTGATGATGGGAAAATCACTTAATCTCCAATATCTTCAGGTTCTCATTTGTAAAATGGGGACAATAATACCTACTGAATGTCCCTCATAGGTTTGTTGTGAGGATCATTTAAATTACTATTTGAAAAGTGGTTTTTAAACTCATAATGCCTAGATAAATACTATTACTATTAAATACCTTTTCTCCTATTCCAGGCTCTGTAACTGACTTTTGTTTATGTTAAATAATATGGGACAATATATCCCTGAAATTCTGTGTACTTTAGTGTTCATAAAAGATAATTATGGGGGTAAAACAAGCAGTCTTGGTAATAACAGAAAGAGAAATGAAAATTCAAATGAACCTATTTTTGTTACTAGCTGGTATGATGGGAGGGAAGATCAAAACAATTTAAGGTTTCCCCTCTGATTTTATCTGTTGTACCTTGCCTCCACCCCAAAATCTGGCTATTTTCCAAAAACCCTACTTGCAATATCATTAAATGATTATAGAATTTTGATTCCTGAGCTGCTGATGTTGTGTAATATAATGGAAAGGCCAGGGGATTTGGAGTTAGTGGCTCTATGTTCAAATGTTACTACCTCTCACTTACTGCAAGTGTGACTTTGGGGCAACTTAAGTGACCTGCCCAGGTTCACACAGCTAGTCTCCCGAGGGCCAAATTGAACTCAGGTTTTCCTGAATCTATGCCTGGCTTTTACTCCACTGTGCCACTGGTCTGTTTCCTTTGCTTCCTTCAAGTCTCAATGAAAAATTCTACCTTTAAAAAGAAGTCTTTCCTGATCTCCTTTGATGCTAGAGTTCCTTTCCCTCTACTATTATCTATCTATCTATCTATCTATCTATCTATTCTATCTAAGCTATCTATCTATCTATCTACTATCTATCTATCATCTACCTACCTACCTATCTATCTACACATATATACATATATTTACACATACATTTTACACACAATGTTTCTGTTGTATATTTATATCTTGATTATTCTTAGTTGTACATTGTTTGCATATTGTCTCCAATAGACTATATTCTTCTTGAGGTCAAGCACTGACTTTTTTTTTTTGCTGGGTAATTGGGGTTAAGTGACTTGCCCAGGGTCACACAGCTAGTAAGTGTTAAGTGTTTGAGGCCAGATTTGAACTCAGGTCCTCCTGAATCCAGGGCCAGTGCTCTATCCACTGTGCCACCTAGCTGCCCCAAGCACTGACTTAACATTTTTTTTTATCACCAGCACTTAGAACAGTTCCTGGTACATAGTAGGTGCTTAATAAATTTTTGTTGATTGACTGGCCCATTCGCGCTATAATCTGCTGACTTTTTATTGGGACTCTTGTGAATTTGTATTGCAAGATGGAGCAATGAGAACTGTGGGGTGCCAGAGACTGCTGAGAACTGAGAGTGTGGGCTAATGAGCTGAAGTATTAATCCTCCTTCTACTTTGTCTTCATTCAGACTCTTGTTAACTATCTAACTCATCCAGTTGCTATCTTTTCTCCCCTCTGTAGAGGGGGGAGGAGGTAAAATTTGGAGAAGCTGATTATGCCTTTGGAGCTAGCAGTACCATACTATTCAAATGAAATGTTGCCTGGCCTGCTTTCCCCTAACATTGTTCATTATTCTTTTATTAGTGACACTTTATTCCCTTTGATAAAATTGAAACTTGTTGCTTAATGTGGAGAGGCTGGGAGAAGAGACATAACCTGTTAAAGAGATAGGAGCTATGATCCCCTATTTAGCATGAACTGGTAGAAATAGATAGGAATCCTGTGTGGATTTTTCCATCAACAAAAGAAAGCACCATAATCACATCCCCCAAACTGTAAGCTAACTATCCAGGAGAGAATATAGCTGACTTGGGGTGAATGCTAGGGCATTTCAAAGATTGCATCTGTGAGACTGGGCACCACTTTTAGCTTAGTTCCAGTTACTGTTGTTTTGGCTTGACACAGTTTGACTCCAGTTTACCGTGACTAGCTTTAAGCTGAGATTTTTACCAGCATGTGAAAAGGTTTACATCTATATCTTTATACACACATATATGTATACACATACATATACATATGTGTGTGTACCTTATGTACCCAGGCTGTACTTACTACAGGCAACCTCATGCCAATTTTATTATATTTACCCACTCTTCCTTAATTATTCTACAAAGGGGGATTAGATGCATCTTATGCCTGGGAACTCAGAGCAAAACTATTGCCTTCCACAACCCCAGGTATCAAATAAACAAGAAAAAACCCTATTTTTATTAGTTTTAAATCATATTCAATCTATTGATTTTCCTTCTTCGACCTTGGGAATTGCCTTTAAGAGTAAATTCAAATGTTGCTTACTAAAAGGGGTAGAGATGGAATGTACAATATATTTGTCCAATTAGTGCTAGTAAAGAAAACAAGTTTTTTAAAAACTCATTACATATATTTAGATTCTTTGGTTAGCAGATTTCTTTCTTTTTTGCCAGGCAATGAGGGTTAAGTGACTTGCCCAGGGTCACACAGCTTGTAAGTGTCAAGTGTTTTAGGCCAGATTTGAACTCTGGTCCTCCTGAATCCAGGGCTGGTGCTTTATCCACTGCACCACCTAGCTGCCCAGCAGATTTCTTTTTAATAGACTAATCTCACCTCTGAGGAAACAGGAACCTTGGTGTGAGGTTCACTTTGCTTTCTGAGGAGGTCATCAAACTTTTGGAAATGATATAATGGTTATCTTTTTAGTTATTCCAGGTGATGGTCCATTTTTTTTCACCCTTTATTCTCTCCCTAATGTTCAAAAAGATAAATTTTTAAAAGATAATTTGATTCTAGATCCCAAGTGATACTACTATTCCTCAGAGTAAAAATAGATTTGCCAACTTAATGGAGCTGCATTCTAGGAGACTTTCTAGGGCTGGCGTGATTTCTCACCCCTCTCAGAAGTTTTGGATACTGTGGTCTGCTTGGAAGCTCTGGTTCATGGAGACAACCATAATGAATGTAGCATGGGGGCTCTAAATTTAGTAAGAAACAAAACTTGGCTGGAAGCTGTGGATCTGTTGAAAGTTTAAAGAGACTTTGGGTCAATGTAAAAGAGCTGTCAAACCTTATGTAGGTGCGTGCGTGTGTGTGTGTGCGCGCGCGCGCGTGTGCTTGTGCATGCACATGTGCGCAACTGCTATGTGTGCACATTACATAAAGATCTACAATTAATAATGAATCTTCTCTATTTCCCTTCTCTTTTCTTTGCTAAGTATGTATGTCTGTGAGGCTGTGATCTTATTGGATTCACTGAAAAATATCACCCTTGCTCCACCAGAATTAGTCATGCTCTGTGGATAGTTGGGTTAATATACAGTATGTATAATATATATTATCTTAATATATGACAATATCAATTATCTTAATAGTCTCATATATTAATTATATAATAGTTATTCATAATTAGTATGTGGCCATTATATAATACCAATGGTTAATACAATAGACAATATGGTTATATATTATATGCGCATAATATACTATGTTATATATAATATGATGTGTGGTAAAAGTAATTTAAATGTATATGATATAATATTTTGAACCAATTCCTCTCATATATAATATGTTTATACATATTCTTCCTTTCTATGTATCTATCTGCGTATACTTGTTTATCCAACTATAAGTCTGTATATATGTGTACTCATATCCATATCATATATATCTGTATTTATACCTATTTAATGATTAAAAAATTCAAATCTTTAATTACAAATTCTTCAGGTTCTAATGTTCAGAATGTGCTGAAAATGATAAAAAATTAAATACTATATTCACCTCCCTCGTTTTCTGTTGGAGAGCTTGATCTAGGATGAACAACCAGATTATGTTTTATAATTACATAGCAAGTTCTCTTTATGGTTAGAGAAATGCTATCATGCTTTACACACTAGGAATTATAAATAGCACTGGCCACCATCCCAGATTGCCTGACCTCATTATCCTTATTTTCATTATACAGCATTTATTTTGACTTTCTATTTTCAAAGTACTTGGTTCTCACTAATTAGTTAACAGGAGGTTTTCTGCCTTTGTAAGTGGTTATTATAGGGATAGGCCTCATGACGCAGTGTAGATGAGTGGCCAAATCTCAAAATTATGATTTCAGCCACTGGTTCTGTCCCCAGTTCTTTCTCATCCTAAGTGCATCTCTTCATGTTTCCGAATCTCTGAGGGCCCTTCTCTCTTCTTGCTCAAGAGCGCTTGATCAAGAATTGTCTGCCAGGTTCTACTCTTAGTCCTGAAATTGATTAGCTCTGTGACCTCAAACAAGTCATGCAGCTTCTCTGGGACTCAGTTTTTCCCCCCTATATAAAGAGATGTGAACAGGTTAGATGATTTCTAAGTCCCTTCTTAGTGCTAGTTTTTTTCTTACTATTATTTCCATCGAACTATTTAGGGCAGGATAGATGTTATACCCTACAGAGATATCAAGATAAAGACCATGTACATTAGCGTTATCCAAGCAGAAAGTAATAGATTTACTTCTCTAGTATCACCTAGAACAAGGATTCTTATCATGGGGTCCATAAACTTAAAAAAAACTTCATAATCATACTTTAATATGATTGGTTTCCCCCATTTATACATTTTAAAAGCTTTTCTGAGACAGGGTCCCAAAGGCTTCACAGACCATCAAAATAGTCTCTGACATACATATACAAGAAGGTTAAGAAATTTTGTAAGAGGGGCAACTAGGTGGTGCAGTGAATAAAGCACCGGCCCTAGATTCAGGAGTATCTGTAATTCAAATCCGACTCAGACACTTGACACTTACTTAGCTGTGTGACCCTGGGCAAGTCACTTAATCCCCATTGCCCTGCAAAAAAACAAAAACAAAACAAAACAAAAACAAACAAAAGAAATCTTGTAAAAGATATAGTAAATAGCCATAGTGTCAAAGGGATAAGAAAAAGTTATTTTTTAAAGAACTGTTATATTGGAGACATATCAAACTAATAGAAGGGATAAAACTGATGATTGGGGTTGATGTGATGATAATAACACATGATAGAAAGCAAGTAGAACTTCTCCTTTGTTTTTCTCTAAGCTTTATGATACACATATACATATACATATATGCACACACATATATACATCCATGTGTATAGAAAATGACCTTTAATAGAGAACAAAAAAGAATACCAGGCAATGGCTAACCAAGATAAATAAGGAGATGATCAAAGAACACATAGCTGTCCTTGAAGAGCCCAAGTCTCGGGCTAACATAATGTAGAGTAATGTGAAGACTGGTTCTGCTTCCAATTTCCTGGAGTTTGACACTATGTCTTAGCAGCCTCTCACCCTAGAGGTGCAGTGCTGAAACCTCCTCACCCTGGAATCTCCCTCTACTATGTTGGTCTTCATCACCTATTGGTGAATTCTTCCCAGGGTTCTCCCTTTTGGGGAGGGGGCTCGGCCTGGACAACCTTCATTTCCCTTTTGGCTCTCCTGATCTTTTTGGATTTTGTTTTGTTTTGTTTTTTAAGTAGTTTCAACATTCATTTTCATAAGATTTAGAGTTCCAAATTTTTCTCCTTCCCTTTCCTCCCCCTCACATAATCGCAATCAGGTTATATATGTACAATCCACAAGTGTTCTTTTTATCAGTTCTTTCTATAGGGGTGTATAGTAGCTTCCTCATTAGTTCCTTGGGATTGTCTTGGATCATTACACTGCTAAGAGTAGTTAAGTCATTCACAATTGCTCAATGAACAATCCTGCTGTCACTATGCACAATGTCCTCCCAGCTCTGCTCACTTCACTGTACATCAATGTTCATTAGTCTTTCCAGGTTTTTGGGGGATCATCCTGTTTGTCATTTCCTGTAGCACAAGACCATCTACTACAATCATATAGCACAGCTTTTTACCATCATTCCTCAACTGATGGATGTTCCCTTGATTCTCAATTCTTATCCTCCACCAAGAGTTACTATAAATATTTTTTGTACAATTCCCCCCCCCTTTTCTCTTTTTCATGATTACTATTGTTAACTGTTTAGATCTTTTGGATTTGAACACCATGTCCACACATGTGTACTGCCACCATGGCCCTCACCCTTTTCTGCTCCCTTTATTCATTGTCTTGCCCCATTAGAATGTGGACTTCTTGAGGACTATATTTCTCTGTGCTTCTGTTTGTGTACACAAGCTTACCACAGTGCCTGCCACATAGGAAGTGCTTAACAAAGGCTTGTAGGCTGCCTCCCTGCCTGCAGATGTGGTTACTCAGTGCCTAGCAGTAATATTTGAAACATCACAGGGAGCTAGGGAGGTGCTATAGGATGGGAGGACAAATGTCACAATTTTCAAAAAAGGAAACAGATAGGGGGTTTGCTAATCAGAGACTAGTGACTTTGATTTCACTTGTAGACAATACTAGAATGAGTTTTTAAGAGGGATATTCTCATGGTGTTATCAAGTAGAGGTTAAACTAGATTAACACTTTTTAATAACAGGTTGACTGGTCTTGTAGATGAAGGAAATGTAAATGTAGTTCACCTAGCTTTGAACAGAGCATTTGACAAAAATCTCTTGTGGTTTTGTTGGCAAAAAGCTGTAGAGTGGTGGTTAGATAACAGTCAGCTCAGTGACTTGGAATCAGGAAGACCTAAGTTCAAATCCAGCTTCAGACCCTTACTAGCTGTGTGACTTGGGGCAAAGAACTTATCTTCTGTCTGCTTCAGTTTCCTTATCAATAAAATGGGGTTCTTCCCCAGGTGTCCTGGGGTACCTCCCAGGGTTGTTATAACGATTAGATAAAATCATAGTTGTAAAAATGCTTTGGCAGTCCTTAAAGTGCTATATAAATTCTAGCTATATCACTACTGTTACTGCTGCTGCTGGCGGCCACCTCTTCATGATGCCATTTGGGATTTTCTTGGCAAAGACACTGGAGTGGTTTGCCATTTCCTTCTCAGCTCATTTTACAGATGAAGAAACTTAGGCAAACAGTGTTAAGTGACTTGCCTAGGGTCATGCAGCTAGTAAATGTCTGATTTGATTCTGCCTGATCTAGGGCTGGTGGTGCTCTATCCAACATGTTACTTTAGCTGAGGGAGCCTTGAGGAGGCTAAATGTTAAAGAGTCAAGAGGTGAGTAGGCAGCTTGTGCCTGAGAAATGGAATGGGAATTTCCAGGAATAGCAAGTAGGTCTATATGCCTGGTATGTTTAAGGAAATAATGTGAAATCAATCTAGAGAAATAGGCTGGAGCCAGACTGTGAAGAGCTTTAAATGCCAAGCTGAGGAATTAATATTTTATCTAAGAAGAAATATGGAGACATTGAAACTTCTTGAAGTGGGGAGTTTCATGATCTGATCTGTGCTTTCAAAAACAAAATTTTGCCAAATATATAAAGGATGGATTAAAAAAGGCAGAGAAGAGAGGCAGGGAGACGCAATGAGGAATCTATTATAACAGTTCAGGAAAGAGGTAGAGGATCTAAACAAGAGTTGTGGTTATGTGGGTGAACATAATTGGGAGAAAAACAAGATATGTCAGGGAAGTAGAACCAATAAGACTTGGCAATTGACTGGATATGAGGGCTGAGGAGAATGAGGTATAGAAAATGACCCCTCCATTGTTGAGAACCTAGATTTCTAGGACTGTAGTACCTTCAACAAAGGTAGTAACTTATGAGTATAGCCTAAGGCCTCTTCTCTCTCTCTCTCTCTCTCTCTCTCTCGTCTCATCATCTCTCTCTCTCTCTCTCTCCTCTCAACCTCTTCAGGTCACCTGGGTTTAATTACCAGATCTTTGCTAAGAACTCCCAAAATCTCTCTATATCCAGACCTAACCTCTCTCCTGAACTTCAGTTTTATATCACCAGATGCCTACTGGAGCAGTTTAAAACTGGATGCCTATTGGCATTTCTAACTCAATATGTCAATCCATCCTTCTAGTTACACCTTTCTCAATTTCAGTGACATCCTTGTGTCCTCACTTTTATTCATTTGCCAAATAATGTTTATATTCCAGAGCATCTCCCCAATCCATGCCCATACAGCCATGACTCTAGTTAAGGCCGTTTCTCCTCTCTCTTGGACTATTATATCAATGTCTTAATAGATCTCTCTGCCTCAAGTCTTTCCTAAAGCTCAGGTGTGACCTTGTCACTCTTTTCTCCAATAAATTCCAATGGCTTCTTATTACGTTTAGGATTAAATATGACTCTTCTTTGGCATTCTAAGCCCTTCATAAAGTGGACCCAACCTACCTTTGCAGACTAATTACACACTTCTACCCTTCACACACACACACACACACACACACACACACACACACACACACTATGGTCCACTCAAACTGGCACTTTCATTGTTCTTCTTACATGGGACTTCATCTCCTTTTCACTGACTGACCCTGGTGCCTCAGCATGAACAACATCCTACCTGAGATATAGCTTAGTGATTAGGACACTTGGAGTCAGGAAGACCTGAGTCTGGATACTGCTTCATTTACTACCTCTATGTGACCATGGCAAGTTAACTTTAACCTTTCAGACTGTTTTCTCATCTGTAAATTATAAATAACAACAGTATATAACACAGCATTTCTGGAGGATTAAATGAAATAACATATATAAAGTGGTGTTTCAAACTTAAAAGTGCTACGTAATGCTAAGTATTATTCCTATTATTACCTTCAACTCTTGAAATCTCTGGTTTCTTTCAAGGTTAGAGCAAGCAACCACTTTCCATATGAAACCTTTTCTGGCCCCTTTAATTTCTAGTGCTTCTTTACCGCCCCCCTCCCCAACTCCATAACACATTCTGGATAATCTTATATCTATCTGTTTTTGTTGTTATAACCCCAATTTGAGATTTTCTGGGTAAAGATAGTGCAGTGGTTTACCACTTCCTGGTTCACTCATTTGACAAATGGGGAAACTGAGGCAAATGGGGGGTTAGTAACTTGCCCAGGGTCACACAGCTAGTAAGTGTTCTGAGGCCAGATTTGAACTCAGGAAGTGAGTCTTCCTGACGTCAGGCCCAGTGCTCTGAAACCTATCTGCCCCTATATCTACTTATATATCAGGGCTTCTTAAACTTTTCCCACTCATGATCCTTTTTCACCCAAGAAATTTTTACATGACCCCTATTTACATATCTATGTATCTGGGGTCACATAAAAATTTCTCAGGGGGAAAAGGAGATGCCAGTGGGAAAAGGTTAAGAAGCTCTGATATGTCTATATGTAACCCCACTAGGTGTCACTGGTGGAGACTAGAAAAGCTGGTGACTAAATTCTCTTTCCCTCCCACCCAGAAAGGAGGGAGACAGAAAATTCCTCTAATATTTCTTTCTCTTCCCAGGACTTTGATTAGCTTCTGTCCCCTCTCTTTCCTCTTTTTCTATTTGGAGCTTAGGGGTAATAGGGTGTAGGGGAAATTTCAGTCAGCCACAACTATGATTTTAACCATAGAATGAAAGGCAGGATGATGTAGTCTGAAGAGGGGGGGAAGTCTCACATTTTGTTGCCCCCAGGTTGTTCTCTTGACCATCAATATGTTCTATGAACTACAAAACCTCCTGGAATTGCTCCGGCTTCCTCTAATACACTCAGATTGTGTTTGCAGTCACATTTATATTGATCAAATAAATATATTGATTGGTCAAAGTTTTATAGTAATGTGGAACATGCTCTAGACTTCATCTTCCAACCTCAACCTGTACCCTTATTGCAGGCCAAGATCCCACATGATTTGGGTTAGAAAGATTTCTAGTGCCATCACTGATGAGCCCCCACTAGTGTGCTCCCCATTTATTATCCAAATGATATCAATAAGCCAAGCAAAGTTAACTAGCTTCTAGTTAGTGTTTTTCCTGAGATGATATAGTAAGAACAGTAGGTACAAAAACATTACCCCCAAATTTGGGGTACTCTCTCCCATCTGTACAGATGAAGTCCAGCAGGATGTAGGCTCAAGATTAGACAGCAACACATGTATTAAGGGGATAATTTATAGCTCCTGGTTGGATAAAAGTAATTTTCCCCTTTACTGGAGTGTCATGAAGTTCACCTGAGGTATGGGGTAGTCCTCAGCTGAGCACTGAGAGTGGTAACCCTGGTAAAGTCCTGAAGCTGCTTTTCCTCAGGTGTGTCAAGTTTATTATCTGGCCACTGATATTGCTGTAATACTGTTATTATCATCAATGGGAAGGGCCAAATCTTCCAGCCTTTGTGGGGCATGGGGGTTTTCTTCTGGTCAAGGGTGGTGTGCAGTGGTAATAAGATTCTCTCCTCTCCCAAGGGATTCCCCTTTCAAAGACTTGGCTGATACTACCCTATCAGTGGGGGGGCTATGTTTGTGATAATAAAGGGCAAATTAGCTTGCTACTATATCCAAGCCCTATAAGGTGTGAAATTCTTCTCAACCAATCACAACATACTTCCTATATAGAAGGCATCATGTTTATCTAATGGCTCAGAGCACTTTCCTCTTTCACAGCTTGCTTAAATGAATTGTTTGAACCTGTTTGGTTCATTATATTGAATTGATTCAGAAGTACACTCTAGGAATTGTTCATACTTACTTTACGCCTTTGATTTTATAGCTAAATCAAAGAAATGTTCTCACCCAATAGAAGTATCAGGGCACGGGTTATCTTGTTTAGTTGCATTAATTGGTATTGGAGTGTGAGATGCACATGCCCCCACAGTAAGAAAAGTCAAATGCCAAGATAAAGGAATAGCCTAGTTTATTGATGGCACAAGCAAGCAGAGCTGGGAGGGAAATTAAATAGTGATGGTTAATTTCATTCCTTGTCTGCCACCTATGGTTGTGGTCAGCTACACTTCTCTGAAGACTGTCCCTACAACTTTTGAAATGGTTTATTTCTTCACATCTGCTTTCTGGGTACAAGGAATGGGGACTGCTGCTGCTGGCTTTTCTTGCTGCTGCTGCTGGTAATGGGAGAGTAAGTCCAACCACCTCTCTCACCACTAAAGTGGTATTCTTTAAAAAAAAATTTTTTTTTTAATTACTTTTTTGTGGTGTGGGGGCAATGAGGTTTAAATGACTTGCCCAGGGTCACAAGCTAATAAGTGTCAAGTGTCTGAGGCCAGATTTGAACTTAGGTCCTCTTGAATCCAGGGCCGGTGCTTTATCCACTGGACCACCTAGCTGCCCCTAAAGTGTATTCTTACAGTCTAGTGGAGGCCACCCCTCCCACTCAAAACAAAACTTAATTTTTTTGATATTTTGATAATTCTCAGTTCTGTCCCAAATCCTTCCCCTTGATAGTAAGCTACATCTCAGCAGAAGCTATGTGATCAGTACCCAGAAGCATGCCCCACTTGTAAGGGGCTATTCTACATGTTGTCTCCCTGCCTAGACTGTGAAGTCTTGAGGGCAGAGACTGTTTAAATCTTGTCCTTATATCCCCAGGGGCCTAGTACAGTGCCTGGTACATAGTAGTTGCATAATAAATGCTTGTGGCTTGTTTGATTTGAGAAGAAGCCATTGTAGGGGAGAAGATAGTATTAGATTTCACTCTACAGAGTGTGAGATCCCTAGAAGAGATCCAAGTTGAGGGCATATATCTGGCAGTTATTGAAGCAAGACTGGAGCTCAGGAGAGAGCCCAGGACTTGAGAGATTTATTTGTGAGTTGTCTGCATAGAGATGAGAATTGAACCCATAGGAATTATGGGATTGTACAACTCAGAAAAGAGAAGAGGGCTAGGGTATCTTCTTGGAGAGTATGCACCTTTATTTTTGCTGGGCAATTGGGGTTAAGGTGACTTTCACAGGGTCACACAGCTAGTAAGTGTTAAGTGTCTGAGGAGCGGATTTGAACTCAGGCCCTCCTGAATCCAGGCCCGGTGCTCTATCCATTTTACCACCTAGCTGCCCCCAGAGCATGCACCTTTAAATTGTAGGAATAATGCTCTGACATCCAATGGAGAAGCAGTCAGGCAGGCAGAAGGAGAATCAGAAAAGAATACAAAACCCAGGGAGAGAAAGCAGAGAAGCAAGAGCTGGTTTTCAGAGCCAAGGTGACTATTTTGAAATATAACTTTCAGCAAAGTTATTGATAGTGATTCCGTGGATATCCTGACCTTGACTATAGCAGCTTTTGCTCCCACAGGCTCCACTAAATGTTGAATAGCCATTAATCATTGTAAATGTATACAAGGGAATGAGCCATAGTGATCAGGCCGTAGATTGTGGGCTTGTTCAAGGGCATGCTTCTGTAATCTCTCTGAAGGTGATAGCCCTAGAATTAATGAATGCTTTGTTGTTGTTCGGTCATGTTTGACTCTTCATGACCCCTTTTGGGGTTTTCTTAGCAAAGATCCTAGAGTGGTTTGCCATTTCCTTCTTCAACTCATTTTACAGATAAGGAAACAAGGTTGAGTCACTTGCCCAGGGGAACATAGCTAGTAAGTGTCTGAGAATGGATTTGAACTCAGGTCTTTCTGACTCCAGTTCTTGAACTCTATCCACAGTGCCACCTAGCTGCCCTAAATGTTTACAGAGCTATATATGATTCTCAAGCTCTACTCTTGAGAGAAGCATAGTTCTTTGGAAAATGGTGGATTTAAAAGTCAGAGGACCAGGCTTTAAATCTCAGCTTTGCTACCTATGTGGTATTGGGAAAATAATTTAATCTTTCAGGGCCTCGGTTTCTTATCTGTACATTTAAGAGACTGGATTAGATGACCTCAAAGGCTTCTTTCCATTTTATTTTATTTTTTTCAGAGCAATGAGGCCTAAGTGACTTGCCCAGGGTCAGACACCTAGTAAGTATCAAGTGTCTTAATCCAGATTTGAACTCAGGTCCTCCTGAATCCAGGGCCATGCTTTATCCACTGTGCAACCTAACTGCCCCCCACTGTGCCACCTAGCTGCCCACTTCTTTCCATGTTAAATTTATGATCCTATGAAACTAATTTCCTCCTGGTTGCAAGTATAAGTTTCATAAACAGCTTTGAATAAGTAGAAAAAAGCAGTCTGGCCAAACAGCCCCTTCCTCCAGAGGTCAGAGGACATCTAAAGCAGTGGTTCTTAACCATCTTCTGTTGTTATTTCCTGGAACTATTTGGCAATCTGATGCAACCTATGAACCTCTTCTCAGAATGATGTTTTCAATTGCATGAAATTGATCATAGGATTACAAAGAAGATCAATCATACTAATATGCAGTTATCAAAACATATACATATACATATACATTTGTATAAGTGAAGCACTTTCCCATTATACTTATACATATACACACACATATATATATACACATACACACATACATATATACATACATACATATACATATTTTAAAAGTTAACTATCCTTGGGTTAAGAATTTCTGATCCTAGATTGAAACAGTCAGTGTCAATGCTAAGGGTACATCAATTTCTGTATGTGTGATGCAGTTGGGTGGCACAGTAGATAGAGGGATGGGTCTGGTGTCAGGAAGACCTGAGTTCTAGGAGTCTTAAAATAAACCAGGGCCATGACATTCTTAGCAGCATTTTGGAAAAAAGATTAGAAGAAATTGATTTCTGGGCAGGTATATAGCACAGTGGTTAAAGTGTTGGACCTGGTGTCAGAAAGACCTGAGTACAGGGGGGTGGAGCCAAGATGGTGGTGGAAAGACATTAAATGCACAGAGCTTCTGACACAATTACCCCCCAAACAGCTATAAAACAACCCCTGGAGCAGCAAAACCCACAAAAAGACAGGCTGAGATTATTTTCCAGCCAAAGATAGCTTAGAGGGGGCCATGCTGGGCTGCAAGAGAGTCCAATCCCACTATTGCACCAACACAGTCCCAAGGCAGGCTGCGCCAAAGAAACTTACTCCTGAGCCTCCAAATCAGCTGCAGCATCAGCGTCTTCTAGAACTAAGTTTACAGTCAGGTGAGAGGGCTGAATGGCTGCCTGGGGAGGGGGGGTGAAATACAGGGATGTCTGCAGGACTTAAGGAGGAATTTGGCGATTCCACCCCAGCAGGGAACCAGGATGAATCGTGAGCAGCAGGAGCCCAGGTGGGAAGGGGCAACAGGCTCTTCAGCACTAAGAACCACAGCACACAAAGTTTTGCTGGCTGGTAATTAGCAAGTTGGCTTGAGGCTATCTTGGGGATCAGAGAACAGACCAGGCTAAGGAAAAACTGCCCTTCCTCAAACTGAAATACCTGGAACCTTCTGAAGCTTGGGACAGTGGTAACTTGGAAGTAGGGCCCACTTGTAAAAGGGAGTTAAAAGTCAAGTAAAAGATGACAAGATGAACAAACAAAGAAAGTTGAGAATTATAGAAAGTTTCTTTAGTGACAAGGAAGAATCAAGGTGCACCCTCAGAATAGGATAGTGTGAGAATTGGAGTGATGCCCCCTGCTGGAGAGATACTGTAGTGAAAGCTCTGCCATGAGGAGAAGTATCTGAGGACAGCCATGGGCTTGGAAGGGTCAGTTCCTAGTGTCAGGAAGTCATGTTTGCTCGTGGGTACTGTCAATCAAAGCTACAGCCAATTAGGTTGGGGCTGTGTGTGGTGTGGGGACAAGCTGTTTCCATTTTCAAGAGAGGCTTCTGCAATGAAGAAGGGATGAGGGGCTCTCTCTTTCTCTCTTATGCTGGGACCTCATGTGGAGCTGGCTGAGTACACTGGCTCCCTAGATAGATAGATAGATGAAGGCAACCTTGGCCTCTTTCTCTCTCTTCACTAAATTCTTATGCTCCTTAATAAATGCTTAAAAGCCTAAACACTTGCTAAAGCTCTAATTTATTGGCGACCATTCATTACATTTTTAGACAGTCTAGTTAGAATGATAGACAGCAACTATTCATAGCAACCTCAGGGCCCCTACATCCAAAGATTCCAAGAAAAATATGAATGGTCTCAGGCCATGAAAGCAGCTCAAAGGGATTTTGATGATAAAATAGAGAGATAAAATGAAGATTAAGAGAAGTGGAGGAAAGTATGGAAGAGAAATGAGAGTGATGTGGGAGAGTCATGAGAAAAAAGTCAATAGCCTGAAAAGCCAAATGGAAAAGGGAATACAAAATCTCTCAGAAGAAAATAATTTCATAAGAATTAAGATCGAGGGGCAGGTAGGTGGCGCAGTGGATAGAGCACCGGCCCTGGAATCAGGAGTACCTGAGTTTCAAATCCGGCTTCAGACGCTTGACACTGACTAGCTGTGTGACCCTGGGCAAGTCACTTAGACCCCAATTGCCTCACCAAAAAAAAACAAACAAACAAAAAAAAAAAAAGAATTAGATTGAACAAATGGAAGCTAGTGACTTTATGAGAAACCAAGACACAGTAAAGCAAATCCAAATGAATAAAAAAAATAGAGGGCAATATGAAATATCTCCTTGGAAAAACAGCTGACCTGGAAAATAGATCCAGGAGAAATCATTTGAAAATCATTGACTACCTGAAAACTATGACCAAAATAAGAGTTTAGACATCATCTTCCAAGAAATTGTCAGGAAAATTGCCCTGCTAGTCTAGAAGCAAAAGGTAAAATAGAAATTGAAAGAATCCACCAATCACCTCCCGAAAAAGATCCCAAAAGGAAAACCTCCAGGAATATTATAGCCAAATTCCAGAGCTCCCAGTCAAGGAGAAAATATTGCAAGCAGCTAGAAAAAAGGAATTCAAATACTGTGGACTACAGTAAGGATAAAACAAGATCTAGCAGCATTTACATTAAAGGACCGGAGGGCATGGATTATGATATTCCAGAGGGCAAAGGAACTGGGGACTACAGACAAAAATCACCTACCCAGCAATACTGAGTATAATGTTTCAGGAGAAAAATGGAACTTCAATGAAAAACAGGACTTTAAGGCATTTGTGATGAAAAGACCTGAACTGAATAGAAATTTGACTATTCAAATACAAGACCCTAGGGAAGCATAAAATGTCAAAAGGGAAGAAAATCATTAGGGATATTAAAAGATTAAAACTGTTTACATTCGTACATGGAAGATAATACTTCTAACTCATAAGAACTTTCTCAGTATTAGGGCAATTGAATATCTGAAGCTTATGGAAGGGAGGGGCAGAGGGGGAAGGCATGGGGGGAGTGAGTGAATCTTACTGTCATCAGACCTGGCTCAAAGAGGGAATAACAAACATACTCCAGTGTGTATAGTAATATATTTTGTCCTGAGGAAAGCGGGAGGAGAAGGAGATAAGGGGGGGGGGAGGGAAAGGAAGGAAGGGTAGATTGGGAGCAGTACAAAGCAAAACACTTTTGAGGAAGGTGAAGATGTTCTGCATAACTGCACATGTATGACATTGAGTTGCTTGATTTCATAGGGATGGTTGAGGAGGGATGGAAGAAGAAAATTTAGAACACAGAATTAGCTCAAAGACCTTAATCTCATTAGAGTTGGCTCAAGGAGGTAATACCATACACACCCAACTGAGAGGAGTAATCTATCTAACCCTTCAGGAAAGTAGGAGGGTTAGAGGATAAAGAGGGAAGGGTGAAAGAAGGGAGGGCAGAGCAGAGCAGTAGGCAGTCAGAAGCAAAGCACATATAGAGGTAAATATCATGGAAGGGAATAGGATGGAGGGAAATAGTTATAATGATTGATTATAATGCAAAATGTATGGTACCTACTTTGCTGGCTATTGTGAAAATTTTTTTGTCAAGTTTAAGGTACATATAAAGGTTATGATGAATAGGATGCTAACAGAAAAACCTAGAAAGACCTACATGAACTGAAGCAGAGTGAAAGTACTGTATGCAAAAGAACAGCAATAGTGTAAGATTGATCTGCTGGGAAGCACGTGGTTATTTTCAGCAATGCAGTGATCCAATATAAGTTTGAAGGACTTATGAAATTGCAATCCATCTACAGAGAAAGAACTGATGGTATCTGAAAACAGATTGAAGCATATTTTTTTTATACTTCCTTAATCTGAAGTTTTGTTTTTGTCTGTTGTATATTACAACCTGCTATTGTGGAGATGTTTTGCATGACTACTCATGTATAACTTAATATTGAATTACTTGAGTTCTTGGGGGTGGGGAGTGGGAAAGGAGGAAGAAGAGGAGTTGGAACACAAAAGTTTTAAAAAAATTGATGGTAAAAATTTTTTACATGTAATTTAGAAAATAAAATACCTAAGACTGAAAAAAACCCAAAACAAAAACAAAAGAAAACATAAGAAAGACCTGAGTACAAGTCCTTTCCTAAACTGCCTCAGGCACTTAATAGGTGTGTAAATCTGGCAAATAACTTCACCTTTGGGTGCTTTGGATTCCTTATCTGTAGAATGGGATAATAAAACCTATCTCACAGGGCCCTCATGAAGATCAAATGAAATAATATGTATTATATCACTATGCAAACATTAAAGCATGACATAAATTGTTCTTGAATCCATTTCATTCATTTCCACTCTTCATGACCCATTTGGGGTTTTCTTGCAAAGATACTCGAATGATTTGCCATTTCCTTCTTCAGCTTATTTTACAGATGAGGAAAGTGAGGCAAACACGGTGAAGTGACTTGCCCAGAGTCTCATAGCTAGGAAGTGTCTGAGGCCTAATTTGAACTCAGAAAGATGAGTCTTCTTCATTCAAGCCCTGTACTCTATCCACTGTGTCACCTAGCAGTCATGACATGAGCATCATCATCATCATCGTCGTCGTCATCAATCCATACACTCTCTTACTTCCCTTATGTGAACCTCAGATCATGAAATTTGTCAGTAGGGGTATAATGTGAGAATCCCCAGAAGTCTAGGTGGAATATAGCAGCTGGCTACCTGGCATACATCACTGAAAACTATACTGAATTTCCAGCTCACAGAAAATAAATGGCCAACCACTGAAGACTAAAACAGTTCAAGAAGACAGCTCTGACTAGCTAGGATAATCTCCATTTGTCACTCTCTTACTAAATAGATCATGTGAAGCAATCCCAGAAGCTGAAGGTGGGGAAAAATCAATTAACGAAGGTTTTTAATTTGTTCTCAGTCACTCAACAGGGAGCATTTCTCAAGTACATATAGTGGCCTCTTTCTGGTACAGTGGTTAGAGTACTGAGCCTGGTGTCAGGAAGACCTTTGTTCACATCCAGCCTCAGACACTCACTAGCTGTGTGACTCTGGGTAAACCACTTAATTTTTGTTTGCTTCAGTTTCCTTAATTGTAAAATATAATAATAGCACCTACCTTGCAGGACTGTTGTACAGAACAAATAACATAATATTTGTACAAAAGCACCTAGCACAATGTCCAGTACATATCAGGTACAATAGAAATGATTATTCTGTTACTTTCTGTTCCTACATAATGTGCCAGGAACTTTGCTAAGTGCTGGGGCTACAAAGGCAAAACCAAACCAAAAAACCACCAAACAGTCCCTGCCCTCAAGGAGCCCACAGTCTAATGAAGGGGACAACATGAAACCAGTGATGGACAAACAAGGTACAAAGGGGAGAGAATGGAGATAATCAGGCAGAGGAAAGGGCACTAGCATCAACAGGGATTGGGAAAGGTTTCTTGTACAAGGTAGCATACTAGCTGAGACTTCGGTGAAAATATTACAGCTTTGAATAATTAAACTTGAGCTGGATACAGATGAGAAGGTTGATAAAGGCTGTCCTATAGCTACTTTGGTGAGCTGTTCACTTTTCATTTTTGGTAATAATTTTTGCTGCCGAGTGTTCTAGGAATTTTAGGGACCAATTAAAGCTCATTGTCCTTGCTCTGTCTAAATTGACCCTACTTTAGGAACACTGGTAAAGAAATGAAAGAAAACAAATGGATTCTGAGAAACCTTGATAGAAGACCTCCTGGCGATAGTGATGTGGTGTATGTATCTACTTCTGGGAGGAAATGAGGGAGTTCAGCAATTCTCTTACCCATCTCTGAGATTACAGAAAGGAAGACTGAAGAAAGATGAAAATGAGAGCACATCCATGTACTTAAAAACAAGACCAATTGGCTGAGGGTAGATTTATCCAATTTTGTCTATTAACATTTGTTCAAAAGCACCTAGTCTCTGTAAGATGCTGTGTTTGGAGCTGAGGATTAAAAAAAAAAGAGGAAAAAAACAGCCCTGTCTTAAGGAGCTTATATTCTCTTGAGAGAAGGGTGCTTATGGAAGAAGGGTATTGCGGTGTTCATATGGGTACATGTACATGTACAATGTGCAGATGTGATGGAGTGAAAAGAGAGAAAGCATTAACTAGTAGGAATGGGAAAGGTTTCTTGTAGGAGGTAATATGTGCTAAACCTTGAAGGATAGTAAAGATGAAGAGGTAGTGGAATACACTGGGTGGATACACAGCCATGCAAAAACATGGAGGTATGAATTGGAATGCCAAGTTTGGAGGACAGCAAGTAAGCAAATCTGGCTGGAACACAGAAGCATGAAGGGGATAATAAGAATGAATCCTGAAAGGCTGGCCTGAGCAAACTGTGAAGACTTTCAATGGTAAGTTGACTCTCTGAGTTATTATTTGATTTGGTCCAGAAATCCTAGCTATAAGGTAAAAGGACAAAATTAATGGTATAATGTTAGCAAAGAAGAGGCAAAATTATTCCTATTTTACAGAGAATGGGATGGTCTACTTAGAAACCTCAGAAAATTAGCAGTGTGGTTTAGGTGTAAAGCTTCTTAAATTGTGGGTTGCAGCCCCATATGCTGTGTGAGAAAATAATGGGATTTGCCAATGCCCAAAGGCCCACCTGGAGACTGATTTTGATGGATTGAATTGAGTGAGAGTGATTAAGCCTCACTTGCCTGGCCCTCAAGAGTACTCAGACGCCACCCCCTCTCCCCCTCCCAACACACACACACACACACACACACACACACACACACACACACACACACACACACACACACACACACACACACACACACACACACACACACACAGGAACTCCTAACTAACTAAAGGAAGTTAACCAACTTAAGACCACTTCAAGTCATGTCAATCAATGGACTTGAATGCTACCATCAATCAGCTTGAAGCAGTGTGTGTGGGGACCACCGCTCTTCTGGACTCACAGGAAGCTTCCGATCTCACAGGCAATGGCTCTTTGTTGCCGGAACCTTGTGGTGGTGCCGAAGAAACAGGGTCAGGTTGAACTCTGATCTCTCCTCTAAGGTAGATAGGCTTTTGCAATCTTCCTGAACTCCACATGTTCTCTCTTTCCACTAATAAATGCTTAATATGCCAAACTTGCTGCTAATGCTTCTAATTTATAAGTAAAACCCTAGCTAGTTTTCCCTACACTGGGACAAGAATAAAGGTGACCACACATTAGATTTACTTGTCACAGCTGTCATGTAATTGAATATGGGGATTGTGCAAAATTTGGCAACAGTAAAAGGTGATAGTCAATTTTATATACCTACATATCTCAGGGAAAAAAGGGGTAGTGAGTGTAAAAAGTTTAAGAAGCCCTGGTTTGGTGGATAAAAAACTCAGCCTTAAGTTATGCAGACACAGGTTCAAATCCTCATTTGACAATTATTTGCTGGTGACCTTGAACAAGTTATTTAGCTCTGGGTAAAATGAAGGAGGTTGGGCTTGATTACTTCCAATGGCCTTTCTAGCTCTAGAGTCTAATTGAGATAATTTGTAGTTTCAGTAAGTTAGCAGGACCAAAAATCAATTCACAAATATCAGCATTTCTACACAGTATAACAATAAAGTCAGAAGAAATGATAATGAGAGATTCTATTAAAAATAACTACAAAATCCATAAAATACTCTGAAATAGAGCCTACCAACACATACAGGAGATTTATATAAATATAGAACACTAAAATAAATGGAAACAAAAACTGTAGAAATGTCTAACTGCTCATGGTTAGGCATTACTAATGTTAAAAAAGTTATACTACACTAATTTATAGAACTAGTATTATGCTGATCAAATTGCTCTTATTGTTCACGGGGCTCATTTTTCAGTCATGTGCTGACTCTTCATGACCCCATTTAAAGTTTTCCTGGTAGAGATTACTAGAGTTGGTTTGCCATTTCCTTTTCTAGCTCATTTGACAGATGAGGAAACTAAGGCAAAACATTGTCAAGTGACTTGCCTAGGATCCTACAACTATTAGGCATCAGAGGCCAGTTTTTGTACTTAGAAAGATGGATCTTCCCTGACTCCAGGCCTGGCACTCTACTGTACCACCTAACTGCCTGCTAATCAAATTCCATACTAATGATAATAACTAACATTATATAACAACCACTATGTGCAAGGTTCAAGAGCTTTACATGTATTATAACATTGATACTCACAACAATCTGGGTAGGTAAGGTGCCATTATGATCCCCATTCACAGTTGAGGGAATTGCGGTTAAGTGACTTGCCCAAAGTCATGGAGTTAGTAAATGTCTCAGGTGGAATTTGAACCTCAGGTCTTCCTTAATGGGGGTCCAATACTCTCCACTGAGCCACTAGTTGTCTCTAATTACATATTTACATAAGAGTTAATTTGCAGGATGAGACAGATCTTTAACAAAATTCATCTGAAAGAATAGAAGATCTATAAAACTAGATCAGTTGAACATACTACATAAGCAAGAAATAGCAACAATTGAAAACTGCAACCCAGTGTTTGACAAGCTCTAAAATAAAAAGTAGCAGAGAAAGGACTCCCTTTTGGATGAGACCTGCTGGGAAAAACTGGAAAGTTTAGCAGAAACTTGCTTTAGGGCCAACATCTTATATTATATACCATAGTAAGTTCAAAATGAGTATGTGACTTGAATTAAAAAGACCATTTAGAGGAGAATGAGGGAGGGACTTTTGACAATGATGACTGGAGGGAGAATTTTTACTAAAGCTGGAATAGAGGAAATCATTAAAAACAAATTAAAAAATTGATTACATAAAGATAAAAAGCTATTGGATGAATAAAATCAATGAAGATAGAACAAGAAGAAAAACTGCAAAGTCGAGAAAATATTTGCACTAAATATTATTGATATGTTGAAAGCCAAGATCTATTGAAGAATCGATACATATATAAAACCAAAACCCTTTCCTAAATAGTAAAAGGATTGAAGAATTACAAACAGTAAAATGGCCATTCAAAAAATGATACATACCACTAAGAGTGTGAGAAAAAGCAAATCAAGTGAATTCAGAGACCTTATCTCATGCCCTGAAAGATAACAAAAAATTACCAAAAAATTAGAAGCCAATGTGAAGGAGATGTGAGAAGGGGGAATTAATCACTTTTATTGTAGCTATAAATGAGTCCAAACACTAGAGAGATACCATGGTTAGATATATAGCTTTGGAAATCATCTGTACAAAGATTATAATTGAACTCATGGGAGCTGAGTAACCATTCTTTTTATTTTTATTTTTAATTATTTTTTAAATTTTAATTTTTTTGGTGAGGCAACTGGGGTTAAGTGACTTGCCCAGGGTCACACAGCTAGTAAGTGTTAAGTGTCTGAGGCCAGATTTGAACTCAGGTACTCCTGAATCCAGGGCCAGTGCTTTATCCACTACGCCATCTAGCTGCCCCGCTGATAACCATTCTTGATAGTGAAAAGGGAGAAGAGAAGAGGGACCAGGACAGAATCTTGAGGAGCAACCAGTGTTAGTAGCCATGATGACATGGATGAAGATCCAGCAAAAGAGACTGAGAAAGAGCACTTGGTAGAAGGAGAATCAAGAAAGAACATTGTCACAAAAAGAGAGGGAAAAGCTTCTAGTAAGAGATGGTAACCAAGGGGTAGCTAGGTGGCCCAGTGGATAAAGCATGACCCTGGATTCAGGAGGACCTGAGTTCAAATCTGGACTCAGACACTTGACACTTATTAGCTGTGTGACCCTGGGCAAGTCACTTAACCCTCATTGCCTCACAAAACGAAACAAAAATAAAACAAACAAAAACAAAACAAAACCAAAAAAAGAGATGGTGACCAGTAGTGTCAAGAGAAGTCAAGAAGGATGAGGATTGTGAAAAGGCCATTAGATTTGGCCATTAAAAGGTCATCAACAACTTTGGAGAGAATAGTTTCAAGTTGAACATTGAGTACAAAAGTAATTTCTCAAAGGTGTTGGAGGTGAATAAGAGGAAAGGAAGTGGGGGCCCCTGTTGTAGTTGACCTTCTGGATCATGAATGATTGCTTTTAAAGATGGTCAGGAGAAATGAGGGATTTTCAAAGACATTAAAGACACAGGCATGCTATTAGGTAGAAGGTAAGAACAGGGATAGATATAAGATTAAAAAGAGAGAGGGGCAGCTAGGTGGCACAGGGGATAAAGCCCCGGCCCTGGATTCAGAAGGACCTGAGTTCAAATCTGGCCTCAGACCCTTGACACTTACTAGCTGTGTGACCCTGGGCAAGTCACTTAACCCCAATTGCCTTACTTAAAAAAAAAAAGATTAAAAAGAAAGGGAGGATAATAGTGAGGGCAATCTCTGGAGAAGACATAAAGGGGTAGGTTCCAAGGTCCATGTAATGAAGTTTGTTATTGTAAATAGAAGAACCACCTCTTCATCAGATGTAGTAGTGAAGGAAAAGACAGACATCTGAATAGGGTAGAAGAGGGAGCTCTTATCAAATAGAGTAAATTTTTTTCAGTGAAGTATGACATGTGATAAAATAATGGTACTTGGCAGATGCCCAGGAGCTCCCACCTGAAGTTTGATTTGGAATTGATTGAATTGGGTGAGACTGAGAGACTAAGTACCTACTTGTGATGATTAAATCTACCTGGCCAGCCCTGAGTAGGGTGTTTTTCTCAGAAGTTGAACCTAGTTAAGGTTGATTAAATTGAGATCACATGTGGTCAACCCTGAGTAGAGTGTTCTCTGAGGCTGCGGACTGCGACATAAACAGGAGAATGCTCTCAACCAATCAGCTTGAAGAACCTCCCATTTTGGGGAGGAGGACAGGAAGTAGGAAGCAGAGGCTGGCAGACTGGAGCTGGTGCTTTTGGTTTGAGACATCAGCTTGGCGGCAGAAACTTCATGTGGGCCACTAGGAAAG
Source organism: Dromiciops gliroides (assembly GCF_019393635.1). NCBI lineage: Eukaryota > Metazoa > Chordata > Mammalia > Microbiotheria > Microbiotheriidae > Dromiciops > Dromiciops gliroides. The sequence goes on from NC_057862.1 coordinate 577,013,360, forward strand.
CTAGGATTTCCATGCCATAAGGAATCTGTTCTCAATCTTTCTTTCTTTTTATTATCTTCTAATATATCTTTTAATAAATCCTTAAAAGCCTAAACTCTTGTTGAATTCATCAGTGAATTTAGCCAGTTTCCCCCCAAGCCTGGCAGGGGGCGGGGCAGATTAGAATCCACACTTAGATTTTTAAACAACACAGACTTGAGGTCCTGTGTGGATGGATTAAAAATTATTTTAAAAAGATGATCTACTGTGGTAAGTGAGATAGTGAGTCAACTATGGAGGTGTACAAAGATTGTCTTGCTGCAATGAAGACCCAGTTGAGATTATATTACATAAATCTGTAGTGGGCTCAATCAGCATAATTTTTATTTTCCTCAGCCATGTTCAGCAAAACATGTTTAAAAAGATGATTTTTGATGCTATATGAAGAATGGCCTAGAAGAGAAGGAGGCTGGAAACCAATAACCTAAGTTTGTATTAGCTTTCTTGGGTATTGTACATTGAAGATGTAGTCTACTGGAGCCCAAGTGTAGAACTTTGTTTACATCCAGTAGATTTCATCCATTGTGGTAGCAATCCTTCCCAGCTGTGTTTCATCTGCAAATCTGACAAGCAGGCCATTTATGCAAGTCATTGATAAAAATGTTAAAGAGTAGAGCACAAATTGCCCAGGGAAAGCAGGAAATAAAGATACTGAGAGACCTGCAAAGGGATGGTTATTGTGGGAGAAGAAAACACTAGAGATAATGTGGAGATTTTTTTTATCTTGCTAATCATTTTGAAGATTAAAGCCATTTTCACCACTCCTTCCAGACAGATACTAACAAAAAATTGCATGTGATGTGATGCTTCAGAGAAAAAGGAAGAGAAAAGGGGTTATGTGGGAATGATACCTACCAGAAGAATCTCTTTCTCCACCCTATTTCTGACACCAAACAATATTTTGTGGGGCTGAGCCTAGGAAAAAGAACGAATTAAGGTTTATCTTCAAAGCATTTCCTGGGTCTTCTTTCTATTCCATTCTCCCTCTTTGGCTTTTCTGGCCCCTTCAGGTGTCCCATGCTGTGAAGCTGATTCCTCTGATCCTTATCAAAACCTGCTCCAAGAAATTATTTGACACACTTGCACCTTAATGTGTTAGCTGGAAACCTAAAATGGAATCAAAGAGTAAGGAAGGAAATAAGAAGCTATCTAGTCAAACAACTTCATTTTACAGATGAAGAAACTGAGGCCCATCAACAACATGATGTGCAAAATCATATAGCTAATAAGAGGCTGAGAAGGGGTTAAGATCTCACTCTCAGTATGCAATGAGAATTATGTGAAGACTCAAGAGCTTTGGTTTTGTATCCCAATGTGCGAAAATAATGGGATTTGGCAGATGCCCAGGGGCCCCACCTGAAGATTGATTTGGAATTGATTGAATTGGGTGAGACTGACTGAAAACCTACTTAAGGTTGATCAAATCAACACCACACCTGGTCAACCCTGAGTGGGGTGTTGTTCTCAGAGGCTGTGGACTACAGCATCAACATGAGACCACCCTCAATCAATCAGCTTGAAGGACTTCTCCTTCTGGGGTAGGAGACAGGAAAGTAGGAAGAGGGGCTGGCTCCCTAGCTCTGGAACCTCAGGTTGGTGGCTGAGGGAAGGAGAAGAAGGGGTTCATTCTGAACCCTAGGGTAGATAAGCTTTGACAATCTTTCTGAATTCCACGAGTTCTATATTTACTAACTTCTAATAAACTTTAAATAAATGCTTAAGGCCTAAACACTTGTTGCTGAAGTTTCTGATTTATAAGTAAATCCTAGTTTAGTTCCCCCCACAGGGCAGCAGGTAAGGACACATGCATTAGATTTTACGGGTCACACGCCAACTTGTGCCCCCACATCTATGATTTTGTGCAAATCCTTTAGCTGCCTTGAGCTTTAGTTAACTCATCTGTAAATAAGTGTGTAGAGAACATGACCTCAAAGAGCCCTTCTACGAATAACAACCTGTGAATCTAGGAGTCTCATGACTTCCTGTCCTATGCTTTTGGAGTAAACCACTTTGCGCTTCAACTTCATGTTTAATTGTGGCATTAAAATTTCTTTTTTCCTTTTCAAAACAATATCTGTAAGAGAAGAGGGAAATATTTTGAGTGAGGAAGCCTTCCTTTGGTGACTCTGAAATCCGTTGAGGAGTGCACACTGTTTGCAAGAGACCTAACCTGAGTGTGGATATTGGTGGGGTTGTGCCTTAGGGTGCACTCATGAGAGAGAGGGAGAAGGCATGTGTCTGCTCCTTTATCTTGAGCTTGGAGGTTCTCTGCCAGCCTATCTATGCCTATAACATAACCATTTTTCTCTTATGTTGATCCCCAGGCCACCAGTGTTCTGTGTCTCTGTAACCACCCTTCTTCTGGTGCCCAATTTGCATCTCCACCTTTTAGTAAGGGAGGGCAGTGAGGTATAGTGGACAGAGTGCTATAGTCAGGAAGATCTGGGTTCAGATCCTGACATTTACCAACTGTGTGACTGCACATGTAACTTCTGTAAGCCTCAATTTCCTCATCTGTAAAATGAAGGAGTTAGAGTTAATGAAATACATGCAGGTTTTCTTCTAGCTCTGGCTCCTCTAAATGTGGATGGGGAGGATAACATTTTGGCAGCTTGGAGGTATAGCAGATAGAGCGCTGGATTTCACGTCAGGAAGACATGAGTTGGAATTCTGCTTCAGATATTAACCACATGGCCCCATTCAAGTCATCTTAGTTGCCTCATCTGTGAATGAAGAGGTTGGACTTGATGATCTCTATGGTACCTTCTAGCTCTAAATAATAATCATTAGCATTTACATAGTGCTGTAAGGTTGGCCAAATGATGTAGTATTCTATCTCATTTGGTCAGCACAGCAGCCCTGTGAGGTAGGTGCTATTGGTACCTCCATTATAAAGATGAAAAAAATTGAAGATTAGAGAGGTTAAGTGATTTTCCCAGGGTCACACAAATACATGATTAGGTACAAAAGGCTAGATTTGAATAAATCTTCCTGACTCCGATTCCCCTGCTCTGACTTATTGTGCCTCCTAGCTGATACATAGGAAAGTCATATGGGAGAGGTGACAGCTCTAGGGACAATTCAATTCTGGGTGCAGTCATGTTAGGAAAGGGGGTGTTTCACCTTACTTAGCCATCTTGTATGAGTGGCTCAGTCCTGTTCTTTGTCCATCCTGTCTTATCTATTGATGCTGCTGCCAGTATCCCACATCCTTCACCCCCTCAGAGCACATACTTATAACTTCCCCACCCTAACGCAGGCTCTTCTGAGGCACCTTCTCACTGGCTTACTTTATTGCCCCAGGTAAAAGAATTCTTAATTCTGTCTCTGCTTCTTAACCTACGGTATGGCCATCCCTGACTCTAAAGGTTAAGAATAAAACAATTGTTGTAATATTCATCCCTTCAGATGAATGAAAAACCTTAGAGACAGAATTTTGGAGTAATTAATAATCAATTTATTTATTAGGTTAGCTGATAATAAATGGATGGTCAGTGGTTTCTCTTGATAACCAAAGACAAAACCATAGAGATCCCTTAAATACCTTTGGAAAAGGAGGTGCTCCTGACAGATGAAAATCAACTCTGATTGGTGAACAATTAATGAGGGATTGAACATTTTAATGAGGGCTAAAAGTCTTCAGCCATTCCTGCTGAGAATGTGACTTGATCACGAGACTCAGCTGCCTCCAGCAATTCAGATAAAGGGATCCAACTCTACCCAGATCACTCTGGTTGGTTTTCTCCTTTGTAAACTGAGTCACCCTAAATTCTAATTAAGGGTCTTCAAGGGAAGATTTACTTCCTAAGAGTAAGAATTCATCTAGATTAGATGCTGTTTATAAGGTCTTCTATTTGGGTGACATCCTACCCAAGATTGAGAGTCATGTACCCAGAGTATTTGGGCAATCTCATCTATCAGCAAAGTCCTTCAAGAAACTGACTGACTCAGCTATAGGGGATGGTTCCTGAGTGAGGAAATAAAGGGAAAAAACCCTCAATCCTAATATGATAATTAGTTATTGATATAATAGAAAAATAATCACTTCTCTCACTCTTCATGAAAGAGAATGCAATACTAAAATGAGACATTTAAGAATCATCATCATTATATATACTTTAATAAAGATTTTCCCCCAAAGAGTGAATACTATTACATACCTATTATCTCATTTATCCTCAGATCTCCTAGGAAATACAGAGTAACATAAATTTATAATAGGCCCATTTCATAGGTGGGGAAAAAGCATAGAGTTTTGGGTTGAGTCACGGAGACAAAATTATATGATCGACCCTCCTGGTGTATAGGAGATAAATTGTTCATTGTTTGGGTTTAAAAAAATTCTTAAGGAGTATTAATCACTTTGGTAATTTCAAAGAACATAGAAAATGTCACTTTCTAAGTTGATTTAACCATCAAGTTAATGAAAGATATATAGGATGGGCTGAAAGTTATGAAGGGGTGTCAATATTTAATAACCACCTTTATTTTTTGTTTTTAAATTATAATACCATAGCATATATACAGTATATATAGGAATTGAATTTACAATATGTGTGAAAAATCAAATCTCATATATGATGAAAAAATAAAGAAAAATAATTTCAAAAAAGTTATTAAAAACATTGTGACTTTTGGCCCACCTGCTACAAACTATATGGATAACCCTCCTTCACAAATGGAAGCCATGAGAAGATATAAAATCTGCTTACTGAACAGCTGAGTCTCCCCCATTTATCTGGTTCAGAGAAATGAAGAAGCATACATAATAACCCACAGAAGGCAGGCTATCATGGTATTGCTCACCTGCCACTGGACCCACAATACTAGGGGGTGCACTGGAACAGGTATTTTTCTTTTCTATCTTTTTTTTTTTTAGTGAGGCAATTGGGGTGTTAAGTGACTTGCGCCCAGGGTCACACAGCTAGTAAGTGTTAAGTGTCTGAGGCCGAATTGAACTCAGGTACTCCTGACCTCCAGGCTGGTGCTCTATCCACTGCGCCACCTAGCTGCCCTGGGAACAGGTATTTTTAATCTGGGGTCTATGAATTTGGGTTTTTAGAAAATATATTTTTGTAACAGCTCAATATAGGTTGGGTTCTTACCTTTTTTTTTATTTTCTTATGATACATTTAATTATTTTCCGTTACTTGTAAAGATAGTTCTCAACTTTTGTTTATACATGCTTTACAATTTCAGATTTTTCTCCCTCCCTCCCCTCCCTCCCCTCCCCTCCCCTAGACAGCAGGTAATCTGATATAGGTTATATCTATATATCTCTATACATATACTTATAGATATATATATACACACACACATATATATACACATAATAACATTAATCCTATTTCTGCATTAATCCAGTTACAAGTGAAAGAATCAGAGCAGTGATGCAAAACCTCACAATAGAAAAAAAAAAAACACAAGCAACCCAAACAAAAGAAATAATATGTTCAATCAGCATCTATAACTCCACAGTTCTTTCTTCTTTTTTTTTTTTCTTGGAATTGGAGATCCTCATCTATCATGAGTTCCCTGGAACTCTTCTGTACCATTGCATTGTGAGAAGAATATAGTCCATCACAGTAGGTCAACACTCAATGTTGATGATACTGTGTACAATGTTCTTCTGGTTCTGCCTCATCTCACTCATCATCAGCTCACGTAAGACCCTCCAGGTTTCTCTGAACCTTCCTGCTCATCATTATCTTACAGCACACATAGAATTCCATTGTATTCATATACCACAACTTGTCCAGCCATTCCCCAATTGATGGGCGCCACCCCTACAACTTCCAATTCCTTGCTACCACGTAAAGAGCAGCTATAAATATTTTGTACATGTGGGGTCCCTTTCCCCCTTCCATGATTTCTTTGGGCAAAAGACCTAAAAGTGGGATTGCTGGGATCAAAGGGTATGCACCGCTTAATCGCCCTTTGGGCATAATTCCAAATTGCTCTCCAGAATGGTTGGATCAGCTCACAGCTCCACCAACAATGCATTAGTGTTCCAATTTTCCCACAGCCTCTCCAACATTTATTATCTTCCTTTTTTGTCATTTTAGCCAATCTGATAGGTGTCAGGTGGTACCTCAGAGTTGTTTTAATTTGCATCTCTCTAATCATTAGAGATTTAGAGCATTTTTTCATATGGGAATAGATAGCTTTGGTTTCTTCATCAGAAAACTGCCTGTTCATATCCTTTGACCATTTCTCAATTGGGGAATGACTTGGATTCTTATAAATTTGATTTAATTCCCTATATATTTTAGAGATGAGGCCTTTATCAGAAGCACTGGCCTCAAAAATTGTTTCCCAGCTTTCTGCCTCCCTTCCAATTTTGGATGCATTGCTTCTGTTTGTACAAAAATTTTTTAATTTAATATAATCAAAATCATCCACTTTGCATTTTATAATATACTCTATCTCATGTTTGGTCAAAAACTGTTCTCCTTTCCAAAGATCTGATAGGTACACTATTCCTTTCTCTCCTAATTTACCTATGGTATCACCTCTTATGTCTAAATCATGTATCCATTTTGACCTTATTTTAGTATAAGGTGTAAGATGTTGGTCTAAGCCTAATTTCTGCCATACTATCTTCCAGTTTTCCCAGCAGTTTTTGTCAAATACTGAGTTCCTATCCCAGAAGCTGGAGTCTTTGGGTTTATCAAACACTACATTACTAGTGTCATTTACTACTGCATTTCCTGAGCCTAGCCTATTCCATTGATCTACCACTCTATTTTTTAGCCAGTACCAGATAGTTTTGATGACTGCCGCTTTATAGTAAAGCTCCAGGTTTGGTACCGCTAGCCCACCTTCCTGTGAATTTTTTTTCATTATTTCCCTGGATAGTCTTGATTTTTTGTTTTTCCAGATGAATTTTGTTATTATTTTTTCTAGCTGTATAAAATAATTTTTAGGTAGCCTGATTGGTATTGGCAACTGAATAAGTAAAATAATTGTGGGCAGTATTGTCATTTTACTATATTAGCTCTGCCTATCCATGAGCAATTGATATCTTACCAATTATTTAGATCTGATTTGATTTGAGTGAATGAGTGTTTGGTAGTTGTGTTCATAGAGTTCCTGGGTTTGTCTTGGCAAGTAGACTCCCAAGTATTTTATATTACCTACTGTTACTTTAAATGGAATATCTCTTTCTATCTCTATGCTGCTGGACTTTGTTGGTCCATGTATAGAATTGCTGATGATTTATGTGGACTTATTTTATATCCTGCTACTTTGCTAAAGATGCTAATTGTTTCAAGTAATTTTGACTTGATTCTCGAGGATTCCTTAAGTATACCAATCATATCATCTGCAAAGAGTGATAGTTTTGTTTCCTCCTTGCCTATTCTAATTCCTTTAATTCCTTTCGTCTTCTCTGATTGCTAAAGCTAACATTCTAGAACAATTATTAAATAATAGGGGTGATAATGGACATCCCTGTTTCACCCCTGATCTTATTGGGAAGGCCTCTAATTTATCTCCATTGCATATAATACTTGCTGATGGCTTTAGGTAGATACTGTTTATTATTCTAAGGAAAGCTCCCCCTATTCCTAAACTCTCTAGTGTTTTTATTAGGAATGGGTGCTGTACTTTGTCAAAAGCTTTCTCTGCATCTATTGAGATAATCATATGATTTTGGTTGGTATTCTTATTGATGTGGTTGATTATGTTAATAGTTTTCCTAATGTTGAACCAGCCCTGCATTCCTGGTATAAATCCCACCTGGTCATAGTGTATTATCCTGGTGATCACTTGCTGTAATCTCCTTGCTAATATCTTATTTAAGATTTTAGCATCAATATTCATTAGTGAAATTGGTCTATAATTTTCTTTCTCTGTTTTTGCTTTGCCTGGTTTTGGTATCACCACCATATTTGTGTCATAAAACGAATTTGGTAGAACTCCTTCTTCACCTATTTTTCAAATAATTTGTATAATATTGGAATTAATTGTTCTTTAAATGTTTGGTAAAAATCACCCCGTAAACCCATCAGGCCTGGGATTTTTCTTAGGGAGTTCATTAATAGCTTGTTCAATTTCTTTTTCTAATATGGGTTTATTTAAGGATTTTATTTCCTCTTCAGGTTAACCTGGGCAGTTTTGTATTTTTGTAAATATTCATTCCATTTCATTTAGATTGTCAAATTTTATTGGCATACAGTTGGGCAAAATATTTCCTAATTATTGCTTTAAATTTCCACTTCATTGGTGGTAACATCACCCTTTTCATTTTTGATAGCTGGGTAATTTGGTTTTCTTCTTTCTTTTTTTAATCAAATTAACCCAATATTTCTATCTATTTTATTGGTTTTTTCATAAAACCATCTCTTAGTTTTATTGATTAATTCTATAGTTTTTTTGCTTTCAATCTTATTGATTTCTCCTTTAATTTTCAGGGATCTCTAATTTAGTGTCTAATTGGGGATTTCTAATTTGTTCTTTTTCTAGCTTTTTAAGTTTGCATGCCCAATTCATTAATACTCCTCTTTCTCTTTCTTATTCATGTAAGCATTTTAGAGCTATAAAATTTCCCCTAAGCACTGCTTTGCTGCATCCCATAGATTTTTGGTATGTTTGTCTCATTATTGTCATTCTCTTGGAGATAAAGTTATTGATTTGTTTCTATGATTTCTTTTCTGTTAGGGCCCATTCATTCTTTAGAATGAAATTATTTAGTTTCCAATTGATTTTCATTCTACTTTTCCCTGGCTCTTTCTTACATGTAATTTTTATTGCATCATGATCTGAGAAGGATGCATTTACTATTTCTGCCTTTCTACATTTGACTATGATGTTTTTGTGCCCTAATACATGGTCAATTTTTGAAAATGTGCCATGTACTGCTGAGAAAAAGGTATATTCCTTTCTATCCCCATTCAATTTTCTCCAGACATCTATCATGTCTAACTTTTCTAGTAATCTATTCACCTCTTTCACTTCTTTCTTATTTATTTTTTGGCTAGATTTATCTAATTCTGAGAGGGGGAGATTCAGATCCCCCACTAGTATAGTATTACTATCTAATTCCTCTTGTAACTCATTTAACTTCTCCTCTAAGAACTTGGATGCTATACCACTTGGCGCATACATATTCAATATTGATATTACTTCATTATCTATAGTACCTTTAAGTAAGATGTAATTTCCTTCCTTATCTCTTTTAATGAGATCTATTTTTGCCTGCACTTTGTCTGAGATAAGGATTGCTACCCCTGCCTTTTTTACTTTAGCTGAGGCATAATATATTCTGCTCCAGCCTTTTACCTTTACTCTGTGTGTATCTCTCTGCTTCAAATGTGTTTCCTGTAAACAGCATATTGTAGGGTTCTGGTTTTTAATCCACTCTGCAATTCGCTTCCGTTTTATAGCAGAGTTCATCCCATTCACATTCACAGTTATTATTACTGACTGTCTATTCCCCTCCATTCTATTTACCCCCTTTGTACTTTTCCCCCCTTCTTTCACCCTATTCCTCCTCACCGACGTTTTACTTCTTACTCCTGCCTCCCCCAATCTGCCCTCCCTTTTTATCACCCCCCTCCCTTTTCTTTACCCTTTTCTCCCTTGCTTTTGTCCTCCCTTCTATCAGCCCCCCCCTTTTCCTTCCCCTTTTGTTTCCCTAAAGAATGAGTTAAGTTTCTTTATCCCAATGAACGCATATGTTATTCCCTCTTTGAGTCAAATCTAATGAGAATAGGGTTGAAACCATGTTCCCCCCTCCTTTCTTTCCCTCTATTATAATAGGTTTTTTTCCACCTCTTCATATGATATAATTCATCCCATTCCACCTCCCCTTTCCTCTCCTCCCCATAGACTCCCTTTTTATCCCCTTAATTCTTTTGTATCATCACATCAAAGACAATTTATATTTATACCCTCTATATAAAGTCCTTCTCTCTGCCCAAATACATTTACAGTTCTTAAGAGTTATGAGTATTATCTTCCCGTGTAGGGATATAAACAGTTTAACCTAATAGGGTAACTTTTTTTTTTTTCCCCTCTGTTTACCTTTTTAAACTTCTCTTGAGTCTTGTATGTTGAGATCAAATTTTCTATTCAGTTCTGGTCTTTTCACCAGGAAAGATTGAAAGTCGCCAATGTCATTAAATGTCCATCTTTTCCCCTGAAAGAAAATGCACATTTTTGCTGGGTAATAGATTCTCGGCTGCAATCCAATCTCCTTTGCCTTCCGGAATATCATATTCCAAGCCTTGCGGTCCTTTAATGTTGAAGCTGCCAGGTCCTGAGCAATCCTGACTGTGGCTCCATGATATTTAAATTGCTTCTTTCTGGCTGCTTGGAGTATTTTCTCCTTCACCTGATAATTCTGGAATTTGGCTACAATATTCCTTGGAGTTTTCCTTTTGGGGTCTCTTTCTGGAGGTGATCGATGGATTCTTTCAATGATGATTTTATCCTCTGATTCTATGATATCAGGGCAGTTCTCCTTAATAATTTCCTGGAATATGGTATCTAGATTCTTTTTCTGGTCATGGATTTCAGGTAGTCCAATGATTCTCAAATTGTCTCTCCTTGATCTGTTTTCCAGATCAGTTGTCTTTCCAATGAGGTATTTCACATTTTCTTCTATTTTTTCATTTTTTTTATTCTGCTTGACTGATTCTTGGTGTCTCATGGATTCCTTATCTTCCAACTGTCCCACTTTAATTTTTAAGGCATTGTTTTCTTCAGTGAGATTATGCACCTTTTTTTCCATTTGGCTAAGTGAATTTTTTAAGGTACTGTTTTCTTCAGTGAGATTATGCACCTTTTTTTCCATTTGGCTAAGTGAATTTTTTAAGGTACTGTTTTCTTCAGTGAGATTATGCACCTTTTTTTCCATTTGGCTAAGTGAATTTTTTAAGGTATTGTTTTCTTCAGTGAGATTATGCAACTTTTTTTCCATTTGGCCAAATGAATTTTTTAAGGCTTTGTTTTCTTCAGCTTCCTTTTCTAAGCTGCTGATTCTTTTTTCATAATTTTTTTGTTTTGCTTTCATTTCTCTCCCCATTTTTTCTTCTACCTCTTGCAATTGATTTTTAAAATCCTTTTTGAGCTCTTCCAGGAAGGCTTTTTGTTCTTGCGACCAATTTACCTTCCCTTGTGAGGCTTCAGATGTAGACAATTTGAGGCTATTGTCCTCATCTGAGTTTGTGTTGGCTTCTTCCCTATTGATACAGAAGCTCTCAATGGAGAGGGCTCTTTTTTGCTTCTTACTCATTATTGCAGCTTATTTATTTATTCTTTAAGTTGAGGTCTGCTCTGGGGGCACCAGGGTCCCTGTTTTGGGCTTCTTGTGCAGGTGTATAGGTGCTGTGTGACCGGGCTTTTACTCTGAGGCCTTTATGGTGTGTGGAGATGCCCCGCCCTGCACTTCCTGTATGATTGTGCTCGGCCAGCCAGGCGCCAGACCCCGGCGTCTGATCCCGCCGCTCGTGGCCCTCTCGGCCGGTGCAGGTAAGTTTTTCCACTGTCCTTCTTGGCCACCAGATTTTTGAACCAGGTTCCGGGAGCCTCAGTTGTTCGGCTGTGGCCCGCAGCTCCTGCTGACTTGCCCCGACCCCCTCGGTGCTGGGTTGCTGCCCTGCACTGGGCCTCCCTTTTGTCCGAGTCAGACCGACCTTTTCCTGAAGTCTTCTAAATTATCTCTGGTTGGAGGACTGTGTCTCTCTGTCTATTTGCAGGTTCTGTAGTTTCAGAATCCGTCCAGAGGCTTGATTTAATGTTCGTTTTGAGGGAACAGAAGGAGAGCTCAGGCAGCTTGCTGCTTCCTCTCCGCCATCTTGGCTCCGCCCCTAGTTGGTTTCCTTTTAATCTTTTGTAATTTGTTTTATGGGGCAGCTACAGGGCCTGGATTCAGGAAGACTCATCTTCATGAGTTCAAATCCAGTTTCAGACACTTACTAGTTGTGTGACCCTGGGCAAGTCACTTAACACTATTTGCCTCAGTTTTCTCATCTGTAAAATGAGATGGAGAAGGAAATTGTGAACCATTCCAGGATCTTTTCCAATAAAATCCCAAATGGGGTCAAAAAGAAAAATGACTCAACAACAGACTTTGTTTTATGAATTAAAAACATGATTCAGAGAAGGGGCGTATATGTTTCAGCAGACTGCCAAAGAGCTCCAAGTCACTGAAAACATCAAAAAAGTCCTACATTAGATAAAGGGAGCCTGAGCCTTTTATAAATATGCCAGTCTTGATTAGATCAAACAAAACTAAACCCAGGGGTGAGTAGAATTCCTCTGGTGACTGGTGAACACTCATCATTCACCTTAGTTTTCCCTTTCTTCAAGTCCCAGCTGCTTTCTTCATCTTTGATCAAAGGGGCATGTTTAACTGGTTGGTATGAAATCAGTAGATCCATGGTCGTCCACGACTGGTGGAGGCCTACTACTACTACTAAATCAGTGGAGCACCTATAAGTACGTGGGAACTTTTGCTCTTTTCAAAGTATTAAAGCTGTTTCCAACAGCCATTTACTTATGGGCTGCTGACTCCTCATCCAGGTAGGCCCAGGCTTGATGCAGTTCAGAAAAAACACTGTGCAGTGGGAACATCAAATTTAAATGCAACAGAAACAAGACCAAAAACCCACAGAGAGGCAGGCAGGCAGGCAGTCAACTAACATTTATTAAGTGTCTACATTGTGCTAAATGATGAGTATACAAAGAAAGGCAAAAAAAACCCACCCCAACCAACCAACCAACTAAACAAACAAACAAATGAACAAACAGTCCCTGGTCTCAAAAAGCTCACAGTCTAAAGGGGAGATAATATGCAATGAATTCTGTACAAACAAGTTATAAACATGATAAATTGGGGGCAGTCTGAGAGGCAAGGCACTAAGGTTAAGGAGGACCAGGAGCAAAGTATAGTGGAAAATACTAGGTTTAGAGTCAAAGGTTCTGGATTTGAAACCTAGATCTGCTACTTACTGACTTGGTATGACCTTGGTTAAATAACAACTTTTCTGAGCCTCAGTTTCCCTATCTTGGAAAAAAGGAGTTTGGATTAGATGACTTACAACTTGATTTCTATTAATTTTTGATCCTAAAAGCCACATATGCTCTGGGAAGAAAACCTTTAAGAAATAATGACAAATAGAACAGGGATAATTTAAAGAACATTTTAAAAAAATGCTAGATTGTATACTCCAAAAAAGGTCAAAGATTACAACTCCATTTTCAAATATTGGGTCATAGCCATTGGATTTCTAGGTCTGACTCTTTACCAGGTGTCAGCTGCAAGGCTATAGCAGACTATCTGAGTGTCAGGGCCTAATACATTGGAACTGTAAATAAATAGTACCCATGGAGTGTAGGTAGCAATTAACCCATCAGAAGCCTCCAGAACTATACACTTAGGTTGTGCTTTTGCCTGACAGAACAGGAATCAAATTGCAAGGAAAGCTATTGTCTCCTTTTTTGTTGATGTTGTTGTTCATGGAGTAGAGATGCTACATTGATTTCTCTAAAGAAGTAATTGCCAACAATTGCAAATCAAATGGGGAAATCAATATAAATTAATTTATCCAGAGAGACAGGCATAATGCCCAGATGATATTCAACCATGCAGAAGCTGAAGGTTCCCTTGGTAGAGTGAATGATAAAGCACAAATTCCTTGAGTGTACAGTATAGGGTCTAAAATACAGACAGTTCATTCGAAATTAGCCTTAACTTCTCTTTCTCTCTTTCTGGAATTCCACTGCTTGCAGCATGAAGGATGGAAATCTAGGGTAATAACAGGGACAGTTTGTGTTGTTCTTTAGGCGCTAGTAAGTTTCTGAAGCGAGATTTAAACTCAAATCTCCATGAGTCGATCCAATACTCTATCTACTGAACCATCTAGCTACTTCAGAATTATGTTAGAAAGTGGAGAAAACAACCATACCCTGTTGAACTAAAGATCACATTGCTAGGCATATTTCCCCAAAGGGTCAAAGATAGAAAGAAATGTTCTATATTTTTGTAGTAGCAAAGGCCTTATCAATTTGGGAATGGCTAAGCAAATTGTGGAATAATTTATGAAAAGGATAGAATTTTATTGCACTGTAAGAAATGAAGACTATAAAAATTACAGAGAGGCAAGGAAAGAATCATATGAACTGATGTAAAGTCAAGCAGGACTAGGAATACAAATATATACATATATGTACACACAGAGAAATTTACAACAATGTAAATGGGAAGAAAAAACAAAAAAAGGAATTAAATACTATATAATTAAATTGATCAAATTATCATTATGATTATTATTACAAGGTCATTGGGAAGGGAAGGAATATATTCACAATTGAAAATGATATAAAACAAATAATATGAATAATCTTTTAAAATCGAATTTCTGCTCTTCTTTACTTTAGCCTGATGTCACCTGTAAATGAATTTTATCTTCCTCCACTACACACTGGAAATTAATCCCTCCCCATTAGCTAGCCCTTGTCTCTATCTGACCCCACTTCCCCATCTGGAAAGGAAAGTACTGATGACCATGGTTGAATGTGTTGGTCAGATTCATAAATACCTTTGTTGCTCGTAGGTGTCATTGCTCATTCTGCCAAGAGGAATCATAAGGGAAAACAACTTAAATGTTTGACATTTCACATCTGGGTTATTAACATTAGGGCCTCATTTTAGCCAGGAGCCAGTGATGCTGCTGATTAATCATCTAATGCTCCTTCTAGCTCAAATAATATTTTTCCATTTATTTTTCATAAGCGTATTCTTCCCATGCCAGAATTTCATTTGAACTATATACCATTTATTTTTAAATCCCCTCTACATTTCTGATGACAGGAAAAACTGCCAGAATGGATAATTTTTATTAACATAATCAGTGCAAAGATGAATTAACACTGACTATTTGGCAGGCATGAAAAAGTAAAGAGCTAAAAGTCAAAGGATTAAAGTACCTCAGAGATACTTTAGCAAAGTGATAAAAAAAAGTTTGGGAAAATTGTAATTCTTTGCTGTAGGAGGGGGAGGAAGAAAGGAACTGAAAATTAAAATTATTTAAAGCCCTGTTCTCTTTTGAGACAAAAGAATAAATAATTGAGTTTAACATGATGGGTACAAACCTACCTAAATCTAAATTCTCTCTCTCTCTCTCTCTCTCTCTCTCTCTCTCTCTCTCTCTCTCTCTCTCTCTCTCTCTCTTCAGGGCAGTAAGGGTTAAGTGACTTGCCCAGGGTCACACAGCTAGTAAGTGTCAAGTATATGAGGACAGATTTGAACTCAGGTCCTCTTGAATACAGGGCCAGTGCTTTATCCACTGTGCCACCCAGCTGTCCCCTAAATCTAAAATTTTTAAAAGAGAAAAGTACTAATGAAACTTATAAAGAGCTATGAATTGCTCCTGTCTTTTCTATACACACTCAATTCTGGCTCAGTAGCCCATTAAAAAGACATTCAGTAGGGGAACCAGAAACAGTCAAAGAATAAGTTTTATATTAGATTCTTCATTCAAGAGTTTCCTCCACCAATTAAACGAAAAATCTGGATAAAAACACATCATTATGTGTATTCTTTCCTGCAGTAGAATATAATGGTAGGGACTATTTCATTTGTTTTTCATCCTAAGCATCCAGCACAGTGCCTTGTACATGGCAAGCACCTAATACATTCTTGTTGAATGAATGAAAAACAATCCTTTGACCAGCATCAAGTGAGACATAAGACAAGGAAACATTGACTTAATAACCTGCTTGGCACTGTCATGGAGGGTGTCCAGAGCAGATTCTCTGGCAATAGGGAAAAAGACTCCCTATAGATGGTGAGGATTTCTAGATGTTCCTGTTTTCAGATGACATTGTGCTAATTGCATCAAGCTCTGAAGTACTATAAAGACTCCTAAACAAAATCCATAGCCATTCAAAAGACTTCAGTTTAACAATCCATATAGGGAAAAGCAAGCAGGTGAAGAATACCTATTGCCTATAATGTTATTTGAAGTTGATAGATAGTTCACTGAATTGGTTCAACAATAGATATATCTTGAAGATCCACTACAGAAGGATAATGAGGTAGGCCAACCCCCATATAGTTAGACAAAGTAGGCTAGATTACTTTTGCTAATGTGAAGTGTTTTCCAAGACCCCACAATATTCCCTGAAACAATTAAACAAAAAATCATTTTTAATGCCAAGATTTTTCTAGAAATATGCCTAGAAATGGGAATGTTATGATCTCCAAAAAATTTGAGTATTTAGTGATCCAGAGGATTGAGAGACACATGTTGTCAGTTCAGTTCAGCAAATCAGACACAGTGCTAGGTTGTCATTTAATACATACTAATTAAGAGCCCACAATATACCAGGCACTGTGCTAAGCACTAGGATTACAAAGAATGGTAAAAGACAGTCTCTGGCCTCAAGAAGTTTATAATCTAAAGAGGGAGACAACAAGTAAACAGATATGTAAATCTATATAAAGGTTAAACAGTATACAGTTAGAAGAGCAAAAGAACTAGAATTAAGAAGGGTTGGGAAACACTCCCTACAGAAGGTGAGATTTCCATTGGAACTTGAAGGAGGCCAGAGAAGCCAGGAGGTGGAGATGAAGAGGGAGAACTTCCCAGGATAGGAGACATCCAGAAAAAGTGCCCAGAGCCAAGAGATTGTGTTTTGATTATGAAATAGAGAGGCCAGAGTCACTGGATCAATAAGTACATGGCAGGGAATATGGTATAAGAAGCCTGGAAAAGTTGGGGGTAGGGAGAATAGGTTATCTAGAGGTTTCAGTGTCAAATTTAACATTTTGTATTTGATTTTAGAGGTGTTAGGGAGCCACTGGAGTTTATTCAAGAGGAGGATTACGTGGCCACACCTTTGTGGGGGACATAAAACCAAAACCAAAGTAGACTCTGAATGTATTGAGATTAAATTTTATGCATAGTGAACCAAAGCAAGCTATAGTACACTAACAATGATTGGGGTGTTTCTTTTGTTTTGTTTTTGTTTTTTCTCAAGAAGTGGAATAAAAACTCATTTATGAGATATATCCAGGATATATGATCAGAAAAGGATTTAGTCTCAATAGTTAGTAAAAGGGAGTCATAATAACAGATGGACAGCACAAGTGTTTCACACTTGGCACATTGTATGATCTCCCAATGGAGGACTTTTGGGAGGAGGACATGGACAAGAATCACCCAATGTGAAAAGGCAGAGATGAGCTACAATTTGCATTATTGAAGAGATTATTCACTTAGGGGAGATCATGGTTCCATTGATACACTGAAACACAGAAATGATACTTGTGACATTATGTTGGTCAAGTTGACATTACATCAAGTGTGTCCATGGTACTTTTTGAAAGTGTAGAATCATGTCAGAATGTTTTAAAGGGAAAGAATAATTTGTGTGATGGTGGTGGTGGAAGGGAAATTAGGAGAAACATTATTTAGAATACAAAGGCCATGACTCAACTTTTCTCTTTCTTGAAGGTCTGAATGAAATTGTTTTTCTTGGCTGAAGGTTTTCAAGCACATGGTTGAGTCTGAGCAGTATTTCTGATGAGACTTGAGTGCTAGGGCATTCACATATAATGGAAGATCATCTATTAAAACTGCTGCAATAGAACCACAATGGTCAAATGAAGTAATTTTGGTCAAGCTTTTTACAACAGTATTCTGTTTCTATGAATATTTGCTCTTTGGTATTGTAATCCAAGAGATAATTATTCATTAAAATAGCATTTAGTTTCAATGTGCTTATAAAGAGGAGATAACAAATGAATTAGGATTCTACTATAATCTTCAGGATGCTGTAGATGTGATTAGAGACAAACCTTAAGACCAGCAAACTCAGCAAATGGGAACAGGCAGAATATACTTTTATAATGATTCTATTTAATATATAATTTAGACGTTAAGGTTATTGAATAGATGCAGTCAGATAAGTATTAATCAAAAGATAAATCTTAGTTATCTCAATATCCACGTGATTGTCACTATATTTAAAATCAACTCTCCCAAAGTTAAGGGAAACTTAATCTGATTGTATTGTGGCCATAATATTTTGGGAGATGTTTTTTAACTGACAGATTTAAAGGCAGTGCCATAGTACAGTAGAGACAGGAAGATCTGAGTTCAAATCCAGCCTCAAAAAATTACTAGCCGTGAGACTCTGGTAAGCCACTTAACCTCTGCCTCAATGTCCTCATCTGTAACATAAGGATAGTAAAAGCATCTATATCCCAGAGGTGTCATGAGGATAAAGGGAGATAATATTTGTAAATTACTTCTCAAACATTACAGCTTCATATAAATGCTGCCTATTATTATTATTTTATTTTTAATTTATTGAATAAAACCAGCATTTCCATAACTCAGTACAATAAAAAGATGATTGTACACGAAACTGAAAATCTACTATGCACAACTTGCTATTTCTTTCAAATATAAAACAAAATTCTCATGTAAATGTGTTTTTTTTCCTTCCCTACCCCCACCCTAGAGATGGCTACCTTTAGACACAAATAAACACATATATATGCACATAAATGCATGTAAAATTATTCTATAAATGCGTCTATTTATCACTTCTTTCTCTGGATGCAGATAGCATCTTTCTTCATATGTCCTTTAAGAGTTAATTTGGGTATTTATAATAAAAATTACTTATTCT
This sequence comes from Dromiciops gliroides, assembly GCF_019393635.1. Lineage (NCBI taxonomy): Eukaryota > Metazoa > Chordata > Mammalia > Microbiotheria > Microbiotheriidae > Dromiciops > Dromiciops gliroides. The sequence goes on from NC_057862.1 coordinate 577,032,047, forward strand.
TTTTAAGTCACTCTTTTTTTTGTTTAGTATTTTATTTTCCCAATTACACGAAAAAACAATTTTAAAATCCATTTAAAAACTTTGGCTTCCAAATTCTCTCTCTCCCTCCCTCCCTTCCCCCACCCCCACTTTGAAAAGGCAAGCAATTCTATATAGGTTATACATGTGTAGTCATGCAAAACATTTCCATATTAGTCATGTTGTAAAAAAATCACACAAAAACATCAAGAAAAACAAAGAAAGCAAAAAAAATATGCTTCAATCTCCATTTAGATACCAACAGTTCTTTATCTGGGGATGGACAGCATTTTTCATCAAAATTCATTCATAGCTGATCATCTTAAAATATTGCTGGTACTTTGTAAGCAGTACATTTCACTTTGCATCAGCTCATAAAAGTCTTTACAGGTTTTTCTGGAGCATCCTGCTCATCATTTCATATAGCACAACAGTATTCTATCATAATCACATACCATAACTTGCTCAGCTATTCCTCAATTAATGGACATCCCCTCAATTTCAATTTTTTTTGCCACCAGAAAAGAGCTGCTATAAATATTTTTGTACATGTAGGTCCTCTTCATTTTTTAAATCTCCTTTTAGATACAAACCTAGTAGTGGTATTGTTCAGTCAAATAGTATGTATGGTTTTATATCTCTTTGGGCATAGTTCCAAATTGCTCTACAGAATGGTAAAATCAGTTCACAACTCCACCAATAGTGCATTAATGTCTCATTTCCCCACATTCCCTCCAATACTTGTTATTTTCCTCTTCTGTTCTATTAGCTCAGCTATTGGTATCTCAAAGTTATTCTTAAAACAATATTGATGTTACTGTATACATTGTTTTCTTGGGCTCCCTATTATTATTAAGATCATTAATTTAGAACTGGAAGCATCCTTTGGAGGTTGTTGAAATGAACACCATTTTAAAGATGAAAATGAAGCATTTTTTCATTCAATTAGTACAAAAATATTTGTTAAAACACTCACTATACACAGGACAATATGTCAGCAACTAGAGATACAAAGACTGAAATACACAGAAACATTGCTAAGGGGCATGCCAGTTTTAAAAAGAGAAAGAAATATTCCCAAGAGGTAGAAAAGAGATTAAGAATTGATATCACCTTCACTCCTGTCTCACATGAAAAGGTTGCCTTACTCCTTGCCAAGGTAAATCCTCTACATGAACAAATGATCCCATTGCATTCTATCTTGTCTAATAGAATGCTCCCTCTGTCATCCACATTCTCACATTTATCTTCAACCTCTTTCTGCCTACTGGCATATTCCCTACTGTCTAGAAACACATCCATGTGTTTCATTCATCTCCATTAAATATAATCTCATATTTCTTCAGCTCTTTGTGGCCCACCTCCTTGGGAATTCTGTTTAAAAGATGCCTTCACTTCTCCCCCAAGTATCTTCTTAGTTTTCCACATTCTGGTCTGTGACCTCATTAGTTACCAATGGCCTTTTCTCAATTCCCATCCTTCTTAACCTTTCAGCATTCTTTGACACTGTTGATCACCATCTTCTCCTTGATATTCTCTTCCCTCCAGGTTTTTAGATCACCACTCTCTCCTGGCCTTCCTATTTATTTGACCATTCCTTCTTGTTATCCTTTATGGAATCCTCATGGAGTCATTCCCACTAACTGTGGGTATCCCTGTGCTAAGTGCTTTACAAATATTATCTCAGTTGATTCTCACAGCAACTTATGTAGATGCTATTGTTATCACCATTTTACAGTTGAGGAAACTCAGACAAACAAAGGTTAAGTGATTTGCCTAAGGTTACACAGCAAATAAATTTCTAAGAAAGGATTTGAACTCAGTCATGTCTTCATCCTCCCCTCCTCAATATCTCTTACCACCTTTCCTTTCCATTTTGTAGCAAAAGTCTGTCAATTTTATCTTTCCAATATCTCAAATATACCCCCTTTCTCTGATACTGCCACCACTCTGGTACGTGTCCTAATGTCTTCACACCTGGAGAGTTGCAATAACCTGCTGGTTGGTTTGCTTGCCACAATTCTCTCCCCACTCCAGTCCATCATCCATTCAACTACCAAAATTATTTTCCTATCACTTCCAAAATCCCAAACAAAATCTTTTGGCATTCAAAACTCTTTATAACTCAGACTCCCCCACCCCTTTATAGTCTTTCTACACCTTATTACCCCACCACCCCACCCCCATACTCCAACCCAATGACATGGGATTTCTTGGTGTTTGAACATCTCTTGGTCCTACACATCTTCTCTGGCTGTCCCTCATGTTTGGAATGCCTTCCCTCCTTACCTCTGCCTTCTGACTTTCCTGACTTTTCAAGTCCTAGCTAAAACCTTGCCTTCTACAGGAGGCCTTTCCCAATTGCTTTTGCTCTGTTGATGATTTCCCATTGATCCTGAACATATCCTCTTTGTCCATATCTATTTGCATGTTTGTTCTTGGAAGGCAGGGATTTTCTTTTGCAGTCTTTGTGTCCCTGGTGCTTTGCACTGCATCTGGTACAAAGCATGTGCTTAGTACATGCTTATTGACTGACTGGCTGATAACATAATAAAACTATTCTAGTAACTAACTTGGTTTTGTCTGACAGTCATGGAAACTGGAGCATGGAGAAATTAGGTGACTTTTTTTTGTGGGGCAATGGGGGTTAAGTGACTTACTCAGGGACACACAACTAGTAAGTGTCAAGTGTCTGAGGCCGGATTTGAACTCAAGTACTCCTGAATCCAGCACCAGTGCTTTATCCACTGCGCCACCTAGCCGCCCCCTAAAATTAGGTGACTTTTAAAAAAGTAACCCAATTAGCAAAAGAGATGGGACTTGAGCCCAGGGCTTTTTGCTCTTTCCACAATTCCATAGTCTCAATCAATACTTGTTCACAGATCAGACTGAGGAGAACCTGGAACTGACCTGGCCATGCAGACCAAGGATGATCTGAGATGAGGCCTTAATTCCTGAAAGTCTGAGGCTGGACTTTAATCACTCTGCTCACCCCACCTTTGCTCACTGTGTCTGCTAATCTTTTCTCTCTTAAAACCAGCCAACCTTCCTCCCTTCACCACCGGGCTTTATTGAAAGGTGAATCTGCTGCAAAACAACCACCCATAGGAGCTCATAAAAATCAACAAAAAGACCAGAAACACCTGGAAAAGATTAGTATTAAATTTCAGTGAAGAGGAAAAAATACATTAGGTGCAAAACATACAAACAACAGATTTATTCCAAAGTCTGAGTGCCAATCATGAGACTTTTAAAATCTTCAGTTTCTACTTCTATTGGAAATTTTACAGAAAAAAGAAAAGCCATGTGATTTCCATATTTATACTACTGATCTAATATGAAAGTGAGTAGTAATTTGTGGTTAATAGTAGTTGGAAATGCACTCACTGACTGGGTCTCCCACCAAAGCCTTGAAGATAGAATCTCTATAGCTTAAATACCTTGATCTCCCATGCCCCATCCCCCAAATCACTTCACAATTGTCTGCAGAGTCACAACCTAAATGTGTTTTGATGAATTTTGAACAGGAAATCATTATGTCTCTCTGACAGCTCATTGAGTATTAGCAGTTTTTGGAAGATCTATACGCCAGACACAAAGGGTAAGTTATAAAATATTTATGGACCTGATTGTGGACCTAACAAGTGAGGCTGTTGGCAGATTGCCATAGTGCTAATGCATCTGTGGTTTTCCATCCTTTTGCAGAACTTGATTCTGCCTCCTGTTACACTTTGATATCTAAATGTGCTCTCCAGAGATTTGCAAAATGGCTCATGACTTTTTACAAATGTGTATAAAACGTAATTGGGCTTTGGCAAAGAGTTCTGTTAAATGCCCCTGTATACTAATCCTGGTTTTACTTCTTTGGTTTCCCCAAAGTATTAAGAAAAAAAACACCAAACAATTAAAGTCTAAAGTACTAGAATTGTGTTTATGTAGCCTGCTTCCCTTTCATAAACCATCCAAGGTTGGATTTTTCGACACTTTTACTCAATAGCCACCAAAAACAGATATCATGGTAGGGTAGAAAGAGGACAGAATTTGAAGTCAAGAAGATGTTGGTTGAAATCTTGGCTTTTCCACTTAGTAAGTGTGTGACCTTGAATAAGTGCAAACCTTTCTGGACAGCCATTTCTTTATCTGTAAAATAAGCAAATAGACCAGGAGATTTTTGACATCCCTTCTAGCTTTAAATCTCTGGTCCTATGTGCCATTAGAGTGTCACGCAATCTAACATGAATGGGCCAGAATGATGCCCTCTGTTAAAGGTGGTACCCTAATCTGCATTATATTAACTTTTGTATAATCACAATTTAGTGTGAGTAGATAACAAGTTGGAGGGACTGGACAAAAAAGCATACCTGGGTGAAAAGCATGTATATACAAGAAGTAGGGCCATGGCAACAGTAAATCAGAAAGTTAGGGAGACAATCAGGAATGAAAGAAACACATGTACTGGAAGGAAGAGCAAAGGGAGTAGAAGGTCCTCACATTTTCTTCTGCCTATTATTGGCTGTACAATAAAAATGTCAACTAAGGTACATTAGATAGGAGTTGGTAGGAACATTAGACTTCCCATTTGGATAAGGTAATATAAAAAAATCCTAGGTTAATATTTTGGTAGATGTGGCAATAGTAAGGGAAAAAAAGACATTACAGTCCCACACTTCTCCTGAATCACTGTCTTGTCATGGTGGGGGGACTTGTGTAACTCAATGAATCTATAAGTCGTATTGTGCAGAGTTATCTAAGACAGACATAATGAAAGCTGAGTGCAACAGAATCAATCCTTTTGAATTATGGTGCTGGAGAAGACTTCTGAGAGTCCCTTGGACTGCAAAGAGATCAAATCAGTCAATACTTAAATAAATTAATTCAGGCTATTCACTGGAAGGTCAAATACTGAAACTGAAGCTTAAATACTTTGGCCACCTGATGAAAAGATGAGATTCACTAGAAAAGATCCTGATGTTGGGAAAGGTTGAAGGCAAAAGGAAAAACGGTATGGCAAGATGATATGGATAGATAGTGTCATGGAAGTAATGAACATGAGCTTGGACAGCTTTGGGAGTTAGTGGAAAATAAAAGGGCCTGGCATGCTATGCTTCATGAAGAGTCAGACACTACTGAATGACTTAACATCAACGAAGATCTCAGATTATCCACATTTACTTAAATATGAGTATCAGATAATTAAATACTTCATCAAACAACACCACCAACTATGCATGCCTGCAAGTATAGGTATTATTTTCTGTATGTTGCTCTCTGTATGTTGGTCTCTAATGAAGCACAGACTCTTACCTCCATGTTGGCCAGTATTTGGTAGTATTATATTAAAAAAAGAACTGAAACACTGGACAGTAACACTGTAAATTCAATTTCTGGCTCCTTCAGGCAAAAATATCAGAAAAGCCATTCCTTTATTTCCATAACAAACATTTATTTTTTCCACAGTTACAAGTAAAGTTTTCAACATTCATTTTTTTTTTTGCTGGGCAATGAGGATTAAGTGACTTGCCCAGGGTCACACAGCTAGTAAGTTTGATACTGGATTTGAACTTAGGTCCTCCTGAATCCAGGGCTGGTGCTTTATCTATTGCACCACCTAGCTGTTCCCTTCAACATTCATTTTCATAAGATTTAGAGTTTCAAATTTTTCTCCCCCCTCCACAAGACAGCAACCAATCTGATATGGGTTATAAATGTATAATCCACAAGTGCTCTTTTTTAAGTCTGTGTTCAATCAATAAAGATGTCACTCTTACCTTCACTTTCTTTTCTTTTTTTATCTTTTTTTTTTTGCAGGGCAATGAGGGTTAGGTGACTTGCCCAGGGTCACACAGCTAGTGTCAAGTGTCTGAGGCTGGATTTGAACTCAGGTCCAGCCAAATCCAGGGCCAGTGCTTTATCCACTATGCCACCTAGCTTCCCACCACTCCTTTATTTCCAAAGAATCCCAATTATCCATCTCTTGGTTTTTTTTTGTTTGTTTTTAGTTTTTGGGTTTTTTGCATAGTGGAAATCTATTCCCACTAATGCCAACTGCTGTTAACATTTAAAAAATATATAAATCCAGTTCACTTTTAGCAATACCTGCTTCTTACAGAATAAATATGAAGAACCCAGCCAATGCTGCATAGAAAAAACTAACAGAAAGTAGTAAAGGACTATTTGGAATTACATATAAATCTGAGTTATTGAGGGAGTTTGCAGTCATCATATCTGCTAGCATTTGAGAACAGGATAGATTCTTTTTATTTAGGAATGATTTGGGGCAGCTAGGTGGCGCAGTGGATTGAGCACCGGCCCTGGAGTCAGGAGTACCTGAGTTCAAATCCGGCCTCAGACACTTAATACACACTTACTAGCTGTGTGACCCTGGGCAAGTCACTTAACCCCAATTGCCTCACTAAAAAAAAAAAATTATTTAGGAATGATTTAATTATGTTGTCCACTTTCATTGCCACAGTAAGGAAGTCAGGGCAGCTGAGCTGGGGAACAGTAAAACAACAGGAGCAAATGAGAGCTTTGCAGACTTTAGTATGCTTTTGTTTACTCTGAAGCTGCTTGATTGCCTTGGATACAATTGGAGAGAAGTTTTAGTTCTGGATTAGCATTTGTCAGACTGGCACTTTATGTGGCCACAGAGCTCATGAGCCAGGTGAAAGGTCATGAATGGGAGTAGGTGGGGCCTATTGTTCCTGAACAGCTTTTCTTGTTATCCCCCTGTGTGAAGTGCGTCCCTGGGAAAGTCTCACATGAGGACCATGCTGTGAGCTGCCTGAGGGCTTAGGGCACAGAGAACATGGTGGAGATGAATATATTTCACAAGGTTGGTAACACTTGCATCCTAGTCAGCACCTTTTGAACCATTCCTCCTTCTCTTGAGGTTCTTCTGTCAGAGGTCACTTAATGTTGACCATAACATCAATAGTATAGAGTCAGTGTCCCCTTAGCCCATGACATTGTGGAGTTTGATTAGGGGTGGTACAAAGTTTGGGGTAATAATTGTAGTAATTACAGGCTTAGACCTGCAAGGACACTCATTACTCATCAGGAAAAGCCTGTGCCTCCCACTTTGATGTTGCTACCAAGGTCCATGGTTGTATCTACCTTGATCTTCCAGAGGATCTTGACTTCTTTTGAATATAGAGAGCTGGGGCCAGAGGTGTCACCTGAGGAGGAAATATGGGGAAAGTAGAAGAGGCCTGGAGCCATACCAGTAGAGGTATGCTGCAGACAGCTTCCCAGGTGGTGGTTATATTAGTTCTTCCAAGGGCCTAAATTGTTAACATTAGCCTAGGTAATTTGGTTCAGAGGAGTAGGTGGCAAGACCAACATCTCAGATGCTTCTCTTCAAAATCTACTCAGGGGTATTGTGATTCTCAGATGGATGTACATGTTGCAAACCTCAAAGTTCAATATAAATACCAGGTTTTTTTATTATTAGCTTATAATCCTGTCTGGTGATGACTTCATTCCCAGGGGTATGCCGGTAAATGTTTAATAACTGCCAGGGGAAAAATGCATGTGCACATACTTTCAAGTTTAATCTACATTACTAACACTTTCTTAAGTCTAGACAATCAACAAAACAGTAAATCAAGGTCTGATTTACGATGCTTGCATGCAATGGTTAGAGCTCACTCTAGCATACTCCAGCATCCACCTATGCATAACTCTACTTCCAAAGAAGGTCTCCAGAAGCAATGTTCTCTTGCTCTAATGTAGATGAGAAAGTTTCTTCATTAAATACTAGATCTTTTTCATAGAAATCAATGATACTGTCTCTTGGAATAATTTTTTTAAATACAAGCAATTAAAATGCTTATGTTGATAAAATAGAGAAAGAGCAGATCAGTGAATTAGGTATGCAATTAAAAATAACAAATTAAACATACCCAATTAAACACTAAGTTGGAAATCCTAAAAATTAAAGGTGAGAAACTGAGTGTAAAAAAACCATTGGATTACTAAGCAAAATTAGGAATTGGTTTTATGAAAACACACACACACAACAACAACAAAATAGATTAACCATTGGTTAATTTCATTTTTAAAAAGGAAGAAAGAATTAAACCTAATCACTAGTATTAAAAATGAAAAGGATGAATATACCATTAACAAAGATGAAATTAAAGTAATTATAAAGAGTTATTTTGCCCAATTACATGTCAATAAAATTAGCAATTTAAGTGAAATGGAAGAATATTTCTAAAACTGTAAATTGCCTAGATTAGCAGAAGAGGAAATAGAATATCTAAATAGATCTATTATGGAAAAAAAAATTGAACCAGTCATAAATGAGCTTCCTAAGGAAAAAAACACACCAGGACCAGATGGATTTATGAGTGAATTCTATCAAACATTTAAAGATCAACTAATTCTAATACTAAATAAATTATCTGGAATAATAGGCAAAGAAGGAATCCTATCAAATTCCTGTTATGAAACAAATATGATATTGATACTTAAACCAGGAGGAATAAAACCAGAAAATTATAGACCAATTTTATTAATGAACATAGATGCAAAATTCCTAAATAAAATAATAGCTAAAAGATTAAACAATATATTACAAAGATTAGGGTTTATACAGGAATGTAGGAATGGTTTAAGAAAAGGAAAACTATTAACATAATTGATTATATCAATAATAAAAGTTTTAAAAATTCACATAGGACTTCGAGTGCCAAAATGGCAGAGTAAGGAAGGAACCCTTTGAAGTTCTCCCAAATTTCCCCTCCAAAGCAATATAAAACTGCCTCTGAATCATTTCAGGATGGTGGAAGCAGCCTACCAGCTTGGCAGGAAAGGGCTGTCTCACCTGGGTGGGAGGGAAGTGAGGTCCAAGAGCAGCTAGACTCATAGCAGGGAGTCTGAAGTAGGGTTCTAGGCCTGGGGCAATCCTTCAGTGAGGCTCCACCATCCTGCAAACCAGCAGCACCCTAGGAAATTGGGCAGTCTGGGAAGCATAGTAACTCCATCCCCAGCACAGATCACCAGGGAGGCCTTGAATTATTTTGGCCTTTCTTTGCATATTCAGCACTGGTTATCAATTAATAAATTCTTGATAGACTTATTTTTAAAATCTTAATAGTATTTTACTTTTTCTAGTTACATGTAAAGATAGTTTTCAACATTAATTTTTATAAGATTTTGAGCTGCAAATTTTTCTCCTTCCCTTCCTTCCCTCCTCAAGAGATCAACCAATCTGATACAGGCTATATATGTTTAATCATGTTAAATATATTTCTACATTAATCATATTGTGAAAGAAGAATCAAAATAAAAGGGAAAACCCTCAAGAAAGAAAAAAACCCAAAAACAAAACTGAAAATAAGTAAGTGAAAATAGTGTGCTTTGATCTGAATTCAGATCCCACAGATCTTTTTCTGGATGTGGAGAGAATTTTCAATGAGTCCCAGCTTATTACCATAAAATGTTGTTACTATGTACAATATTCTCCTGGTTCTGCAAACTTCACTAAGCATCAGCTCATATAAGTCTTTCCAGATTTTCTGAAATATGCTTGCTCATAATTTCTTATAGCACAATAATATTCCATTACATTCATATACCACAACTTACTTGTTCAGCCATTCACCAATTTATGGACATCCCCATAATTTCCAATTTTTTGCCACTATAAAAAAGAGCTGCTATAAATACTTTTGCGCATGTGGGTAATTTTCTTTTTTATGATTTCTTTGGGACACTGACCTAGAGGTGATATTACTGAGTCAAAGGGTATTCACAGTTCTATAGCCCTTTGCACATGGTTCCAAATTGCTCTCCAGAATGGTTGGATCAGTTCACAACTCCAACAACAATACATTAGTGTTCTATTTTTCCTGCATCTTCTCCAACATTTATTGTTTATAGATTTATTATGAGAAAGATCTATGTGTCCATCAAGGGCATCTTCAATGGAGGTATTAATAAGGTTTTTTGCAACAGTTTGGAACAGGTAGGTTTTCACAAGTGATATCCCATAACCTGACATCCTTACCATCCTATTATATGTAGAATATTCTTAAAAATTATACTTTACTTATTGTTAATTATGCTATAGGGGATAGAGATGGGATCTTTGATTTCATCAATATAGGGAACCCCCAGTTAATAAAATCCCCTCTATCAGGTTGGCACCTTCTCTTCATAGTGTTAGAGAACTAGATCTCTAAGAGTTTGTGACTTGTCCTGGGTAATTTAGTTAGCATATGTTTTATTATTTAAAAATTATATACACACTTACATATGTTATATATAGTATTACATATATTTGGTAGAGATATGTGATTTTGCTCTAATTCATATATTTATAGATAATTACTATATCATTTCATATAAATAAAATATTATATATATGTATATAAATTAGGTAAAGCAAAATCTCATCTTAAAGAATCTCTTCTGACAAATTCTCCCATGTAGACATTGAAATGATTCATCACTGTGAAAGATCTAACAACAGAGATAACCTCATTGAATTCCCCTCTGATCACTGATCTGATCAGATGGAACTTAAAACAAAGAAGCATATGCTCACCAAAGGATTTTGCCACCATCATTGAAGAGATCCAATATAGAGTCTAAGTTGAAAATGGGTTCCCTATGGATAGCTATGTCCTCCAGAAGTTCTTCTATACAGATGATATTGTACTGATTGCATTTATCCTAGAACATTGCAGTCTCTTTCCTGAAAGAGATCTGTAGACACCCAAAAATATTGGCTTAACAATCCACATGGTCAAAACCAATATCTATTTTCTGGATTATTATAGAGCCCAATGTATGTCTATATCTAGTATAGACAATGTGAATGAACAATGAGTTGATTCAAGATTTTAACAGAAGAGGCTAGATTACCTTTAAGAAATTTCAAAGTTCCATTAATGATCCTAAATATCTCTCAGAAACAAAGGCTTATCTTTTTAATACCAATATTCTACCATTATCATTGTATGGCTATAATCATATAACATAATAGTTTCTAAAGAATTAAAAATGGATATCACTTAAAGGACATTGGAGGGTCACATCATGCATGTGAGTATCTTGCAACTAATAACAAATAAAGAATTATAAATAAGAACTGAAGTAAAGGATAAAATAAATGTATAAACCCCACCCCTCCACAAAAGATACTGATACAGTAGTGATAGTACTATGTCTGAAGTTGTAAGACAGGTTCAAACTCTGCCTTCAATATTACCTTTGTGACCCTGGGCAGGTTATTTAACCTCCTTAAGACTCAGCTTCCTCCTTTTTTTTTTTTTTTGCGGGGCAATGGGGGTTAAGTGACTTGCCCAGGGTCACACAGCTAGTAAGTGTCAAGTGTCTGAGGCCGGATTTGAACTCAGGTACTCCTGACTCCAGGGCCGGTGCTTTATCCACTGCGCCACCTAGCCACCCCCAGCTTCCTCCTTTTAAAAATGAAGTAGTTGGACTGGAAGTTCAAATGTCATTTTCAACTTTCAATTTAGGATCCTATTGCTGCAGTGATATCCTCACAGGGGGAAACTTATGGGAGGACAAGGGCATGCATCACATGCATCTGTTGGCATCAAGGGGTTGTAATTTATATTACTGTAGGAATATCCTCATCACTAAGATCATAATCCATCTAATTAGTGGGTTTCAGGTAGGAAGTTGTTTAGGACAAATCTATGGCCATATTAGTCATTCTGCACATGACTAAATCTGACAAAATTCAATGAAATAATTTACTTATTATATACCTTTGTTAGTGTCAGAATTCAGATTTCTATTTTATGTTCCTATATTGTCTATCTGCAGATTCTGGCAATAGCTTATTCATTTTGGAGAGTTCACTTTACCATGGTTTCCTGTAATTAGCAGAAATAATCAATGTGGAAAGGACAATGATTAAACTACAGGTGATTCTGGCATCATTAAATAATTTTTCAGGGCAGTTATGTCTTTAGAAATAGAATCCCCAGATGTACATCAAACACAGTAAATATGGAGCAATTCAGTGAGCATTCACTTATATGAAAATTTATCATGTAGCAGTATTTTTCAGCTGAACATTTTAGCCTCCTAAAGGGGAGAATATATGGGATATAATGAAATTGATGGGATTTTTGCAACATTTAAAATATTATATGATTTTATTATTCTGAATGAAATTTTTGTGATCAATTTTTATGGAAGATTTCAATCATCTTTGAACATGAAAGACAACACTGATATACAGTGACTTTCATTGGGATTTTTCCTTGGCTTATCACAAAGGCACAATCTCTTCTCTGTTTGATCTTGATTTTCCTTTTGCTATTTGTACATAATTTTAAAATCAGCCTAGCCTTCTAATTTATACAGCACATTCTTCTGCTTGTGAGATTCCAGTTTTGATTAAAAATAGTGATTACTTTGATTGATTGTAGTATATATAGGTTAGCAGTGAGGCTTTGAGGCCAGAATTATTTCATAGGTTTTAGAATTTGTTCATATGCTATATGCATATAATGGACAGAATTAAAGACACTACATCAGTTTCTGAAAATTTGGGATATGTCCCTGCTCCCCAAAATTTCCCTTAGATATTATGATATCTTCTGCTAGCAGTTAAGGGGGTGATAGGACTAGAGGATGTATGATGAACTCTGCTAGTATAGTAAAGGAGAAAATAGATGACTTGAATATTAATGAGAAGTATATATTTGAGTCAAGAGCCAAAAAAAGGTATTAGTAGAATAACTAAAACATAAAATATCTTTTGCTGTTGTTTTTGTTTAGTGTCTTTTTGAACAATGTCTGATTCTTCATGACTTCATTTGAGGTTTTCTTGGCAAAGATACCGGAGTGGTTTGTCATCTTCTCCAGCGCATTTTACAGATGAAGAAACTGAGGCAAACAGGGTTAAATGACTTGCCCAGGGACACAGCTAGTAAGTGTCTGAAGCCATATTTGAATTAAAGAATAGAAATCTTTCTGATTCCAGGCCCAGCTCTCTATTCACTGTGCCAAATAACTTAAACACAAGTCAAAATAAAGCCCACAGAAATTTACAAGTCTGAGACTAGTATCTGATTTTTCATAGCAATTTTTAAAACTTCTAAGAGAACCTGCTGAGAGACTGCCATGTCTATATAGATACATTATTTCCATGAAAAATTTAATCTTTAAAATTAAAATTAAATCCAATTCCTGCTACATTCAGATCATGATCAGGAATGATCTTTGGGGGTCAGTAGCTTTCCATCTAGTAGCAAGACACTGACACTGAAATTCAAAGACATATAAATTAATGTTATGAGATTAGGGACTCATATCTTCGAGTGCTTAAGAGAAGTCATTGCAAAGACTATAATCTTTGTCTTCCCTTTCTCTGACTGGGCTTAAGTCATGGAGAAAAGATTCATCATCTAGTTTGTGTTCAGGCCCTGCTTGGCTCACAGCTCCTACAGAGAACCTATTTCTTGGATTAAGAAACTTCATTATGAAACTTGAAATAAAATGGTCTGAAAAGTTTCCTTAGCTTCTCCTGGGTTTAAAGGCCATGACTTTGAAGGTGAGTGAGGGCTATTGGAAGAAGGTGAATTGGCCGTTAATATGGAATCTGATAATGCATTTCTATTTTAATTCTTGCTGTGCATTCATCTATACATTGTTTAGTCAGTTCCGAATCCATAAGATTTTTGTTTTTCTGGAACAACCTTCTGACTTCATTTATAAGGTAATGTTTTTCTCTGGTGGTGTCCTCTGTCTGCCCCAGTGCTGCATGCTACCTCCTTGCAACCCTGAAAATCCTACAGTACCAGCTGAGAACTTGTTATCATGTTGCTATTGTGATCTCTTACACTCACACTGTGTCCATCATGTCTATCCCCACCCCTCCCAACCTCCAGTACCAGGGGTGAGAAGAGAGAGCATTGGGAAGTCTGTGAAGCTGACCTTACTGGAATTATAAACAAATAAATGACAGGCTTTTTTCACCTCCTCCTTATCTTTCTCTCCATCTTCTTCCACCTTTCCCTTTATCTTATTTTTCCTTTCTCCCCTCAACACCCACACCAAAGGAACATGGAGATGTTCTGAGTAGACATGAGCAGACTATAACACATGGTTGATGAAGAATTGAGGAAGAGAAATGTTGTAAAGGGCATCTGAGGGAGATGAATGACTAGAGTAAAAAGACTGCTTGGTCACTTGACAAACAGCTTGGAATGGCTAGTGGACAACTCCATACCTCCTCACCTAACCCTACCCCTGCCACTTCAAAGGTTGTATTGGTTTGCACATAATGCTGAGATGTAGCACATGAAATCAAGAAGTCATGGGTTCACATCTCACCTCAGATACTTACTAGTAACCTTAAGCAAGTCACAACCTCTGTTGGCCTCAGTTTCCTCATCTTTAAAATCAGGGTTTGGACTTGACCTCTCAAGTCCCTTCTAGCACTAAATCTATGATCATATAATCTAGAGGAAGGCTTCTTTCCAGAATGTTGGGCAGAATACTTGTGGAAGTTTAATGGGAGGACATGGAAATAAGTGGCACAAATTGGGCAATTATGGAAGGTCTGTGATCTGCATCATTGTTAGGACATACCCAACAATTCATCAAGCATTTATTAAATACCCTCTCTATGCAAGGAATCATATTAGGTTCTGGGGATACAGAAATGAAACATAAACAGTTACTGTCCTCAAGGAGCTCACATTCTACATTCCACATTAGTAAGGTTATAGATCTAATGGTGCCTCAAAGCATATAGAAAGATTATAATTCCATGATGTTACAATAATTTGTTTCACATTTAATATTTCAGGGTCCCTTATATTGCTGCTGGGAATCATCAGCTTAGTTGCACAAAAACAGTTTGGAAAACAGCTATTGTACCGTATGTTCTCCTATTTCCTTAGCTCCTGCTATCTCCTCCCTCCCCTCCACCCCTGCCATGCTCACTATTCCCTCTGTCTAGATTGTTATTCCTTCCATCCCTAGTCAATTCTTGTACAACATTCAAGACCCAACTCAGATTCCACTTTCCTCAATTTAGTTCAATTCGGTAAAGGATAAAACAGTTTAGAGTTATTTAAGCTAATGCCATACAGGCTCTATGTGCCTCAGGCATTCTGACTGTGGGAGGCTCTATCCTTGGTCCTGAATGACTCTATTGTGTCTGCTTTGTCCCTTTGAATCCTGAAGGATCATAGGATGCTTACTACCTGTTATAAAAGGAGGTGTTGAGTTTCAATTTCAGTTTGAGTCTGTCCTATTGTAGATGCGGATGTCTGGCCAAGGTAGGGCCATCTAGTGAACATCAGTTTCATTCTTTCCCATTGTTTGTTTTTTTTAAAACAACAACAACCCTTATTATGAGGAGTTCCTTTCCTTTGTCAAACCTGAATCTCTCAAGATGCCATTCTTAGTAGATCTCTCCATTCTCTGGGGATCATCTCTCCCTTCCATACATTCTGATCCTTGTGAAAATGACTTCTTTTTCTGGGTATTTTTACCATCACTTCCAAAAGTCTACATCTTGTACTCAAACCACCTGTTCCTTATGTAAACTCTGTATGAGCATCTGTTATATGTATGTGAAGTCTTTCTGGCTATATCCTCTTCTAGTGCTCTTGGCAGAGCCCAAATTCATGCTCCCTTGGCTCATTTTGGAAATTCAAAAACAGGTCAGGCAGAAGTAAAATGATATTTTCTCTTTAAAAGAAACTATAGCTTTCATGCTCTGGAGGCAGAAATATAACTCATCCCCACCCTACTTACTGTTTCAGCACTGAGAATATTGACCAAAGCCCCAGAACTCTATGTATTATATATTGTATACCCTTACTTCCCCCATATCCCTGTGATGGCCACCTGACCTCCAACAACCTCTATGATATCTTCAACATAAGTATAAGCTTAATAAGAGTAGCAATCATTTCATTCTTTGTACTTGCCTCCCCTTGCCTAGCACATAGTAGGTGCTCAACTTATTGATGAATACAATCTATGATAGGGGTGTTATATCATTCTGTTTATAAAAAGGGGGTGAAATGAGCTTCCCTTCTCAACCTACATCCTAAATGCTCCTGGCAGAGAACAAATTTGTTATTTAGAGAAATTTAATTTTTGGAAACTATTGCCAAAGTGATGTTTTCCATTAAAAGAAAATCATCTTGAGATTTTGAACCCTAACATATCACCATATAACCACAATTATGGAACAGATTCCCAATCTTTGGCTAAAAGTTTTTCTCTGGGTGTTTGCCTCATTAATATTCCTGTGCATTTCTACAAATATATTACCTCATATTTTACCTTTTCTCAAACTTTTCTTTCCTTTTGAGTTTTCTATGTGTCTCTTTTCCTCTAATGCCAGGGTAGACCCAACTGTGGGGATGTTCTGACTGCACTATGCTCTTATTCCCCTATACTTTCATTGAATTGAAGGAAATAAATATTGAGTCAGTGATGAAGGAACTGGAGATTGGCAGCCTGGAGGAGGGAAGATTTAGAGGAGATATAATTCTTTATAAATCTTTAAGTATTTGAATTACTCTCATGAGGAAGAAGGATTCAAGATATTTTAGTTTGTCCCAGAGGGCAAAAGTTGGGACATGGGTAAAGAATCCAATGAGATAGATTTCATCTCAAAGTAAAGAAAGCATGTATTAACAACTAGAGTAATTTAAAGTGGAGTGGATTACCTGGGGAAAGCAGTGAATTTTCCATCACTAGAGGCCCTCAGGGGGAGAATATATGACCACTAACCAAGTCTTATATAGAGGGTTTTCTTGATACTTGGTGCAGTGGATAGATCATCAGGCCTAGATCCCGAAAAAAATAAGTTTAAATCCAGCCTCAGATACTTATCATCTCTCTGGCCCTAGAACATTCACTTGATCCTATTTGCCCCGGTTTCTGCATCTGTAAAGTGAGCTGGAGAAAGAAATAGCAAAGCACTCCAGTATCTTTGCCAATAAAACCCTAAATGGGGTCACAAAGAGTTAGATGTAACTGAAATCAATGAACAACAACATTCCTTCTGAAGTGTGGGTTGGGTTAGATGATATCTGATATCTGTTTCAACTCTGAGATTCTGTGATTATGAGGTCTCTATTCTCTATGTATTATAGAAAGAATCAAGATTAATTTAAAAAACCCTCATTTTAAAAAAATTCATTCTGATATCAAAGTGAATGCCTTTGATAAAGATTACAACTCACCCAGCAAGTGTTGTAAGGTTCAATATGCTACACTTGGTGTGATTTCCAATAGGGGAGACTGCAGGAGGGTTGTTGATTACTATACATGCTGAATGTGTCTGCAGAGTTAACTTACCACCTATGTTCATAAAAATAGAATATTCAAGCTTAGTCCAAATGAGTCCCCATATGGTCAAATCCCACACAGAAATGAGAATTGTCATATCCCCACTAATACTCCCCACAGAGAGCTACTAGAATTAACATCCCCCATGGTGCTAAAATCACACTTGGACAGCCTGCCCACATTTCTTAGTATGAAATTCACTGGCCTTCTTCCTTTCTTGTTACTTTCTATAAATGTCTTCCTGAATCTAGTTTGTCACCTTCGGTTACCTTTATATGGCTCCTAATGTTTTAGTCAATCAGCAAAAGACTTAGGCAAATGGCAATGGGGAGATTGGGAAATGGAGCTTACACTAGGTGGTATACTTTTTAAAAGTCTATAACTTGATATTTTCCCTTCAAGAGATAAAAAGTTAATGGAGTGATATATGTGTACATATATTCATATATCTAAATATATGTATACATAATTATTTGTTACCAACAACATTTATGTATGTATAAAATATATATATATACATACACATACATATGAATGTATTTCACACACACATATATATATATATATGATAAGGTAGATGTAACACAATAAGGCAATAAAAATTATAGCAATAGTAATGAATTTTACAAATGAGAAAATTTAGATTAAGAGAAGTGAAGTGATTTATCTGATGTTATAGGGTTTATGAGGGGGTTAGAGACAGAATCCTAACCCAGTATAACTTTCAAATCCAGTTATCTTTCTACCTTACTGTACTAGGTATAAATATAAAGCTCAACAATCAGTTCAAGCTTATAATAAATTCCAATGGAATTCAGAGGAGGAGGAGGGGCTCTAGATGGCAGATTAAAGGCAGTAATTCAGCTGAACTCTCAATATTCCCCCCAAACAACTTATAAAATTTAAAAAAATTAATTATTTATTTAGAATTTTCCAAAGTTACATGTAAAAAACCAATTTTCACATTGATTTTTAATAGCTATCTTAGCTATCTCCTTTATTCTTTTTTCTTTCTTTTCTTTTCTTTTTTTTTTACAGGGAAATGAGGGTTAAGTGACTTGCCCAGGGTCACACAGCTAGTATCAAGTGTCTGAGGCCAGATTTGAACTCAGGTACTCCTGAATCCAAGGCTGGTGCTTTATCTACTTTACCACCTAGCTGCCCCTTTTCTTCTTTTTTATATCATAAAAGCATTTTATTATTATCATTACATGTAGAGATAGCTTTCAACATTTGTTTTCCTAAGATTTCTAGTTTCAAATTTTTCTCCTTCTCCCCCCTCCCCAATACAGCAAGCAATCTGACATAGGTTATATATGTACAATCACATTAAACATATTTCTGCATTAGTCATGCTGTGAAAGAAGAATCAGAGCAAAGGGAAAAACCTCAAAAAAGAAAAAAAGAAAAAAAAGCGAAAAAAAGAAATAGTATGGTTCAATCTGCATCTACATTCCATAGTTCTTTTTTTTTTTTTTGGATTTGGAGAGCATTTTCCATCATGAGTCCTTTGGAACTATCTTGGACCATTGTATTGCTGAGAAGAGTCAAGTCTATCACAGTTGATTGACACACAATGTTGCTGTTACTGTGTACAATGTTCTCCTGGTTCTGCTCCTCTCACTCAGCATCAGTTCATTTAAGTCCTTCCACCTGCTTACTGTTTCTTACAACATAATAGTATTCCATTACATTTATATACCACAACTTGTTCAGCCATTCCCCAATTGATGGGGAATCCCTCAATTTCCAATTCCTTGCCACCACAAAAAGAGCAGATATAAATATTTTTGTACATGTGGGTCCCTTTTTCATGATCTCTTTGGCAAAAAGACCTAATAGTGGTATTTCTGGGTCAAAGGGAATGCACAGCTTTATAGCCCTTTGGGCATAGTTCCAAATTGCTCTCCAGAATGGTTGGATCAGTTCACAACTCCACCAACAATGCATTAGTGTTCCAATTTTTCCACAGCTTCTCCAACATTTATTATTTTCTTTTTTGTCATATTAGTCAAATTCATAGGTGTCAGGTGGTACCTCAGAATTATTTTAATTTGCATTTCTCTAATCAATAGTGATTTAGAGCATTTTTCATATGGCAATAGATAGCTTTGGTTTCTTCATCAGAAAACTGCCTGTTCATATCCTTTGACCATTTCTGAATTGGGGAATGACTTGGATTCTTATAAATTTGATTTAGTTCCTGATATATTTTATAAATGAGGCCTTTATCAGAAATACTGGCTATAAAATTATTTCCCAGCTTTCTGTCTCTCTTCTAATTTTGGATGCATTGCTTCTGTTTGTACAAAAAACTTTTTCATTTAATGTAATCAAAGTCATCCATTGTGCATTTCTTAATAGTCTCTATCTTTCATTTGGTCATAAACCGTTCTCTTTTCAATAAATCTGAGAGGTAAATTTTTCCTTTCTCTCTTAATTTACCTATGGTATCAACTTTTATGTCTAAATCATGTACCAATTTTGACCTTATTTTAGTATAAGGTGTAAGATGTTGGTCTATGTCTAGTTTCTGGCATACTCTCTTCCAGTTTTCCCAGCATTTTTGTCAAATACTGAATTCCTATTCCAGAAGCTGGAGTCTTTGGGTTTATCAAACAGTACATTACTAAAGTAATTTGCTACTGTGTCTCCTGTGGCTAACCTATTCCATTGATCCACCACTCTATTTATTAGTCAGTAACAAATAGTTTTGATGACTGCTTCTTTATAATAAAACTTCAGATTTGGTACAGCTAGCCCACCTTCCTGTGCATTTTTTTTCATTAGTTCCCTTGATATTCTTGACCTTTTGTTATCCAGATGAACTTTGTTATTATTTTTTCTAGTTCTATAAAATAATTTTAGATAGTTTGATTGGTATGACACTGAAAAAGTAAATTAATTTAGGTAGAATTATCATTTTCATTTTATTAGCTCAGTCTATCCATGAGCAATTGATATTTTTCCGATTAATTAGATCTGATTTGATTTATGTGAAATGTGTTTTGTAATTGTATTTATATAGTTCCTGGGTTTGTCTTGGCAAGTATACTCCCAAGTATTTTATATTGTCTACTGTTATTTTAAATGGAATTTTTCTTTTTATGTCTTGCTGCTGGACTTTGTTGGTCATGTATAGAAATGCTGGTGATTTATGTGGATTTATTTTATATCCTGCAACTTTACTAAAGTTGTTAATAGTTTCAAGTAGTTTTTTAGTTGATTTTCTAGAATTCTCTAAATATACTATCATATCATTGGCGAAGAGTGGTAGTTTTGTTTCCTCCTTGCTTATTCTAATTTCTTTAATTCCTTTTTCTTATTGCTAAAGTTAACATTTCTAGTACAGTATTAAATAATAGAGGTGATAATGGACATCTCTGTTTTACCCCTCATCTTATTGAGAATGCCTCTAACTTATCACCATTACATATAATGTTTGCTGATGGTTTTAGGTAGTTACTGCTTTTTATTTTAAGGAAAGCTCCACCTATTCCTATGTTCTCTAGTGTTTTTATTAGGAATGAGTGCTGTATTTTGTCAAAAGCCTTTTCTGCATCTATTGAGATAATCATATGATTTTGGTTAGTTGTGTTATTGATGTGGTTGATTGTATTGATAGTTTACCTAATGTTGAACCAGCCCTTCAGTCCTGGTATAAATCCCACCTGGTCCTAGTGTATTATCCTGGTGATCACTTGCTATAATCTCCTTGTTAATATCTTATTTAAGATTTTTGCATCAATATTCATTAGGAAAATTGGTCCGTAATTTTCTTTCTCTGTTTTGGCTCTGCCTGGTTTAGGTATCAACACCATATTTGTGTCATAAAAAGAATTTGGTAGAATTAATTCTTCACCTATTTTTAGAAATGATTTGTATAATATTGGAATTAATTGTTCTTTAAATGTTTGGTAGAATTCACTTGTAAACCTATCTGGCATTGGAGATTTTTTCTTAGGGAGTTCATCAATGGCTTGTTCAATTTCTTTTTCTAATATGGGCTTATTTAAGGATTTTGTTTCCTCTTTACTTAACCTGGGCAATTTGTATTTTTGTAAATATCCATTTCATTTAGATTGTTAAATTTATTGGCATACAGTTGGGCAAAATAGTTCCTAATTATTGCTTTAATTTCCAGTTCATTGGTGGTGAATGCACCCCTTTCATTTTTTCATACTAGTAATTTGGTTTTCTTCTTTTTTTAAAAAATCAATTTAACCACAGGTTTATAAATTTTATTGTTTTTTTCATAAAACCAGGTCTTAGCCTTATTAATTAATTCTATAGTTTTCTTGATTTCAATATTATTAATTTCTACTTTGATTTTCAGAATTTCTAATTTAGTATTTAATTATCCCCATTCAATTTTCTCCATACGTCTGTCATATCTAACTTTTCTAATATTCTACTCATGTTTTTAACTTCTTTCTTATATATTTTGTAGTTAGATTTATCTAATTCTGAGAGCGAAAGGTTCATATCCTCTACTAGTATAGTTTTGCTATTTCCTCTTGTAACTCATTTAACTTCTATGAGAATTTGGATGCTGTACCACTTGGTGCATACATGTTTAGTATTGATATTACTTCATTATCTATCATACCTTTTAGCAAGATGTAGTTTCCTTGGGGGCAGCTAGGTGGCACAGTGGATAGAGCGCTGGCCCTGGAGTCAGGAGTACCTGAGTTCAACTCCGGCCTCAGACACTTAACACTTACTAGCTGTGTGACCCTGGGCAAGTCACTTAACCCCAATTGCCTCACTAAAAAAGAAAAAAAAGATGTAGTTTTCTTCCTTATCTCTTTTAATTACATCTATTTTTGCCTTTGCTTTGTCTGAGATAAGGATTGCTACCCCTGCTTTTTTTACTTCAGCTGAAGCATAATATAATCTACTCCAACTTTTTAGCTTCACTCTGCATGTATCTCTCTGCTTCAGATATGTTTCTTGTAAACAACGTATTAGAGGATACTGGTTTTTAATCAACTCTGCTATTAGCTTCCATTTTATGGCAAAGTTCATCCCATTCACATTCACAGTTATTATTACTGTGTATTTCCCTCCATCCTATTTACCCCCTTTGTACTTTTTTTCCTTCTTTCACCCTATTCCTCACAAGCGTCTTGCTTCTGACCCCTGCATCCCCCAATCTGCCCTCCCTTTTATCCACCCCTCCCTTTTCTTACCCTTTTCTCCCCTGCTTCTCCCCTCCCTTCTATCAATGCCCCCTATTCCCCTTACTCTTTTGCTTCCCTAAAGAATAAGCTAATTTTTTTTATCCAAATGAGCATATATGTTATTTCCTCTTTGAACCAATTCTGTTTAGAGTAAGATTGAAACAATGCTCACCCCCCCTTATTTCCCTCTATTGTAATAGATTTTTTCCACCTCTTCATATGATGTAATTAACCCAATTCCACCTGCCCTTTACTCTTCTCCCCATATACTCCTTTTAATCCCATACTTTTCTTTATATCATCACATCAAAGATAATTTATGTTTATGCCCTCTATGTATACTCCTTCTGTCTGCCCAAACAGATATACAGTTCTCAAGAATTATAAGTATTATTTTCCTGTGTAGGGATGTAAACAGTTTAACCTTATTGAATAACTTCCCCCCCTCCCCGTTTACCTTTTTATACTTCTCTTGAGTCTTGTATGTTAAGATCAAATTTTCTATTCAGTTCTGGGCTTTTCATCAGGAAGCCTTGAATGTCCCCTATTTCATTGAATGTCCATCTTTTGCCCTGAAAGAGAATAATCAGTTTTGCTGGGTAGTTGATTTTTGGTTGCAATCCAAGCTCCTTTGCCTTCCAGAATATCATATTCTAAGCCTTTCTCGCTTCTCTCTGCCATTTTGGCTCTGCACCTCCTGCATTGAATTTTTAAAACTTTGTGTTTCAAATTTTCTTCCTCCCTTCCTCCTCACCCTTCCCTATGAAATCAAGCAATTCAACATAAGTTATATATGTGCAGTCATGCAAAACATCTTCACATTAGCCAGGTTGTTAAAGAAAATAGACAAAATAACTTTAGAAAGAGGACCTAACAAAAAATATACTTCAATCTGTATTCATATACCATCATCTCTGTAGATGGATTGCATTTTTCATAAGTCCTTCTTATAGAATCCTGCTCATCATTTCTTTCACAGTTACTATTGATAACTATATTGCCCTCCATCCTATTCCCTCCCCTTGATATTTACTCTATTTTCTATCTTCTTTTACCCATTCTCTCTTCAAATGTTACTGCACCATCCCCCAATATGTCTTCTTTTCCTTCACCTCTCCCTCTTTATCCCCCATCCCTCCCCCTTTCCCTCAATGCTAGGTATATTACTATACCCACTTGAATGTGTATGCTATTCCCCCTTTCAGCCAATTCTGATGAGAGTAAGGCTCACTCTCCTCCACTCATTCCCCATCTTCCCCTCTACTCCATAAGCTTTTTCTTTTATGTGAGCTACTTTACCCCATTCCACCTCTCCCTTTCCCTTTCTTCCAGTGCATTCCTCTTACCCCTTAACTTTATTCTAAAGATGTCATCATGGGAGAGGGCAGCTAGGTGGTGCAGTGGATAAAGCACCAGCCCTGGATTCAGGAGTACCTGAGTTCAAATCCGGCCTCAGACACTTGACTTACTAGCTGTGTGACCCTGGGCAAGTCACTTAACCCCCATTGCCCAGCAAAAAAAAAAAGATGTCATCATGGGGCAACTAGGTGATACAGTGGACAAAGCACCAGCCCTGGACCCAGGAGGCCCCAAGCCCAATTCTGGCCCCAGACATAAGTCACCCCACCCTGCCTGCCCCCCAAAGGATAAATGAAAAATACATGTTTTACAGATATCATCCCTTCATTTTCAATTCATACCTGTGCCTTCTGTCTAAATACATTCCTTTCAGCTGCCCTAATACTGAGAAAGTTCTTATGAGTTAGAAGTATCATCTTCCCATGTAGGAATGTAAACCATTTAACTTTTATCATACCTCATAATTTCTTTTTCCTGTTTACCTTTTTATGCTTCTCTAGGATCTTGTATTTGAAAGTCAAATGTTCTATTCAGATCAGGTCTTTTCATCATGAATGCCTGAAAGTCCTCTTTTTCATTGAAGTCCCATTTTCCCCCCTGAAAGATTATACACAGTTTTGCTGGGTAGGTGATTCTCTGTTGTAATCCCAGTTTCTTTGCCCTCTGAAATATCTTATTCCATGCCCTCCAGTCTTTTTACGTAGAAGCTGAAAGATCTTATGTTATCCTGACTGTAACTCCACAGCACTTGAATTGCATCTTTCTAGCTGCTTGCAATATTTTCTCCTTAACCTGGGATCTCTGGAATTTAGCTATAATATTCCTGGAAGTTTCCATTTTGAGATCACTTTCAGGAGGTGATCAGTGGATTCTTTTAATTTCCATTTTACATTCTGCTTCTAGAATATCAGGGCAATTTTCCCTCACAATCTTTTGGAAGATGATGTCCAAGACCTTTTTTTGATCATGACTTTCAGGTAGTCTAATTATTTTTAAATGATCTCTCCTGGATTTATTTTCCAGGTCAGCTATTTTTCCAAGGAGATATTTCACATTGCCCTCTATTTTTATTCATTTGGATTTGCTTTATTGTGTCTTGATTTCTCGTATAGTCATTAGCTTCCATTTGCTTTCCTAATTCTTAAGCAATGATTTTTTCAGAGAGTTTATGTACCTCCTTTTCCATTTGGCCAATTTGGCTTTCTAAGCTTTTGACTTTTTTCCATGACCTTCCTGCATCACTCTCATTTATCTTTCCATTTTTTCCTCTACCTCTCTTACTTTTCCCTATATCTCTCTTACTTTATCTTCAAAGTCCCTTTTGAGTGCTTCCATGGCCTGAGACCAATTCATATTTTTCTTGGAAGCCTTGGATGTAGGAGCTTTGACTTTGTTATTATCTTCCTTACTCATAAGTTTAAGGCATTATTATTATCTTCCTCTGAGGGTGTATTTTAATATACCTTGTCACCAAAGAAACTTTAGATGGTCTGCTGCTTTTTCTGCCTGCTGATCTTGCCCACCTATTCCTTGGCTTTTAACGCCTTCTTAACATGGAGTGCTGTTTTATGGATGCACTGTCCCAAACTACAAGGAGTCCCAGGTGGTACAATTTAAGGAAAGGCTCATTTTCAGCATGCCTGGCCTGTAAGTAACCACAGGGCTGCTTGTTCTTGAACTTGGAAGCAGAAATATGATTGAAATCTGATTCTTTGTAGTCGCAAGCTTGGCGTGCCTGTGCCCTTTCCCCACTGGGCCACTTCCACTCGAGTCTGCTTATTGGTTCAGAACACAGGTGCTCCACCTTAGCTCCAGCAGAGACCCCTGCTATCTCCTCCCCATCTAACCACTGGACCCCCTCATCACTACATAGTCCAAATTTCAGAAGTAGTTACTGATGCAGATGATTCTGAGGCTCTCCAAAACAACTTTAAAATTATGCTATAAATCAAATTTTGGAACAGGAGAGATAACAAAAGGTCACATTGACACAGTTTTTTTCTAGTCTAAGAAAATTTAGGAGGTTGGTAGGAGACATCTTTGACACCAGGATGTAGGGTTGTCTAGAGCCCTCACATATGGCTACCACCAGCAGCAGCATCTTTGGGAGCTCTTAACCCAGAGATGTTAAGGGTGTCAGACTCAGAAAATGATTACAGGGGACCCTTTGCCGCCAGTGACAATTGTTGGTGCTGATGGGTGACTCCTTTGCTCATATATAGTTCTGGGTGACAGTTGCAAGACAGAGATGAGTACTTGTAGTCATTGAAAGGGATTAAGGGCCCTGGTCCCAATTCCAAGGTATGAGATTTAAAATTGGATATTAGATCATAAATCTCCCCTCTTCAACCTTTTCCTTAATTTATCTCCCAGACTAGTAAATGGAAGAAACCTTTGGTCTATAGTTAGAGCTTTTATTGTGTGGTAGTTACCAGGTGATGCTGATTAGAGGGATAGGAAAGTAGAAATACCAACAAATAGTCTTAAGTCTAAGCTTAGTCTATATTCCATATAAAACTCACCAAAAGCCCAAGGCCACCTTTGGGGGAGAGAGAGTCAAGCACGTGCTGCTAACGGCGAGCCGGGCCGTGTCCAACTCTAGTCAGTGTCTGTCTGTGTGTCGCAGTCATCGGACTAGGAGAGCAGGCAAGAGACCCCACTTCTGTTCTCTCCTTGCCTTTTAAGCTCACACCCCGGAAGTGGAGTGCTTAGCAGCCAGACTGACGTGTGTAACCCACACATGGCTGTCGGTCTCCTCCCCGAAAGGGAGGTCCTTAAAAAAACTGGCGTCTTTCCGTATTCACTAACTGACTGTTAAAAAACTTTGTACCACAAAGGCAAAGAGAAGTGCTAGAGTTTGCAGCTGCAGCAGACAAGAGGCACTTCTTAGGGAAAGGCACAGAACAGGAGAGCAGTGACTATGCCTTTTCCAGACTCACATGATCTGGGAAGCCCTGAAAACTTGCAGATCCATAGAACTAGCTCTAAAAATAGCAGCATGAAAAAACCTGATGCATGGGATAATGCCTCTCCACCTACAGGGGAACAGAACCCAATTTTATCATAAATTTCAAAGTAAAAACAATAGGCTGGAAAAATTAGCAAACAACAAAACCAAAATAATTTGAACATAAAAAGTTACTGTGGTGGCAGGCAAGAGCAAGACATAAACTCAGAAGAAAATAAGAACATGACAATAGCTACAAATAAATCTTCAAAGAGAAATGCTAATTGGACCCAAGCCCAATAAGAATTACTGGAATAATTTATTAAAATAATATGAGTTGGGGCAGCTAGGTGGCACAGTGGATAAAGCACCAGCCCTGGAGTCAAGAGGACCTGAGTTCAAATCCAGCCTCAGACACTTGACACTTTCTAGT
The DNA here is from genome assembly GCF_019393635.1 of Dromiciops gliroides. Lineage (NCBI taxonomy): Eukaryota > Metazoa > Chordata > Mammalia > Microbiotheria > Microbiotheriidae > Dromiciops > Dromiciops gliroides. The sequence continues at coordinate 577,059,297 of NC_057862.1, forward strand.
GGTGTGACCCTGGCCAAGTCACTTAACCCTCATTGCCTAGCCAAAAAGAAAGAGATGATTAATAGAGAAAAAATTGGGAAAATAAGTGAGATTGATGCAAGAAAGTTATGAAAAGAGAATTAGTTTGGTAAAAGAGACACAAAAATACTGAATAACATAACACCTTGAAAAACAGAATTGGCCTAATGGCAAAAGAGGAACAAAAAGAAGAAAAGAACTCATTAAAAATTAGAATAAGGCAAATCAAAAAGGAGGTACAAGCGGGGCGGCTAGGTGGCACAGTGGATAAAGCACCGGCCCTGGATTCAGGAGTACCTGAGTTCAAATCTGGCCTCAGACACTTGACACTGACTAGCTGTGTGACCCTGGGCAAGTCACTTAACCCCCATTGCCCAGCAAAAAAGCAACAACAAAAAAAAAAACTCCAAAATATAATCATTTGCAGCTAGGTGGCGCAGTGGATAAAGCACCAGCCCTGGATTCAGGAGTACCTGAGTTCAAATCCAGCCTCAGACACTTGACTTACTAGCTGTGTGACCCTGGGCAAGTCACTTAACCACCATTGCCCAGCAAAAAAAAAAAAAAAAAAAAAAAAAAGGAGGTACAGGGCAGCTAAGTAGCACAGTGGATAGAGCACTGGCCCTGGAGTCAGGAGTACCTGAGTTAAAATCCGGCCTCAGACACTTAACACTTACTAGCTGTGTGACCCTGGGCAAGTCACTTAACCCCAATTGCCTCACTTAAAAACAAAAACAAAAACCAACAAAAAAAGGAGGTACAAAATCTCAGTGAAGAAAATTTCCTTAAAAATTAGAATTGGGCAAGTGAAAGCTAATGAAAACATGAGACATCAAGAAAAAATAAAGCAAAGTCAAAAGAATGAAAAAATAAAGAAAATGTGAATCACCTCATCGAAAAAAGAGATAACCTGGAAAATAGATCAAGGAGAAATAATTTAAGAATAATTGGGTTAACTGAAAGACATGATTAAAGAAAGAGCTGAGATATCATATTTCTAGAAATTTTCAAGGAAAATGGTCCTGATACCTTAGATCCAGAGAGTAAAATAGAAATTGAAAGAATCCCTTGATCACCTCCTGTAAGAGATCTCAAAATGAAAACTCTCAGGTATATTAATCCAAATTCCATATTTCTCAAGTCAAAGAGAAAATACTTCAAGTAGCCAGAAAGAAACAATTCAAATATCGGGGAGCCACAGTCAACACCACACTAAATTTACTGGCTTCTATGTTTAAGTATCAAAGGGCTTAGAATATGATATTCCAGAAGGCAAATGAGCTAGGATTGCAACCAAGAGTATTCCACCCAGCAAAACTGACTCTAATTCTTCAAGGGGACTTGCAAGCATTCCTGATGACAAAGATCAAAGCAGAATAGAAAATTTGACATTCAAACAGAAGACTTAAGAGAAGCATAAAAAGGGAAACATAAAAGAGTAATCATGTATGCAGGACACAATAAATTAAACCTTTTACAGTCATATGAGAAGATGTTACATGTAACTTCTAAGAACTTTATTATTATTATTAGGGCAGTTAAAAGGAGCTCACATAGACCGAGGGCATGGATATGAATCAATTATGTTGGATTGGTCTCCAAAAAATGAAGTGATGAGAAATAAGGATGCAACTGGGAAAAGGGGAAAGGAAGAGGTAGAATGGGAGAAGTTTCTCAAATAAAAAAGGCATGCAATGAATAGCTTTTACAGTGGAAAAGAAAATGGACAGGGAGGGTCATGGGCAATGCTTTTACCTCACTCTCATTGGAATTGGTTCAGAGGAAATAATCTATATACACACTTAGTTGTGTTTAGAAATGTAACTTACCCAATAGGGAAATAGAAGGGGAAGGGACTAATGGAAAGGGGAATGGATGACAAAAGGGAGGGAGGACTGAGGGAGGCAGTGATTAGAGGCAAAAAAGACTTTTGAGGAGGGACAGGATAAAAAGAGGGAGAGCAGAAATAGAAGAAAATGGGTGAACTCAAACATAAAATGGAGGCAGATAGAATGCATTAGAAATCAGAATCCAACAATGTATTATTTACAAGATAAACTTTTGAAAAAGAAAAACACACACAGAGTTTTAAAAAAGAGCTGGAACAGAATGTAACATGCTTTAGTTGAAGTAAACAGTTCAGGGATAGCAAAAATAGACCTAATTAAAAGGGATAATCAGGGAAACTATGTTTTGTTAAAATATATCATAGACAATGAAGTAATATAAAAAATTACAGCAAGTTTCTTGAGTAAAGGCCTTATTTTTCAAATATACACTGAGTATAGGACTGAGAAATATATAAAAATAAGAGGCATCCCTCAATTGGTCAAAATTATAAAATGGTTTTCAGAAGAAAAAAAATCAAACCATCTATAGTCATGAAAAATGCTCTAAATCACTATTGATTAGAGAAAGGCAAATTAAAACAACTGGGAGATAACACCTTACACCTATCAGAAATAAAAAATGCTGGAGGGGATAAGTGAAAAAATTGGTATAATAATGAATTGGTGGTGGAATAGTGAACTGGTCCAAACATACAGGAGAACAATTTGGAACTAGGTGCAAAGGGCTATACCCTTTGCATACCCTTTGACCTAGCAATATCATTATTAGACATGTATACCAAAGAGATCATAGAAAAAAGGAAAAGGGAGTGTATGTACAAAAATCGTTATAGCAGCTGTTTTTTGGTGGCAAAATGTTGGAAAGTGCAAAGATGTTCATTCACTGGGGAATGGCTGAACAATTTGGCATATGATTGTAATGGAGTACTATTGTGCTACAAGAAATGATGAGGGGGGTGGTTTCAGAAAAAAACATGGTAATATCTATATGAATAGATGCAAATTAAAATGAGAAGAAATAGATTACTGTGCACAGTAACAGCAGTGTTACAATGATGATCAACTGTGAAAGACTTGGCTACTCTGATCAATACAATGATCCAAGATAATACCAAAGGACCCAAGATGAAATATGTTATCCACCTGTAGAGAGAGAGAACTGATAAAGTTGGTGCTTTTTTAGAGATATGGCTAACATGGAAATATGTTTTGCATGATTTCACATGTATAATTGATAAATTCCTTGCCTTCTCAGTGGTTGGGGGAGGGAGGAAAAGAATTTGGAATTCAAAATTTAAAAAGAAAAGAATGCCAAAATAAATAAATAAATAATAAATGGAAATGTTTTAAAAAATAAAGTTGAGTTTTTCTCACCTTGGGGTGGGGAGGCATTGTTCCAAAGCTCAAGTTGCTTTTTCCCCACATTACTGTTTTCAGAGCTTGTTCTAGGGGTCTGTAAATTTTTGGTGCTTCCAAGGTTGTGTGATCTGGGGAGAGGTATGGTCATTACTCTCTGGGTATGTTCTCTGGTCTTTACCCAGGCAGGGCCCCTGCTTCCCTGGAACTGCAAATGGTAATGATTCTCTCAGCCCTGGAACTGTGACCAGGTCCCCTGGTCCCCTGTGATTGACCACATGTGCTCCTTTCTACCCAGAACTGTGTATGGGTAATGAAATTGTGAAACATTGCCAGATCCTGTACCCACTGTCAGCTCAAGGGCACTAATCTCTTTCTGACCAGTTGTACCAATCACTGTCTGATTCCCTTACCAAAGCTACTGCTGCTACTACTGTCACAGAGAATTTCAAAGGCTATTGGCAGCATTTGCTGCTGCGTGTATTCTAGGCTGGCTCCCACCCCAGTGTCACAAACCTTTCCTGCTGACCTACTCAATGACTTGGGCTGGAAAAATGTCTCAGTCTGATCTTTTGTTGGCTATGTCACTCCAGAATTCAATTTGGTGTGTTATTTTTTTAAAGTGGATTTGAGGGGAATGTTGGGAGAGTTTGGCTGGGTAGCTGCCTCTATTCTGCCATCTGGGCTCTGCTTCTCAGGAGAGGTAGTTTTTACGACAGAGAAAGGGGAATAACATCCCAGGCCAGGGAAGAAGATATTGGGGGTAGTAAGAGAGAGACTGTAGCTTTGTTGCCATAGAGAATTTCATATGATGCCAGAAATTTTCACAGGGCCAAAAATTCTCACAGGTTTCTCCTGAGGTCCAGTCATGCTAAGAAATCTGTTTCAGAGGGAAAATGATAGAGAAAAATGAAGGGTTTTCTGACATGGGAGAAAGAGATAGTGATACTAGGAAATTAGAGTCAAGGGGTCCATTAGAGAGAGATAATATTACATAGGAACCAGGATCCCCCCACTCACCTATCCAGGGTGCCAAAATTAAGAAGAAACTGACTCAGAAAGCCTTGAGGGAAATTACTCTATAAGCAGTTTGATGATGACAATGATGAAGAAGGAGAAAGAGAAGGAGGAAGAGCAGGAGGAGGAGCGGGATGAGGAGGAAGAGGAGGAGGAGAGGAAGAGGAAAAGGAGGAGGAGGAGGAGGAGAAGAAATGAATATCTTTACCCTGACTCTGCTTACCAATGGTTATACCTTACATGAACTTCTCTGGTTCTGTGCTGCTAGCTTCCCTGACATCAGTCTATCAGCCATTGGAGGTCCCTATAAGGGCCAATGTCTGAAGATTTTGTCTCCCAAAACAAGGTGATATTCTTGAGGACCTCTCCTGGGGCCTTGAAACCTAATGTCCAATGTCTATCCCTGAGATCTATTTCCAATATCTCCTCTCCACTTGCTAGATTGAATTTTCCTAAAAAAATATATTTGAGATCTGGAGTAAAGGCTTCCTGAATGGAGAGAATTTGATCTGAGTCTTGAAGGAAGCTGGGGAAGCTAAGAGGCAGAGGTGTTGGCAAGCACTACAGGAAGGGGGTTATCCATTGAAAAAGCTGAATCTGGAGATGGAATGTAATTTGTAAGAAACAGCAAGAAACAGGTCAATGTAGCTAAAGTGTAGAGTAGAAGGAAGTAAATTGTAAGAAAACTAGGAAGGAACCAGGTTGTAAAGGGCTTCAAATACCAAACAGAGGACTTTATGTTTTTTCCTGAGGGCAATACAGAATCACTGGAACTTTAGTGAGCAGGGTGGGGGGGGTGTGTGGCTTAAGCAGACTTAAAATTTAAGAGAATCGCTGTGATAGCTGAGTAAAAGCTGAGATGGAGTAGGAAGAAACTGGAGACAGTGAGACCATCTAGAAAGCTATTATAATAGTTCAGACAGGTGGTGATGAGATGAGGACCTCACCTAAGGAGAAAGGTGTTGAGGGTAGTGGCTCATGCAAATAGAGAGAAGGGGATACATACAAAAAATATTGTAAAGGCCTAAATAAAAAGATTTCACAACGGATTGGATATGTAGGGTAAGGACAAGAATGCAATCTAGGAGGCATGGATATATGGAAATTTGATTCGATAAACATTTATTATGTTTATCAGCTATATGGCACAGTAGCTAGAGTGCCAGGCCTGGAATCAGGAAGATTTGTCTTCCTGAGTTCAAATCTGGCTTCAGTCACTTACTAGCTGTTTGACCCTGGGCAAATCACTTAACCCTGTTTGTCTCAGTTTCTTAGGTGCTGGGGTTACAAAGACAAAAATGAAAACATTCCTGCCCAGACAATTGGTCAATATTAATACCTTACTTCCCCATACCCTTAAAAATTGAAGTATAGAAAATTTCAAAATGTCTTATTCAGTTTCTCACAATGCTCCCTTGGAAAGAAATTATCATCTTCCTTTTCAGAGGACTAAACTGGGGCACAAAGAGTTTTGTTGACTTGCCTAGGATTATAAAACTAGTGAGTAACAGTTCAGGGGTCCTGACATCCAATTCCATGCTTTTTTTTCTGTTGCCTTCTATGGCCCCTTTAATTTTCTGGATGAAATCTAGTTTTCTTTTCCTTTTACATTTCTAACCTTTTCAGGTCAAGCTTTCCTCTTGATCAGATTTTCATTTTCTTCAGTAGTTTCTGTAATGCCATCCTTTAGAACCACAGACTCAAAGGAGTGGAAGCAATTTTTAGAAATCATCTAGCCCATCCCACCCCACCCCCAGTTTATTGGCGATATTGTCTTCCAGCTGTCTACTCATTTCTTTTTTAAATCACAAAAATCCAGAGTTGGTGACGCTCTATCCCCCTCTTTCAGCTTGTTCTCCAGCTTTTCTACTGAAAATAGATTAAGTGCATCGACGCAAAGGGGCTCTATTTGGCCACAATTCTTTTAGACGCTTTTGTTTTCATTCTGTTTGCCACCTGCCAGCATACGTGACCAGGCCCACTTTCATACTGTAATGTGAACTTTTCCAGGAAGATTTTCATCATTTGCAGTATTGATTTGTTCAAGTTGAGCTAAATTCTTCCCTTGAGTTTCCTTAGGGCATGGGCTACAGAAGTTGAATTAGAAATGAGTTGGGATGAAACCATTACTCTTGCTTGTTACCCAAGATTTCACTGGGGGACTTGGGATGGGCATGAATGAATTTATATACTTTTGTCCTTCTGCATTTTAAACCCCTGCTACCTTATGATGGAGAGCAATAAATCCTTATGATAGGGAAATGCAAGCTATTACATACCTTGGCCAATCATAGAATCAAAGGATTTAGAAGGAATCTGTATAGAATTATATATCCAACAATTCATGGCTGGCCCATTTCGTGATCTTAGATATCCATTAACAAGTAGAAAAAATTGATATCCTGATTTTTAATACAGAAAAATTTCTAAAATAAAATGTTTGTAGAGAATAGGGCAGTACTGTTACTATAGAGAATGAATCTTTCATATAATATATATGTATATATAAACATCATACATACATGTACACACATGTGATTGCATAAATAGATACAGATGATAGATGATAGAATAATTACTAATCCAGAGGATGAACACTGAGACTTAAAGATATCTCCAGGTGGATGAAGTCATTAAGCTACCTGAATGGTAGTATAATGGAAAAAAAACCCATGAACTTGTAGTCAAAAGACCTGTCTTCACATCTGGCCTTTGCTTATGTATGTATATAAGGATGGAGGCCACTCCATTGCTTCTCCCCATTAATCATAAAAGACTCACAGCTGAATTAAATCAACCAATAAAAGATATAAGCCATTTATAAGTAAATCCTTAATCAATTTATCAGTCTGGATGGCATGAAATGCTTTGATTTCTAGAACAAAACAGATGCTACCACACAAATAATATGGTTATTGGCCAAAATAATCAGGCACTTGGGTCCCTGTAAAATATAATAATCCAATTTGGAAATGAACATTCCAGTAGCAGTGAGTCAAATATGATTGAATCCAATGGCGAGGGGCTTTTAAGAGGAATAGAGTTGGGGAAGCTAGGTGGCACAGTGGATAGAGCACCAGCCCTGGAATCAGGAGGACCTGAGTTCAAATCTGGCCTCAGACACTTAACAATTACTAGCTGTGTGACCCTGGGGAAGTCACTTAACCCCAAATTGCCTCACCCCCCCCAAAAAAAAGAGGAATAGTGTTTCTCTTTCCTTCCCCACAGACTGGGTAACAACGTGGTAAACTTTGAAAGATCAGAAGATCTAGGATTCCCATTGGCCTTGGTAGCAGTGTGATTAAAGAAGCAGAGGCTGATGGTAGGAACTCTATCAGGGGCCAAGAGACAACAAAAAACAAAATAGACAAACCAAAGAGGGGCAGTTTCTGGACTCTACAAGTTCATAATCCATTGTAAGACAGCAAAGATACACCTAAAGGGAACTTTATGAGAACTCTGCAAAGGGAGGAAGGGATTCCCAGGAACTGTGAGTTTATCCTTTGGCCATGTGAGTACCCTTAAGTTTGAACCTGAGGGGTTAGCAAGCTTGGTCCTAACTTTCTGGGCTCTCATCCCTATTGAAACGGGCTTAATGAATGGCACTGGCATCACTTAGGCCTTTAGGAGAGAATACTGGCTTTATTTGTGAAACTTGCCAGGAGTTCTGGGGATGCTCCTCTCCTGATAATTTCCCATAAGAGAATAAAATGCCCAGACTCCAACAGCACAGAGTCAGTCATCATCTGGACATGGCTCAATATTGATGGTACATTGGAAGATGACTCCTTGTAAAGTGTGGGGATGGGCATTCATCTCTTCTCCTTATATATACTGCTTCCTCTTCTCCTACCCCATCCCTGTCTGCAATCACTGCCGTGTGTATGTGTATGGGTGCGTGTGTGCCCCACTGTACTGCTGGGCTGGACTGCTCAGTCATTCCTGTCCCCATAACTACCCTTGCAAGGCTAAATGATGTACTAATCATCATTTCCAGGTGTCTCTCCTTTGTATAATATGAACTCACTGGCTAGTTCAGCCAGTTTGGATTCCTTTCACTCCAGGTTTTTTTTGGGGGGGTTGTAATTGTCCTTGCTGTACTTGTTTTGTAAACACCCTTTTGAAAAACTAATTAACTGTGATTGATACTTAATGAAAAACACACTGGTATGGGCTTGTGTATCAGTATTAGGAAGTCAAGTACTTTGGGATTACTCTCAGGTCACTGAGAAGAGGAGTGACTCTCTTTGGGGACTTATCCTACTAATGTGAGTGGATGTTAGGAAATTAACTCTGGTGGGAGCAACATACAGTACATTATCTATCTATCTATCTATCTATCTATCTATCTATCTATCTATCTATCTATCTAATCAATTTAATCTCATTTGATCCTTTTATCCTAAGGAAATTGAGTCTGAGAGAGGTTAAACAACTTTCCCATGGTGCTTGGGCAACTAGTAAGTGCCCAAGGCAGAATTCAGCCTTAGATAGTCCTGACTGCATTGTAACGATTGGAATGACGCCACCTGCTGGAGACTTACTGTAGAAGAGTTCCGCCCATGAAGCGAAGGTCTTTGAGGGCAAGACCAGGAGTCTTTTCTTTGGCGTGAGGAAGTGACGCAGGCTAGTGGGAGGAGGAAGGAAGAGACTGGAGCTCGCTCTCACTCTCTTTCCTCTGGACTCTGGTGGAGAGCGGAGCTAGAAATGTGCTCTCCCTTTAATAGATAGGAATCTAGGCCTTTCTCTCTCTCTTTACCAAATTCTTATTCTCCTTAATAAATGCTTAAAAGTCTAACTCTTGCTAAAGCTTATCATTTATTGGCGACCACTCATTAGATATTTTAGACAGTTTAGCTAGAATTTTAGCCCTTAACAGCATATCCATCCAAGCACATCCATACAAACTTTTTTACCCAGCTGCCTTAAATGCCTGTTTTAATATGTGAGGTAAAAACTGCTACAATTGTATATGTCTTATCTCATTTTTTTAAACTTTCTTTGAATTTAGAGTTTAGCTTTTACTATAATTATCAACAGTCTGACCAGATATAAACAGTAAGTTTAGAACCATTCATTTCTTATTTATGATGTTTTATTCAATTTCATTTTTTATAATACTATTCGGTGTTTTTTATGATCAGTATCTTTAAACTTTCTTCTTGAAAAAATATACATGATTTGAAGACATGTAAGGTATGAGTAGTCTACAAGTCATTGACCTTATTCATTTTAAAAATTTTATTTTTAATTTAAGGAATAAAACAAGCATTTTTACAACATAGTACAATAAAAAGATGATTATACATAAAACTGCAAATCTACTATGTACAACTTGCTATTCCTTTCAAATATACAACAAAATTATCACGTAAATGTCTTTTTTTTTCTTTCCTCTCCATCATCTCTGGACCTAAAGATGGCTGTCATTAGACAGAAATAGTCATACATATGTAAATTATTCTATACATACTTCTATTGATCAGTTCTTTCTCTGGATGCAGATATTATATTTCTTCATATGTCCTTTATAGTTAATTTGGGTATTTATACTAGTCAAAATAACTTATTCGCTCAAAGTTGCTGTTACTGTATACAGTATTCTCTTGGTTCTACTCATTTTACTCTTCATTATTTTATGCAAATCTTTCCATGTTTTTCTAAAATCATTGAGTTCATCATTTCTTATAGTACAGTAGTATTCCATACAATTAGATACCACAAAACCCAATTATATACCACAACTTCTTCAGCCATTCCTCAACTAATGGGCATCCCCAAAATTTCCAGTTCTTTGCCACCACAAGGAGATCTGCTATAAACATTTTAGAATATATAGGTTCTTTTCTTTTCCCCCTAATTGTCTTTGGAAATAGACCAAGTAGTGGTATTACTGGGTCAAAGGATATAGGTAGTTTAATAACTCTGTGGGCACAATTCCAGATTGTTCTCCAACATGGTTAGATCAGTTCACAATTCTACCAACAATCAATTAGTGTCCCAATTTTTCTACATCCTCTCCAACATTTGTCATTTTCCTCTTATATTATTGTAACCAATCCAGTAGGTATAAAATGATATCTCACTGTTGGTTTTTTGTTTGTTTGTTTTTAGTGAGGCAATTGAGGTTAAGTGACTTGCCCAGGGTCACACAGCCAGTAAGTGTCAAGTGTCTGAGGCTGGATTTGAACTCAGGTTCTCCTGAATCCAAGGCAAGTACTTTATCCACTGTGCCATCTAGCTGCCCCATGCTGATCTTTTTATACAATTTTTCTACCTTTATGTCCTGTGATGTCTTTTCATGGTGAGGAGGTGATCCTGGAGGTCCAGAAGGCTAGCCCAGAAGAGTGCAAGGTCTAGAAGGTTCTATCATGATAGAAAGGCTTCCAGTCCAGTTCTATTGCCTGCCTATACTTGCTGTCAGAGGTCTAGCCAAGTACAGTCAGTATAGAAGGTTGAATCTAAGTGATGAATTGTTTGGTCAATAACCTACTTCCTAAACAGAAAAACATAAAATCCTCTGAATCCTTTTTGCTGCTGCAGAGGGACTGAAAAGAAGGCAGGATATCCATAAACATTAATTCAATTGTTCGTATTCTGAAGACAAAATTCTAGTCCAAGGGCTCCTTAAAGACAGGGACTATTTTGTCTTTTTTTTTTTATATCTCAAGTGTCTATCACAGTGTCTGACATATAGTAGGTGTCAATAAATGCTCGTTGATTTGAATTGAATTTCCTGGCTGACCGGAAATATATCAATGTTGACATCATCACTATAAATGAAAACAGGGATAAAAAGAAGATGCAATTGAAAGAAGACTGACTCACAGGCTGTCCTTGTGGTGACTAATAAAGGCAAAGATAGATTTTGTTTTATCATGCACACAAAATCAGCAAGAACATCTTGCCATGTTCATAATGAGCAGGAGCAAAAAGAACACCATGAAGATAAGTGCTAATGACCAAACACCCACAAAAGATAGCACCTGAAATCTTAATTTATATATTGTATCCATTTCTCCTGGCATTTTAGTTCTTGAATGATATTTTCTTCTCTCCTAACTACCCTCCCCACAATTAGTGTGGTATATCAATACATTAAAAATACTTTTTCAAATACCCACTGTTGGTTAATAAGCATTTTTCAAGCACCTACTTTGTGCCAGGCACTGTGTTAAACACTGGAGATATAGAGCAAAAAGTAAGTCTCTGCCTTCAAGGTCATGGGGACATGTATAGGCACATATTAAGCATATACAAAACAGATAGAAAAAACCCTCATAGAGGCAAGGAGTTCGGATACTGTGAAAGACTTCCTGCTTGGGCAGCTAGGTGGTGCAGTGGATAAAGCACCAGCCCTGGATTCAGGAGGACCAGAGTTCAAATCTGGCCTAAAACACTTGACACTTACAAGCTGTGTGACCCTGGGCAAGTCACTTAACCCTCATTGCCCTGCAAAAACAAAAACAAAACAAAACAAAACAAAAGACTTCTTGAAAAGAGCGGTCCTCGAACTGAATATTGAAGGAAATCGGGGGTTGTAAAAAAAAAGAGGTGAGGCAAGTGAGCACTTTAAGCATGGGGGACAGCTAGCATAAATGTATGGAGGTAAGAAGGAGTGTGGTATGTTTATAAAATGAGGACAATAAAAATTTACACCTACCCCCCCAGGGTTGTTGTGAGGACAAAATGAGATGTAATATTTGTAAAGCAATTTGCAAATTTGAAAGCACTCTATAAATGCCAGCTTTTCTTATTATACAGACCTGAAGTAGGGTGGTGGTTATGGAAGGGGAGAGAAAAGAACAGATGCAAGAGAAATTGTGAAGACAGAAAAAAACGGATTTGTCCATTGGCTTGATATTGTGAGGGCTAAAATTTGATATACTGAGCGTTATTTGGGTGACTCGCCTTAATATTAGGGTCCCGGAAATATGAGGGACCTTTAAGGTATATTCTCCCCTCTGAACTGCCCTTTTTAGATATTTCTCCCAGGCCAATAGGAAAGGAGCCTCTAAGCTTTAGTTCACAAAAGGATCAGATTTTATTACTTGGGAATTAATTAAACAAGAAAGGTGAAACTAATAAAAATCAAAGATAAGGAAATAGGAAAATAGAAATACAGAGAAATGTTCTTAATTCTAAACTTAGTTTAAGCTGGTTCAGAGGAATTTAGGATTTTCAGTAAGTAACTCACCAACCTGAACAGCCTGCCAGTCTAAGGATGCTCACGTGCCACCAGGACCTTAGTCACCAGCCAGAGAGAGTGAACTCGCGTTGCGGAAGTCACTCGAGTTGGCATTCCGGAAGTGCCTCGAGAGCTTAACGTTCCAGAAGTGCCCTTTAACCTCCCTTCAGGGAGCGTTCAATCTTTTCCCCAAAAGGGGAGGTCCTTCAAAAGCTTCCTATGCCACAAATAATTTTTTTACCACAATATATTAGACATGTGAGAGTGAGTAGGTAAGATGAACCCAAGGTTATGAACCTGGGTCACTAGAAGGATTTTGGGGCCCCTGTGAGAAATAGGGAAATGACTGTAGTATAAAGAGTGCTTCACTCAACTGACCTTGTTTCAGAGTCCTGACTCAGAAGTTTCTTAGAAGTTACCATGAGCAAATCCTTTAAACTTTTTAAGACTGTTTCCTTATCTAGAAAATGGGGACAATGATTCCTGCAATACCTACCTCATCTGGTAGCTTTGTGGAAAGAACTCTGTAAGCCGCAGTGCTATAGAAATATAATTTATTATTCTTTCTCTCTGTTTCTGGAATGTGTTAGTAATTGTGGGGACTATAGCCCTTCACAGCTATGGATGACAGATACATTCTTTGAAATGTAGGTAAAAGCCTGTAAGGTCCCTTCCACCTCTAAGTCTATGATGTTATGAGTTTATGAATGCTATATGTAAACGAGGATACTTGAAAATATTGGCTGGTGAGCAATTGATACTGATTGCCAGGAATCAGAACAATGTGGACCCAGATCTCTCCCTAGCAGGAACTGGGAGAGAATTTGCATGAATGGGATGGGGAAAGCAGAAGAGTAAGAGTACAAGAAATTGGAGTGATTAAGAACCAGAGAGTTAAAGAAGATCTGCTTTTGGAAAATGACTTATACTGGGGTGCAAGAACCAGAGAACGTTTGGGGAAAAGATTATCAGAAAGACTTCAGCTTGTTAAATTCTGAAGAGGGGAATAACTAGTCTTCGTGGCATGTGACTATAGAGAAAACAGTTCTGACTTAAATTTGAATGTTATCCTTTGAGATTGGCTTGCAAAAACCTTGCTTTTCTTAAGGACTAAAGGCTTTTGAATAAGGGAACCTAGCTTGCCTAGTGAGTGGGAGGAGGGAGTGGGAAATGGGTAGGACAGAGAGTAAAGCAAGATGGATCTGAGAAGAAAAGATATCCTTTGTACTTGCACTAATATTCAGTTTAGCCACAGTGAGTAGAATGCTAGACCTGATGTCAGGAAGACCTAACTTCAAGTCTAGTCTTAGACACTTATTAACTGTATAACCCTTGGCAAGTCACTTTAACCTCTATCTGACTCAATTTCCTCATTTATAAAAGGAGAATAGTAATAGCACCAGGACTGTGGGTTGTTGTTGTTGTTGTTGTTTTTGGCAGGGCAATGGGGGTTAAGTGACTTGCCTAGGGTCATACAGCTAGTAAGTGTCAAGCATCTGAAGCCAGATTTGAACTCAGGTCCTCCTGAATCCAGGGCCGGTGCTTTATCCACTGCACCACCTAGCTGCCCCAAGCCCCAGGATTATTGTGAGAAAATCAAATTGATTCTGTTCTGTAATTGATTTTATTTTGTATCACTACTGACATTTTGTGTAACTACCTAAGTCATGTTTCATTTATTTCTGGGTTAAGTTAGGAAGTTCAGCTTCCCTGTGAATCACTCATTGTCTCTGAATTAAGTTTAGAAGTTCGGTTTTCCTGCTAATCACTGTTCTATTCTTGTATCGAGGAAATGTGCTATCCTTGAAGGATGCAGGTGGATTCCAGGGTATCTGGTCTGTTATCTTTGCAACACTGACTGTTTTTCAAGAAAGTCTGGCCTGTTATCACTGTGACACTAATTAGCCAGGCAGATAGACACCACCAATGAGCTTTCCATGGTAACAAGGTGAAAGGAGGGATTATTGCTAGCCCTGAATTCCAAATTTCCCGCTAGTTATATTGTCTCCTGCATCTATGATGCTCCTGACTGTAACCAATTGCATTGTTTTCCCATTTATGAGGCTATCTTCTAGTTTTAAGATGTTCCTCCTTTTGTCCATAAACGTGACCCATCATTCCTTATTTGGGGTTTTAGCATGATGTGGAGGCTAAGATCCTATTTATTGGTAAATTCTTGTTTTGTTAATAAATTAATTGTGCTAAAGGCTTTGTGCTTCAGTTTACCTTAATTTCAACTGCAACAGTTGCAAGGATGAAAGAAGTTGATATTTGTAAAGCTCTTTGCAAATCTTAAAGTACTATATAAATACTTCTAAAATAAATTCCACAAACATTTTTTGCTATGTGTCAGGCATTGTGCTAGGGTCCTGGGGACAGAAAGAGAAAAACAAAACAAGGATCTTTGATTCTGCTAGCAAAAAACAGCATATAAACGGATAAGCCGATATAAAATATGTACAAAGAAGTAATCTTGTGGGGGAGCACAAACAACTGGGGATAATGGACAGTAGGAACCCTATCATGTAAAGGGGTAATATTTGAGCCACTAAATGGATGCTAGTGCTTTCA
This sequence comes from Dromiciops gliroides, assembly GCF_019393635.1. NCBI lineage: Eukaryota > Metazoa > Chordata > Mammalia > Microbiotheria > Microbiotheriidae > Dromiciops > Dromiciops gliroides. The sequence continues at coordinate 577,074,297 of NC_057862.1, forward strand.
AGAGTCAGAGCTGAGGAGGGAGGGCATGCCAAGCATGGTGAACAACCTGTGCAAAAGTCCATAGACTAGAGTGGAATGTCATATGTGGGAAATATCAAATAAACATCCAATTTAGCTTAGTTTTAGTATGTGAAGGAAGAGTTATGTGGAAATAGAAAAGACAGATAAGCACTGGATTGAGGTGGATTTTTCGTGCCAAACAGAGGAATTTGTTTGGTTTTATTTTTTAATCCCGGATGCAAAAAGGAACCATTAGAACTTCTTCTGTGGGGTAGTGGCATGGTCAAATCTACTTTCAGAATATCAATTTGGCAGCAGGGCTGAAAATAGATTGAAGAGGGAGAGATTAGAGGCAGGATGATGAATTAAGAGACATATTGGTAGTCTAGGAAAGAAATGATGATGGTCTCAAGTAGTATAGATACTGTGCGAGTGGAAATAAGAGATGTCTCATAGTATAATTAATTAGTCTGTGTAGTCTAAGTGAGGAGCCAAGGCCAGGTTGATTGGGATGACTTATTCCATAGGAGAGAGTCTGGAGAGAAACAAAGACAGAAGTCACAGTCAAAAGAGAAAAATCCTCTATTTCTTCTGTGGTGGCAATGGACATGAACCATGGTGAACACAGGGCACCTTCTGTTTGGAAGTATCCTAGGAATACTGTCTCTCCATATAAGTGGCTTCTCTTAGACAGTCATAACCAGGGTTTTCTTTATAAAAGTCACAAGTCATTGAAGGGTTAGGGTGAGTATACAGTATTACATTTGACTTGAGAATCTAGTCTAGGGCAGTGCTTTATGCAATGAAAGCATTTAATAAGTGATGAATGAATGAATGAACGAATCTATCAATATATCCCCAATTGGGAACACACACACACACACACACATACACACACACACACACACACACACACACTTTGTCTTGGAGCTGGGAAAAGCCTGGTTTCAAGCCCTTACCTCCGCTACATATTAGCTGTGTCAGTGGGCAAGTCACTGAACTACTCAGTGTCCCCAGGAAGCTCTCTAAACTAATAATTTACAGATCAGTTCCTGAATATCACAATGCCTGCCACGTAGTCAGTGTTTTCTAAATGTTTATTTGTTTAATTGATTCATTCGTATTGGTGGAGGAAGTTTCCACACTGCCAGTTTCCTACCTTGGAGAAATCATAGGCACAAACTCCCACAGAGAGTGGGAAACAGTAGATGGAGTAGGGAAGATTTTCTCATTTGCTTATCTGTGAAGTTTTGTCTTCATTTGTTTAATCTCAGGCATAGAAGACCTTGAAGAATTAAAATATTTAATGTGGACAAGAAAAATAATCAGGGCTCAGGTGCATCCATAAAACTAATTCAGAGGGAAATTGAGTTTTTGTTGATTTACTGATTCCTTGTTTACTAATCCATGGTGAATAGCAATTATATACTTCAAATTTGCTATTAAGAAATATTTTATGTAATTGTTGTAATGCAGGATTTAAATTTATTGTCTTTATTTTCTATAGGGCCTGTTGGTGGATTCAGATTTTTAAAACTGTTCTAGAAACATGCCCTGTGGCTTCAAAGTAACTAATCAAATATCTGTCTATCTGTCTCTCCTCTCTCTTTGTCACATACACACATATGTACACAATCTCATAAACTAAAGAGAGAGTCAATTGTGTGTTTTGATAAAGTATGTGGTTAAGGAAATATTGAACAGTCTCATCCAGAGAGCATGTGGAACAGAGGTTAGCCACAGCATGGGAACTCCAAATAATGCATTACAGAAGCAAACTTAGTTTTCTTGTTTCTCCAATTAAAAAAAAGTTCTTAAAATTAGCATGAAAATCTAAATGTAAATTGAAAAGAGAATCTTATACAATTGCTCCTGTTCTTCTAAGGTTGTTTTTCTGCCTGGGCAGTTCTCATTTCTCCCACTTGCTTTGGGTATAACAGAGATGGTTAGTTGGGCAAAGAGAGACAGAAGATATAACCTTGGGTTTACAATGTTTGATTCTGGGACATAGTGGGATTGCCTCTGTTACTTTAAGTGAAGCCTTTTTTTGTGAGGAGGTAAAGAATACTTATTGGGATAGAGAAGAAAACCACTGGGAAATAAAGGGGGATGATACAGGCAGGAAACAATCCAGGGTGAAGAAGGGGTAGTTGGAAAGAAGTAAATGGAGTTATCTTGATCTCACAATAATCACTAGCATTTATGTAATTCTTTGTGGTTTGTTTAGCATTTTATCTATGTTAGTTCATTTGATCCTCACAATAGTGAGGCAGATACTATTATCATTATCATCCCGTTTTGACAGACAAGGAAACTGAGGTCAAGAGAGATTATATAGCTAGTTTCTCAGGCAGGATTTGAACTCAGGTCTTCTTGGCTCTAAAATTTGAACCCAGGTCTTTTTGGGTCTATCATTTCACTACTATCCTGGCTCATATACATTGTATCTCCCACCTGGTATTTATGGTCACTATGTAGAAAGTGTAGATCATTGTTCCAGGCATTGAATCTAGAATCAAAGGACATGGGTTCAAGTCCTAACTTTGCCACTTACTTCCAGAGTGATGTTATATGAGTCACTTAAACTCTCTAGTCCTCAGTAATCATCTATAAAATGAAGGAGGTGAAGTTGGATTGTATCATGTGGTTCTCAATTTTTTATTTTTTTGCATCATGGACTCCTTTGGCAATCTTGTAAAGCTTATGGACCCCTTCTCAGAATCATGTTTTTCAATCAAGGAAATTCCAAATTTCATTTAGAGGCTAGTCAAGTAATAATAGTTAACATTTATTTAATATTTACTAGGTGACTGTCACCAAGCACTTTTTTTTTTTGGTGAGGCAATTGGGGTTAAGTGACTTGCCCAGGGGTCACACAGCTAGTAAGTGTTTGTTTTTTGTTTGTTTTTTGTTTTTTGTGGGGCTATGAGGGTTAAGTGACTTGCCCAGGGTCACACAGCTAGTGTCTGAACTAGTGTAGACACTTGTCTAAGGCTGGATTTGAACTCAGATCCTCCTGAATCTGAGGCCAGAGCTTTATCCACTGCACCACCTAGCTGCCCCCACAGCTAGTAAGTGTTAAGTGTCTGAGGCCTGATTTGAACTCAGGTCCTCCTGACTCCAGAGCCAGTGTTCTATCCACTGCGCCACCCAGCTGCCCCCCACCAAGCACTTTTGTTCAAATATTATCTCATTTGATCCTCACAACAACTGGGAGAGGTAAATGCCATTATTATCCCTATTTTACAGATGAGAAAACTGAAGCAAACAAAGGTTAAGTGACTTGCAGAGGGTCACACGGTAAGAGTCTAACACTTACTAAGGCTGGATTTGAACTCAGGTCTTCCTGAATTTAGGCCCAGAGCTCTATCCACTGTGTCACCTAGCCACTTAAGGCAAAGATAAGGATGTGATTTAGCTCAGGACTTCTTAAACTTCTTCTACTCACAACCCCTTTTTGCCCAAGAAATTTTTACACAATCCCAGGTATATCAGCATATAAAATGTGTATTATACATAACCTTTTATCGTTGCCAAATTTTTGCCACTTCCCCCACATTCATTTATGTGACCCCATATGGGGACCCACAGTTTAAGTTGCTAGAATTTAGTTCATAGACCCTTCGCAATCTTTCTATAGATCCATGGATCCCAGGTTCAGAAATGGAAACTAGATGGTCTTAGATGCCTCTTTCTATTCTCAATTTGTGAGCCTCTGAACCTCTATGTAGTTTGAAAAAGTTGCTGCTCCAACTTCAATGAGCTCTGAGAGGCAACCTCACTTCCATTTCCATTACCAGCCATATTAATTATGCAGTATCATTTTCACCTTTCCATTGTTGTTGCAGCTCCCCTTCAGCTCCTTGATTAGCTTGTTTATTTGCCTGTGTAGCAGCCAGCTGAAGCCAAACCATTGTTCAGGAATTCCAGCAGAGATGGAAATGTAGTCCTTGCAACTGGCATTTAAGGAAACACTTGTTTCCCATCTGAAGGAAGTAGAAGTTTGGCTGCTGTCCAGTCCAGAAGCCCTTCAGGCCTTTGCCATCCTATTTTGCTAAGAATGTCTTATCAAAGCCCCTCTCTCCCCTGCAATTACACTTTCTCAATCATGGGCACAATAAGGCTCATTATTCTGATTTAATGCACCTGGTTTTCTCTCAAACTTAAAGCTGTTAGTACTAGAGAATATGCTTTCATTAAACTAGGGATAAATAAAAAGCACCATGGACACAAGAGAATAAATAGTTCCTAACCCAATGGTTCTGTGGGATGGGAGTTAGAGCACTACCCTTAACCAGGCTACATGAGTCTTCCTTCTCATCTGCTATCTCTGAAAAGCTTAGTTAAAGCCTTATTAGGAAACTGAGCTATACATAAGGTCATATAGTCCATAGTTCTCATATCAGGAGTTCTTATCCCTGGGCCAGAGCTAACAGGGGATCCATGAATTTGGATGGGGAAAATACATCTTTATTTTCACTAAATTATCATTGAAATTTAACATTTCCTTCTATTATAAATGTGGCCACAAACCAAAGTAGTATTAGCAGCAATTGTTACTTTGTCACTAATAGAAATCACAGATATTCTTATCTCACATTACAGTTATTGAAGATAGTTTGAGATAGTATGTGGATACTAGATAGATAGATTGATAGGTAGGTGGATAGATAGATACATAGGTACATAGAAAGATACATAGATACATAGGTAGATGATAGGGTATTTAAGGTCCTGTGTTAAGTGCTGGGAATACAAATATAAGGAAAAAGAAAGTTCCTTCCACCAAGGAACTTTTACTCTAATAGAGAAAGATAATACATGAAAAGTAGGACAAGGTAGAAAAGTAGCCCAGAGAGTGGAGGCTGAGCTGGGTTAGAAGTGAACATGGCTAGAATGGGTACTTTCTCAAGGGAGGTCCAAGAGAGGAAATTCCCAATCAGAGGAAGATGCTATAGGGATGGAGGTTTCGCAGGTATGAGACCATTGGAGAAAAGGTGGGAAGGTAGTTTCAGGAGTCAAGAAGTGAGCATATCTGGTGCTCATCACTACTTCAAAATTACTGTAGTTATTTGATACATTGCTAGATATATATTACTATAATCCAAATTTGTTTATTAAAATATTTTGATAACCATATGTCAACATCATTGGCTTCCTTTATAATCCTCTGCATATTATTTTTTGCATTTAAAACATTGTTCTGAGACGATATCCACAGGTTTCATCAGACTGCCAAAAGGACACACAAAACAAAAAAGTTAAAAATTTCTGCCTTGTAGAAAGTTTTCACAAGTTTTGGACTTGGAAGGGAATTCAAAGTTCATCTGGCCAAACTACTTCCCAAGGGAAACCTGGGTCCCAGAGAGGTTAAGCTGCTTAGTCCAAGGCTACACAGAGAACAGGGAAGAGAGCTGGAATTAGAATCCACTTCTTTTGACTCTAAATCCAATGCTTGTTGCTTTCTCCTACCATGAAAATCTCACTAGTCTGGGAAGTGGTTGTACTAAGTGTTCCCAAAAGGGCAGGAAGAGAAATAGGAATGTATTCAACAAGCAATATTTTACACAATTATTTGACTGGTGTCAAACTAAATAAAGAACATTATCCATTTGCTGCCTGTCCACCATTCCTGAATGGGAATGGCTAAAAAGCTTCCCGGGTGGCATAGGGCAAATAACAACAACTGAGGAATGGTTTACTACAATGTATATTTGGAAAAAAAAACATACACACACACACACACACACAAAATAGTGCCTAAATAATCCAAAGCCTGTGGGAAGAGGGAGTGCTTAAAAACTGTTTGACCAATTTCCAGAGCATGATTTTTTTTTCTTCACAAATATAGTGCATTTGTAATCCCTATTCTTAATGGTACTTTATAAAAGGTGGAGAGAAAAATAACTTTCCAAATAAAACCCTTCACAGTTGGTAATAAGAGCATGGGTGTGTTGGGGGCTTGAAGAATTACCTCAAGTTCAAGAAATCAAAGAAAAATAAATACCAGGTACAGAGAACCAATGGAAAAAGTCCAGTGGGTGGTGTTAAGTTTCACTTTGTTGACTATTCAACCCCAGACAAGTTTGAGAAAGTATTGCAATGATGATGGGATGGGTCAAAAGAACATCCTATTAAAAAAAGGCTACAAATTTTCCAACTTCTACAATTGATGCACCACTTCTGTTATGACTCTTAAAGAGAATTTTGGCCCAATGATATTGAGATTCTGAAAATTTTATAGGAGAAGAAAGTGAGGTCAAGATTAGCTTAGTTACTCAAGGGCATACAGGTAAAATCAATTTATTATTTAAAACCAGGTCCTTTGCCTCTAAATCTTAAAGTCTTCCTATAACACTACACTTAGCCTCCTTCTAGTTTTGAACATACATCATTTTGCGGTGACATATCTTAGTAGGGTTTAATGCCTGTTTGGCACTGTCATAAGATACTATTGTTCATAATCCTTCTGGTTTTTTCTGTACTATTTTTTTTTAACCAGTGACTTTGTATTCTCTTCTGGGTTAGGTCTGACTCAGGTTGCTTTCCTTATGGTTTAGGTTTGATACTAGAATAAAATGAGGCACTGGTAGGTGTTTTAATAGTTAACAAAAATAAACTTACTTAGCCAGAGCAGGAGAAGGATATTTAACAGGGTAGACATTGAAGATTCTCCAAGCTGATTCTGCCAAGCAAAAATCCCTTGCCCAAGTTGCCCATTGTGGTTCACCAGCCAAGCATCAGGGAGTAGACTTTTTCATTTTTAGATTTTATTTGAGGTTTATTTGTTATACTTTTTAATTATTTAAAATCATAATAAACATTTTTATTTAAAGTTTTGAGTTCCTGGGGGCAGCTAGGTGGTGCAGTGGATAGAGCACTGGACCTGGATTCAGAAGGACCTGAATTCAAATCCGACCTCAGACCCTTGACACTTAGCCTGTCAAGCCATGTGACCTTGGGCAAGTCACTTAACCCCCACTGTCCCACAAAAAAACCCAAAAATAAATAAAAATAAAGTTTTGAGTTCCAAATTCTATCCCTCTTTTCCTTACTCCTCTCCCCACTCCCTGAGGCAGTAAGCAATATAGGTTATACATATGCAATTATGTAAAACATTACCATATTAGTAATTTTGTATAAGAAAACTTGAATAAAAGAAAGTGAAAAATAGTATGCTTCAGTCTGTGTTCTATCAATATCACTTCTTTCTTTGGAGGTGGATAGTATGCTTCATCATTAGTCCTTTGGGATTGTCTTGGATCATTGTATTGCTGAGAATAGTTAAGTCACTCACAGTTCTTTTTCAAACAATACAGCTGTCACTGTGGAGTAGACTATTTTGTACTCAGAAAATGAAGAAATGATGTCAACAGCCTAGGCCTTTAATCCCCTGATCAAACCAAGTTTTCATAATTACTCTGTACTTATTAATACTATTAAGCAAAGACAAGCCTAACTCACATAGGGAAAGAGATGAACATATTGCTCATACCACAAATTCTGAACCAGAATGGGCCTTGGCTACCATATCCCTCTGCTTCAAAAGGATATCAAGTCTTACTAACTGAAGAAAGTATTCATTATATGTATTACATATGTAATATATAATGAATGCTACATATCTGTAATATACAATGAATACTTTCATATATTTACTTATTTGTAAGACTTCATAACTAGTCTGTTTTTACCTCTTTCAGTTCTTAACTTGAACCATATTTGATTATCCCTTCCCAGACCAACCTTCAAATTGATGTGTAGATATATATTTTATCAAAATCAATTGACCTATCTGTATCTCAATTTGATTTAGAGGAACTTGAAAAGTTCTAGGACTTCTCTACCTTCTCTCTCTCTGCAGAAGATGAAGGGGCATAAACTGCAGTTATCTTCATGGCTGTATCTTGTTATCCATTATGAGCTGTAGAAGACAAGACAACCTAATGTTCCATGAAGTGTTGTTTCTTGTGGTCTTTGAGATCATTGATGAAAGCCATTTATCCAACTCTTCTGTTTGCCTCTCTCCTAAGGAGAACCTGTGAAACTTTCTTTCACTGAGCTGAATCTCTTTGTTTTCTGGCTCCCCTTATTTCAATAATGTCAGCAGCCCAGCATATCCGTGGACAGAGATAGAATTCCCACAGTTAAATGAATATTTGTAGACAGTCTAAAAGCTAGGTGATTCTTAGGACACAGTTACCCTTTTTGCCACTTTCCCACAGTACAGAAGTGGGAAGAAGCTGCAAAAGCCTAAGATCCATTTCGTATTTTGCTTTGTTTCATGGTCTGCCATGGCCAAGGGATCCCTCAAATAGCTAATCCACTAGTAATGAGCCTCTTTGTATGTAGCCAAGCCGATCCTCAGCAAATTCAGAATATCAGTAGAGATATTTCAAGGCTTTCATTTGGCTGACCCCCATGCCTGGTGATTTCATCTCATTTTTGCCTCCTGGTTTCCTTGGATTCCTTCAAGTCTCAACCAAAATTCCACTTTCTGCAAGAAGCCTTTCTCAGTCATGCTTAATCTTAGAGCCTTCCCTTTGAAGCTATCTTCAATTTATCCTGTAGCAATCTTGTTTTTACAGAGTTGTTTTCACTAGACCAGGATCTTCTTGAGAGCAGGGACTGTCTCTTACCTTTCTTTCCATCTCTGGCATTTAGCACAGTACCTGGCACTTAGGTGCTTAACGTTTAATGACTGCTTACTGAAAATCCACTTCTTCTAAAATAGAATTTGTTAGGCTAATTTCCCAATATAATTTCCATCTCCTATTGGGTAATTAAATTGATTTCTTTAAAGCATTTGGTGTTTGAATTAAATTCCAGAAAACCACAAAACACAGAGAGTAAATTAGTGGCTATTCAATGTCTGGCATTTGAGGTGAATAATAATAAAAGCAATCTACAAACCTAATAAATACACAGGGTTCCAAACAGCCTGTTTTCACAGTCCTATATCACTTATTCAATATATTAGGACCATATCTTTTGTAAAATCAAACATTAAAATCAAGATCACCTATTAGCCTATGCTTGTATTTGTTTTCTTTGAATTATTTCAGAGTAGTCAGGATGTTAATAATTTGGCAGTGTTGATTTCTGTCTGGCTGACTTCAAATGTCACCATCTCCATCCAAATGCCACTGAGAAAAAAAGCATTGCTGAAGAGTAAAAATTATGATAACACCCCACGTTGGAGCACTAGAACACTGACATTTGCTTCCCAAAATAATCTCTGTGCTTTTTCCATTTCACTATGTTAATGTAAACATTGAACCCAACTGGACAAAGAAAGTGAAGGAGAATGTTATACTTCAGAAAAACCTACAAGAACAGGGAAGGATTGCAAAAGACCATACTGTATTGGGAGCACTATCTCTAAGCTTTGTATTCTTAACCTTCTCTTTATCATGAACCCCCTGGGCACTCTGTGATGCCTATAAGCCCCTTATCAGAATCAAAATTTTAAGTAATTGATGGAAATGCTAAATTTCAGTTTGAGGCCACTGAAAATATAGATCTATTTCTCCCCCCATTCAAGTTCACAGACCCTTCTTGAAATCTACCCCCTAAGAGGCCTGGATTTTTGGTTAATCACCCCTGCTTGGCTGTTTCCTATAAGATTTGAGGAAAACCACATGGCAAACCATGAGGCTGCCAACTCATGATTTCTAGGAGAGGGAAAAAGAGGTACAGATGTTAAAAGAATATCAGATCATCTAAAGGGAAGAAGAAGACGACCAACAGCAATATCAACAACAGTAACTCATAAATGGGTAGAGTAGAAGGACAGCTAGGTGGCACAATGGATAAAGCACTGGCCCTGGATTCAGGAGGACCTGAATTCAAATCCAGCCTCAGACACTTGACACTTACTAGCTGTGTGACCCTGGGCAAGTCATTTAACCCTCATTGTCCCACCAAAAAAAAAATTTCAAAATGGGTAGAGTGGTGAACCTGGAGTAAGAAGACTTGAGTTCAAATCCCACCTCAGAAACTTCCTGTGTGACATACAGCAAGTCACTTAGTATATGACTGCCTCAATTGCCTAATCTGTAAATAATAATAATAGATACCATGTATATAGTGCTTGCTAAGCACTCTTCTGAGTGCTTTACAATTATCATCTCATTTGGAAAACGGGTATAATAAAACCACCTCCCAGTGTTGTCGCAAGGATAAAATAAGATAATATTTTAAAAGTGCTTTGTGAAACTTAAAGCACTGTATAAATGCTAACTGCTTTATTATTCTTGTGGTTATTCTTATTATTACTTATCTAGCACTGTGAGGTGTACAAAATCCTTTTGTTAGATTGGAGATGAAAGTGATCAAAGGTATTATTTTGCCTTACCTTGGAATCAACTGGTAAGGTAGGAGAGGGGGATGAAGTGTGTCTGGTTTTCTTCCAGGCTATTTAGAGGTGCCAGATAATGGGAAGAGAGCATCCAAGTGGTTTGATAGATATAGAGACCCACCATTTCTGTTGGTGTGGTGTGGCTAGGTAGACTGCCTTGCTGGTTCTGGAGAGAGTTCTAGGTGAGAATTAAAGAACTGAATATGGAGAAGATATCCGTTCAGGATGAGAGATGCTGGGCAGTGGTGCCTGTGGCGTTGGTCTTGGGTCTCTTCTCATTGTATTTTCATTGTGTTACATGAAGTATAGGTGTGGGCTTGTGGCTAGTGCTGCTTAACTATCAGGACCTGACCCACCCCCAAAAGATAATATTTGGGGAAGCAAACAGTGGTGGTAGGTATGGTCCAGATTCACTATAGAATTCCACATCTGAATTATTCCAGCTTAGCTTGTTTCCATTTTCCTATCTCTACAGAAAGATGCTTGGAAACCTAACTGCTTTCTTTGAAGCAACCCTGTGTGGCATGCTCTTCTGTGGATCTGTGATCTCATTAGTGGGGTACCCCCTCCAAGGATGCAGATGCCATCCTATCAATGCCTGTCTCTACTTGGCTATGTTCATTCATCTATCTCCTCTCATAAACTCTCCAAAAGGTTTCCTCTAAAATATCTCAGGACATCTTTAGATCCCTTGAAATGGCACAAATACCAGGCAAGGATGCAGCTATCAGTCATCAGTAGATGATTGCTCTCATTAAATGGCCAGTCCACCTTCTTTTCTGATCCAATGACATCCTTTCCACAGCTTCTCTTTGTTGTGTTCCTTGATTGGTAACGTGTCATTACTTGCTTACACTCATCAGGCACCTCTCCATTGCCCTTTGGGTGTCTCTCAAATTATTTTTTTTGAAGACTAAACTATCCATAGCCATTCGACATCACTAGAAGAATATTGTTAATACAATAGACCTTTGTTTCAGAGAGAAGATTGATGTTGGTAACAACACAACACAATATTCCAAAGGTAAACGGATCTGGTCTCCTACTCTTGTTCAGTTCTGGGTCTAGTTCACTGGCTGTTTGTTTTGACTGTTCAAGTTACATATACTAAAGCATAAGTTCTATAGGATGTCAATTCAATTGAATATCATCTGAACAATAGACTAATTTCATACAAGTGTGTTTTTTAATGTGGATAATTATTCTAAACTATTTTGAGTGATTATAGGCGTCTTCTAAGAGAGTTTAGGATGTTATATCTGCAAACAAGCATTTCTGGAAATATGTTTTATTGTCTATTTCATCACTCCCATTTTACAGATGAGGAAAATGAAACAGAGGAGTTAAATGGCTTGTCCAGAGATGAACAGTGATTAAACGTCAGAGCACTCACTCCCTTTGTGCCAATCTCTGTCTAGATCTATAATTAGATATGACAAATTGATATGATCTTGCCATACCTCAAACTTGGGCAGGTTCTCCAGCAACTGGACTAGGAGGAAAAAGATACAGCTAAGAGTTGGTGGCCAAAAGGTAAAAATCCTTGTCTTCTTTTCAGGAACAAATATACGACCTCACATAAAAGAACCAGTTTGAATTATAAGATTGTGCCTAACTGTGTTATTCATCAGGTGGAATCTGGAGGCATGGAGAAAATCCATGCAACTTTTCTGACTGATTGAATCCACTATATATTTATGTTACACAACCTCAACTGGCCCTTACTGCTGCTAGAAAATCCTATTACACTTCCCTTGTAAATTCACCATCCCATTCCTCACAAGAGCTCTTCCAAACCTTTTCGTGCCTTCTCAAACCTCTTTTGACTCCCCCATCCCTCACTCTCTCAGCTGAGAACGTTGTTTGTGTTTTACAGAAAAATTGAAGCAGATAGCTGTGAGCTTCCTCTTCTCCTTGCTTCCTTATCCCATATCACTCATATATCTTCTGCCATTAACTCCATTTCTTCCTCACAAGGAGTGGCCTAGTTCATCACCAAGGACTACAAAGATCCCATTTGATCTGTTTTCCTCAAATAGATTGTCCTCTTGGTCATCTCTTCTCTATTATCTTAAATCTCTTTCTGTCTACTCTCTTCTTCCCTACTAGTAACAAACAGGCCCATGAAAAACACCATCCTCAAAAACTCTCATTTCATCCTTTCATCGCTGCTACAGTCACATTTCTCCTGCTATTTCTATCTAAACTCCTTGAAAATGAAAAAAAAGAAAATTTTAAAAAAGCTTCCTACAAAAAGAAGCTTCATTTTTCACTCCTTATACTCACTTCTTAATTACATAAAATCTACTTTTGACCTCATTATTCCATTGAAACTACTCTCTTTGGTTACCAGTGATCTCTTAATTACCTCAATACTAATTTTCCTTTACCTCTCTTTAGCTTTTGATACTGATCACCTTCTTCTCCTCAATACTCTTTTCTCTCTAGACCTTTGAAGCACCACTCTCTCTTGGTTCTCCTGCCTATCAGACTCTTCCTTCTCAGTCCCCTTTGCTGGATATTCATTCAGGTAGCTCCCTATAATTGTAGGTGTCCCACAGGATTCTATCCTTAGTTTTCTTCTCTTCTCCCTCTATACTAATTGAGGTGTTATCTTCAACTCCTTTAATATCTCTCACTTCCCAAATCCAATCTGTTGCCAAGGACTGTAATTTCAACTTTGCAACATCTCTAGAATATATATCCTCTTCTCATCCAATACTATCATTACCCTGGTGAAGTTGCTCAGCATTTCACACTTGCAATAGACTATTGGTTGATTGGCCTTTCACAAGTATCTTCCTATTACAATCTGTCTTCTATTCAGCTGCCAAAGTGATTTTCCTAAAGCACAAATCATCTGACTATTACCCCACTACTCAATAAACTCCAGTGGTTCCCTATTTCTTCTAGGCTCAAATAAAAAAAAATCCTCTGTTTGGCATTCAAGGCCCTTCATAATCTAGTACATACCCCAACCCCTAACCTTTTCAGTCTTCTTATACCTTATTCCCTGGCATATACTCTTTGATCCAGTGATACCGGCCTCCTTGATATTGTTCCATGAACAAGACACTCATCTCTTGGCTTTAGCACTAGGCAGAGAAATCTGGCTTTTCCTTTTTCATTATTCTCTTGCAATAATTTTATTTTTCCCCAATATTTCTTCTACTTCTCTAATTTGCTTTTTTTTCCAGGGCAATAGGGGTTAAGTGACTTGCCCAGGGTCACACAGCTAGCAAGTGTCAAGTGTCTGAGGCCAGACCTGAACTCAGGTCCTCCTGAATCCAAGGCTGGTGCTTTATCCACTGTGCCACCCAGGTGCCCCCAAATTCTGGCTTTTCCAAATGCCTATAATACCATCCTTCCTTGTCATCACATTCTGACTTCTATAAGATGCCAACTGAAACCCCATCTTCTCCATGAATCCTTTCCAAATTCCTCTTAATTATTTTGTATTTTTGTATTGAGAGAGAGAGAGAGAGAGAGAGAGAGAGAGAGAGAGAGAGAGAGAGAGAGAGAGAGAGAGAACACACTTATTGGTATATATTTCTTTGCTTCTTGTCTTCCCCCATTAGATTGTGGGCTCTTTGAAAGCAGGGACTGTTTTTTGTCTCTTTTCAAAAATATGTAATAATAACTGATCTTCATATAGCATTTTAATGTTTGTAAACCATTTTACAACAATTATTCTATTTGAGCCTAACAACAATCCAGTGAGGTACAGATAATATTATTATTCTCATTTTACATAGGAGGGAACTAATCCTACAAGAGGTTAAATGATTACATGGTCACATGTGTTAAAGGCAAGATTCAAATCTAGATCTTCCTGATCATAAGTTAACTATTCTATCCATATTTCTGAGATGGTATGGTAGCTATACTATGTAAATAAACAAACACATTCTCTGCATGCATTGCTTCAATTTTATAGACATTTTAGTATTCCTGTTTTACAAAAATGGCTGTCAGATAAACAGGAAATTTTTGAAAGTGTTCATGCACCCTTGCAACTATATATGTTCGGACCTCATTTAAATCAACTACAGCATCTTTATGGCTCCTTGTCTTTTGAGTTAAGTGCCAGCCTGAAAAGAAATTAATTGCCCTATTTAAGCTGAGGGGCTTTTCTGAGAAGCAGTTTGAAAACATTCACTGAATTAGTTTTGAGGCAGTAAATCTGAAAGACCTCTCAATTTTTTCCAGGTAACTTTGTGATTTTTCAGTGATATTCTCTAAAAAAAGAAAATAGCCATTGATTAGTTGGGGCTTTCATCCCTACATACTTCCCCTGGTTTCCTTTGCAGGAAAAGTTTGTGGACCCCTTTCTATCCCCATTGATAAGATGGAACAAGAGAGAAAGCACTGTTTTAAATTTCTGAACTTTCTCCCCACATTTCTAGGCCTCTAGGGAGATATATACAGTAGTCCCTTCATCCCTTCCATCCTGTGATGCCAGGGGAGTATATTCAGCTTTTCTTCATGGATGGCAATCATGTGTGTTTATGCAGGGCAGCATCTGGTCCTTTGTTAAATAGTAACATCAGCTTAATTACATATTTCTTGTTCTTATGGTAACAAGAATTAGTCTGGCATTCCGTGGGAGCCCTTTTTGTATAATGTGCCATCTGGTCCTGTGTGATAAGGAAATAATTGATTATTTTGAAGTGTTTTAACTCATCCTGCCTACCCCATAAAAAACAGAGAAGGCACCCAAACTCTAATACATTCATGCTTTCTTGTAAATGGTCTAAGTGGAAGCAGCTTTATCTACCCAACTGCCTAGTTATACTTTCCTTTGGTACCTGGAAACCTCCCCTCCCCACTTCAGAAATATGTTTTCCTTAGAATCTCTTGTTTTGCAAAACATCATTTTCAAAGACTGCTGCAATATGCAGAATAAGTATATTTAAGTTTAGTCATCATCATGTTCATTATTCATAGTTTCTCCCAAGAAAGAAGTTTCATCTCCTGTGATGGAAAATTCCTCATCTTGTCAGTTGCCAAACCTAGGAGCACAAGGGGCAAAGACAGACAGTGTAGCAAAGCCAGTGGACCAGGAACCAGGGCCAAATGAATTGGAGTGCAAAATCAAAGATCTAGATGTGTGTATCACTCTGAATCACTGACTTAAGAAGAAATGATCACCAGGGAAAATAATGGTGAAATGTCAATTCAAACACAAGAACTGATACCCCTCAATTAACCAGTTTTGTTTCTTCCTGTACTTGAATTTTAAGAGAATGAAACAATGACCAACATAATACGCTGACATTCAAGGCTTAATAGAAACAAATAAGACATCTCCTTGAACCATCACAGAATCATACGCAAAAAACTCCATAGAAATAAAAGAATTTCAGACGACGAAGGGATCACAGAGGACATTAAGCTTCACTCTTACCTGAGCAAGAATATCCTCTAGGCCATGCTTGACAAATTTTCACTTAAGTTTTAATAGAGACTCAGGGACCTTCTCTCCTTTGATGCAAACTATTCTGTTTATGGATAATTTTAATGATTATGGTGTATTACATTATATTTCTAAATGTGGTCTGACCAGGACAGAAAAAGTGAGAATTGGTCCCAGACCTGAGCTCTATATATCTTTTGTTTGTTTCTGTCTTTCTTTTTGGCAGGGCAGTGAGGGTTAAGTGACTTGCCCAGGGTCACACAGCTAGTAAGTGTTAAGTGTCTGAGGTCAGATTTGAACTCAGGTCCTCCTGAATCCAGGGCTGGTGCTTATCCCCTTGTGCTGCCTAGCTGCCCCTATATATCTTTTAATACAAGCTAAGGTTATATATTGGCTTTCTTGAAAGAACATTGCACCAGAAGACAGGAAACCTAGACAGTAGTACTGATTTTGCCATTCTCTATGTGACTTGGGGAAAGTTTACTTAATGTCTATGGATCTGAGTTTGGCCACTGGAACAAGTTGTTCTCATCTATCAGTTCTTCCGAGGAAGTCTTCATATGCCTGAGATAGACACCCCCTAACTAACCAATGGATTTGAGACCCCTTCATTACCCTCAATCTGGCTTAGCCTGTTCCCAAAACAATTTATCAGAGTATGTTCTCTGTACATGCTATACCTTCTTGGAGTCATAGATGAAAGCTGGGTGACTGGTTGGACATCAGAGTTTGAAAGCAGCCCTGAACAATGCCTGGTAGCCCTCAAACCAGTAGTACTGGTCTTCTTTGAACATCTTTGTACCCCTACCTCCACAGGAATAGTCAAATGGATGAAGAGCACAAATTGCCTAGATAATGGTATGTGATTGCCCACAAATCCATTGGTTTATCCTTAGATATATCTTAGGCAATGAGATGAAACAATGGATTTTACTCAGAATTAAGAAGGAGGAGACATGATTAAACTGAATTAGAGAAATTGTGCAGGTTTTCCAGTGATCCCAAGAAGATTTTTACTACATTTTATTAAAACACCAAATATCCTTCCAATCTACAACCGAGGTATTGCACCACTATTGATGAAATATTTGAAACCCCAAAGAAAAGCTTTCAGTGTGTTGAGTAGATGGGATATAAATAAGAATTGCCCAGGATGAAAAGCTACCTCCATTGTATTGTGACCTGCTATAAAGGGAGCCACCAGGAAGACATTAATGAGCTCATTTATCCAAGGTATCAAAGAAATGTACTCTCAGTAATTCTATGCAGCAATGGTGAATGAAGTGTTATGATCTCAAAAGAATCACAATTTCAAGTAACCTTTACATTTTAGAAATGACATAATAGACATCCCATAACTAGAAAAGGGGGCCAGATCACTGATGTAGCAAGAGTGAGAAATAGCAAGTGGTCAGTACTGGTATGCAAGAAAATAGTAAAGTAAGACCTCTAGCTTGTCAAATAAACCATTCCTGGAACATCTCTGGAAAGACTAGCATAAGAATTACATAGGATTAAGGTGTGGATGAATTGTCATCTGAATCAGTATCTAGAGGACCCATTCTAATACAACCACACTGCAATTGAAATACTGAAGTTAGTTCTGCCTTCTCAACTGTGCTAGCTACTTCTTGGAAGAAAAGCACCAATCCTGTGATTGGGGGTGTATGGTTTTAAAATAAAAATTCCCTTTGAAAAGCCTGGCTTTGAATATGCCAATTACAACCACCAAAGGATAGGACTGGGGAAAAGCTGCTTTGTTGTCTGGCTCCCACACAGACAAACTCAGCCTGATGTGGGTTTTGAACAAACCCAGGTGTGTGCCTGGTGACTCAGCCTAGTTACATGACTGGGCTTTGGGAATGCTGAAGGTGAGAGAAGGGAAAGAAGCACAAAACATTTCAGCCCCTGGGGTGTACCTCAATGTCCAACTTTCTTTAAGGAGACACCTTCCCTCCTTCTCCCTGCCTACCCCAACCCATTTGAAACCCTCCTTAGATATCCTCCCTCCCTTATAGGAAGTCTCCACATATTAGGGTGGTGAGAAAATGCATGGTAGAATAGATAGGGTTCTAAACTTGGGGCCAGGAAGACAAAGGCTTAAATCTTTTCTTGGGACCATGTAGCCCAGTGACCCTTGACAAGTCACTTAATCTCTATGAGTTTAAGTGTTTTTATTTTCTTTTTCCTCTCTTGCTTTTTTCCTCCAAGCTTTGGTTTTTCAACTATAAAATGTAGGGGCAGCTAGGTAGCACAGTGGATAGACCACTGGCCCTGGAGTCAGGAGTACCTGAGTTCAAATCCAGCCTCAGACACTTAACATTTACTAGCTGTGTGATCCTGGGCAAGTCGCTTAACCCCAATTGCCTCACTAAAACAACAACAACAACAACAACAACAACAAAAAGCTATAAAATGTAGATAACAATAAATGTGGCACTTACCTCTCAGGGTTGTTGTAAGAATCAAATGAGTTCCTATAGGAAAAGCACTCTTTATACCCTAAAGTACTATACAAATCTTGTCATTTGTACCTTCACAATGTCTCCTTTTCACACTTTTTTTCTATACTTACGTAGCCATTACCTTAGTCCAGATCCTTATCACCTTTTATAGGGACTATTGCAATGGCCTTCTAATCGGTGTTCCTGTCTATTCAAATCCTCTCATCTGCCAGTGATTGTCCTAAAAGGCAGGTCTGACCATGCCACTTCCTAATCAATACATTCCAGTGGTTCCCTATCATTACCTCAAGGATCAAATACAAAATCCTTTGTTAGGCATTTAAATTCCCTCAGAATTTGGCAACTTCCTATCGTGCCAGTCTTCTTACACTTTACTCTCTTCCACACACTCTGTGATATAGCTACAAATATCTATGTGTTGTTCTTTGCAAATAACACTCCATCTCCCAACTCTTTGCCTTTCTTCTACTTTCCTCTTTGCCTGGAATACCCTCCTCTTCACATCTACCTCAGCCTTTCTGGCCTACTTTATGACTCAGCTTAAATCTCACCTTCTGAAGGTGACCTTTCCAGGCTCCCATGGTCCTCTTACTGCTAGCTCCTTGCCTTTGAAACTACCTTCCATTTAAATTGTATATTTTTTGTGTACATAGCTGCTTGCATGTTATCTTTCCCACTAGAATGTGAGATCCTTGAGACTAAGAATCATGTTTTTACCTTTCTTTATACTCAACACTTAGTATAATACTTGTTACATAGTAAGCACTTAATAAATGCTTGTTGACTGAGTTATTATGGGTTTACCAATCTCATAGTCTTCAAAATCTTCTTTTTAGATATTCTTTTTTCTATAACATTCATATAATAACCAGAGAATATACAGATGAAAGAAAGAGAAAACCAGAAAGAAAATTCTCAATCTAGAATTACCTTGGAATAGCAAATAATAAACAAACAAATAAATGAATTTAATCCAATTCAACAAGCATTTATTAATCACTATGTATTTAAAAAACACTATGTACCAAAAAATCCTACTATGTGCAAGCTATCATAGTGACTGGGAATACAAGGATAAAAAGAACATAGCCCCTGTCACTAAGGAATTTACAATCTATGAAGGGAAATTAGACAGCGTCTTATATATAGTATAAATTACAATGTCAAAAGTGCATAAGAAGCATATACAATATTATTAAAATTAAAGAAGGCTAATATCTGGCAGAGGAGATGAGAAGACTGTATGGAGAAAGGGATACCTGATATAAGAAATGTTTGAATAGTCTTAGATGGATATATGGGAGGGGAGATCACATGCACAAAAAAAGAATAGAGAAGGTGGAATCAATTTAGGGAATGACTAGTAACATAATTTATCTTAAATGTAGAATGGATGAAAGGACTGATGAGATAATCTTAGAAACATAGATTTGAGCCAGATTTCAGACACTGAAATGTTAGATTAAGAAAATTAGACTTGAGTCTGTAGGCAATAGGGAGCCATAGAAGGGGTTTTGAGTAGAGGAATAGCATAGTTAGAGACACATGACAGGAAGATTTCTCTGGCAGCAGTGTGAAGGAGGGCTCTTTGTAGGAACTCTGTCTTAAGAAGGCCCTAGAAATACTTATAGAGTCTATATAAGTGTAGTGACTAAGAGGAGGAATATCCAGCTGAGTCGGTGACTCAACTACTACTTATAAAGGGCTTACTCTGCTCCAGGCACTGTGCTAAGTGCTGGGTATAGAAAGACAGGTAAACCACCCCCCCAACCCCCAAAACAAAACAGAGTCATCTCTCAAGATGCTCACAAAGAAATCAAGACTGGAGGGAGAAAGTCCTTCATCTAATGGAACTTAAAGTCTAGTTGTAGAAACAAGACATCTAAGAAAATATAACTAACAGTAGGAGGTGGTAAATGCTAAATACTAGAGAGCTGTGGAGACATAAGTGCTAGAAGTGCTACTGTTGCATGGAAGAGGCAGAGTTTGAGTTGTATTTTGAAGGAAAAGTAGGCTTTGTTTAGAAATAGATGAACTAGAAGGTGTTCTAGATGAGAAGGTATAAAGCATACATGGGGAATATGAAGAAGAACACTTTGGTTCTAGTACAGGGCATGTGTGCAGTTAAGAAGAGAGGGAAATAAGGCTAGAAAGGTAGGTTGCAGACACATTGTGGAATACCTTGAAGGTAAGGATGAAAATTATAGCCTATTCCCTGTCCAAGGTCCTTAAGTCTGATTCCCTAAAATATAAATATTTTCTAATTCCAAGTTGCTACTATTCTCTGTTCAGGCTGAATAATACCCCTCTAGATATCTTTGAGGTACACTGGTCTCCAGATTCTACTACACTAAAGCCTTTAATTTGTTTCTTTCCCCTACTTCCATACATTCCTCCTTGAGGTATTTTCTGGTTCCCTGCACAATTTCATCTCTGCTAGAAAAGCCAGAGGGAAACTATTGTACCAATTAGCAATCAACTATCAATAATTTACTTATCCATTTGTCCTAGGAATATATGTAGAAGGTATGAGTAAAGAGAAAAATCCTCAGATATGAATTTCTCATAATGTTTGGAGACCAGATTGGGAGAACATGTGTATGGGTTCTGAACAGTGGCATTACTAAATAATTACTGATTGATGGGGAGTCTTAAGAAAGAGAGGGGATTTAAAAGTAGTGTTTCTAAAGTATAGGATGGAAGGGTTGAGCAGAGATGGAGAAAACCCAACCAGGCTGTTGTCAGCATAGATAGATAGATAGATAGATAGATAGATAGATAGATAGATAGATAGATAGATAGATAGATAGATACACACACATGTATGCATATGTATATACATATATGTATATATATAAAATACAAACAATATGTGTATGTATATTATTGCAGATTCTGTGTGTGTGTGTGTGTGCACACACACGTCTGTAATGGTATCCTTGAAACCCAGGAGTTCTGGCAAAAGTTCATTGATCTTGGAGAGAGCAGGGTGAACATTTGAGTTAGAAAGATTCTATAAGATGACTATCCTAGCTATCAAGGCAAAATTGAGAGAAAATATGACTAACTCTTTTCTCTACTCTGTCTGAAAAGAAAACTAATTTCCCTCACCCTTTGTGTGAGTTTTTTGTGCATGGGTCTAATAGCATTTATTAAACTTAAATACCTACTACCTGCTGGACACTGTGCTAAATACAGGAGATACAAAGAAAGGTGAAAGACAGCACCTGCTCTCAAGGAGGTTACAGTCTAATGGAGGGGACAACATGCAAACAACAACTATGTACAAACAAGATAGATAAAAAATAAATTGGAGATAATCAACAAAGGGAAGACACCAGCATTAAGGGGATTGGGAAAGGCTTCTTGTAGGAAGTCTATATCCATTTATTTATGCAAATTGAAGAGGATCCACTGCTTGACTTTCCATATGTAATTTCCCTTGCTTTCTGGCTTGATCAGATGCACTGCCTATTTGATCATATATCTGTTGTGTGTGTATATGTGTGTGTGTGTGTGTGTGTGTACCTATTTATATACATGATATCTTCCCCCTGAGAAAAATGCTCTTTCCTTGCTTTTTATTCCTATTACTTATTACAGTGCCTTGTATGTAGTAAGCCTTTATAAGTCCTTGTTGATTGATGAATTGATAAAGACAATATCACAGTGATTTCTTTATGTATCTTCTGTTTTACATAACTGATTGGTTCCTTAAAAAGTTGCATTTAAATTGAATTGTATATTTTTTTTTTGTGTTAGGAGGGTTTGTTATCTAAGGGAGATCTTTAGGTGAACCATTTTGTAAATGGATAAATCCTTCTGCAATGCAAATAGACTCTATAACTGGCTTTTCTCATATGGGTTCTCTTTAGATGTAAGGTCATATCTGGATTGGATTGTATTTTATCTCTGTTGATACATATGACACATAAAACATATGTGATGTGTGCTACATCACCTCAGCCCGTGAGCACCTTGAGGTTGCCTTATCTATGGGCAGAATAGCACTTGGGCTTATTGATGAGTAGTCACATTTTCCATATTACTTTTTACAATTACTCCTGACACTTCCATTGTCCTCTTCACCATATCTTCAATATTTCCAAAGTCATGAAATTCACTGCTTGGAGAAAATTCAGTACCTCTCCTGAGCAGATTCCCATAAAAACCTAAATACAATAACAAGGGAGAGACAGTTCTTTTGATTTCCTTTATATCCACATTTTGATTTCTTCTCTGCCTCCAACATGTGCTAAAGTGTGTGGCTTTTTTCAAATTCTTCAGATGCTGTATTTGATGATCATTTTCTGGCAGTCTTTGTTCCTAAGAGCACTCTTAATTACACTGCATCCCCACTGAAGAGTACAAACAGTTTATCTTCAGCCTTAGTCATTTTTTCCTCTTTAAAGTTCACTTTAAAGCCCAATTATATAGTACATTTGGTAATCACTACTTCCTGCTGTTCTTTAATACTGTAACAAACTTAATGAGGCTCTGGCTTCCACACTATCATACCCCCAATAAAAATGAGATAACCTTTTTCATTCAAGAATTTGCCTGGTAGCAGAAGCTGGGGAATTCTAGAACTATGTAAGTTTTAGTTTCCTGTTCTTTCTCTTAAGCCTGGATCTATGTTCACAACATTATTCTTGGGTTTTTTTTTCACTTAAAATATTTTTATCCTTCCTATCCATATCCCCAGGGTAAAAAAAAACTTAAGGGAATAAAAGAAAATAAAATATTAGTGATAGTATATGTAAAGTCAAACAACAATCCTCCATTTTCTAGGTCCAACAAATACATGATGAAAGCTACATCTTAACCCATACCTCTGTCAGCATGTGGGAAGCATGTTTCATCACTCATCATCAGGAATTGTTGTTATTGTGTTGATCAGAGTTATTAAGTCTTTCAAAAAATTTTTTGTCTTTGCAATGTGGTTGTTAGTGTATATCTTGTTCTCCTGTTTATATTTGCTTTACCATGAATCAGCTCCCATAAGTCTTTCCAGAATTCTTATTTTGAAAGTTTTGGCTTTTAAAAAATATTTTGTTATAATTATAAAAAAATCCATTTTCACACCCTCCCACCAAAACCACAGTAATAAATATGGAGTCAACCAAAATTTATGCATTGGTCAAGTTAAAAAATTGTCTCATTCTACACTCTGAGTCCTTCATATTATATCAGGAAGGGAGGAAGTGTATTTCATATTAGTCCTCTGGAATTATGATTGGTCATTATGCTGATAAGAATCCTTAATTCTTTCAAGGTTGTTAGTCCTTACTATATTGTGGTTGTATAAATTATTCTCCTGGTTCTGATAAATACTCCCCATCAGTTCATACTATTCTCCCCAGGTTTTTAAGAAACCATCCTCTTCATTATTTCTTTCTTTCTTTCTTTCTTTTTTTTTTTTTGCGGGGCAATGGGCGTTAAGTGACTTGCCCACAGTCACATAGCTAGTAAGTGTCAAGTGTCTGAGGCCGGATTTGAACCCATGTACTCCTGAATCCAGGGCTGGTGCTTTATCCACTGCGCCATCTAGCTGCCCCCTTCATTATTTCTTATAACACAATATTCTATCACATTTGTATGGTATAAACTTATTCATCCATTCCCCAATTTATGACAACTCCTTTGGATTATTTTTCTTTGCCACCTCAAAAAAAGGAGGTATAAAATATTTTGTGTAATCATAGTTTGTTTTTTTCTTCAAACTAATCCCTCCATTAATCTAATTTTCCCTCCCCTCCCTTTTTCCTCTTCCCTCTTATTTTTCTGGTGAGTGGTATGTATTTCTGTACCCATTTCTGTGTGTATATTCTTCCTTGTTTTGACCTGTTCAGATGAGAGTGAGGTTCAAGTGTTAGTCACTTTCCCTACTCATTCCTCTTTGTTTATGTAGATGTCTATTTGCACACTCTAATTATGAGATTACTTTCCCTAATTTTTCTCTCCCCTACAACGCATTCTTCTTTCTTTCTCTTTCCATTATTCTCATAAAATCATCAAATATAACAGAGCCATTACCTGGCCTTGTCTAATTAAACTGCTTCTATGACATCTGGTGTCGAATAGGGTTTCAGAGGGGATAGATGTATCAGTTTCCCATATTTAAATGTAAGCAGTCTATCCTTGTTTAGTCTTTTATCATTGTTCATTCATATTTATATTTTTGTGTTTTTTTCCACCACTATGCTTGAACTTCACATTTTCTCCTCAGCTCTAGTCTTTTCATCAGGAATGCTTAGAAATACTCTATTTCATTAAAGGTTCATTCCCTGGTCTCTCTGTGTTCCCCTCCCTCAGTAGCATTATACTCAGTTTTTCTAGATCAGACTTGGATGTAAGTCTACATCCTTTGCCTTCTAGAATACTCTATTCCAAATTCTCTACTTCATTGTGGTGGCTGCTAAATAATGGGTGATTCTGATTATGGCTTCTCAGTACTTGAATTCTTTCTGGCTGCTTAAAGTGCTTTTTTTTTTCTTTGACATGGAAGCTACAAATTTGGCTATGATGTTCCTGAGAGTTTGGATTTTGAAGCTCTCAAGAGGTGACCAGGATTCTTTATATTTTCATCTTGCCCTCTGGTTCTAAAAAATCTATATAGTTTAAGATTCTTGAAACAAGATATCTAGGTTCTTTTTTAATCATGGCATTCGGATAATCCAATGATTCTTAAATTTTTTCTCCTTAATCTGTTTTAATAGGTTATTTTTGCTATGAGATGCATTTTATTCTGCTTTTCAGGCTTTTGACTTGTTTTTAACATTTTTTATTGCTTCAAGAAGTCATTCTTTGTTCTATTCTAATTTTCAGAGAGTATGTTACTTCATCAAGGTTTTGTACCTCTTGTGTCAAGCTGTTAATTCTCCCTTTCCAATTCTCTTCCCCACAACTCTCACTTCTTTTCCAATATTTCCATCAAGTTCTTTAAATTTTTTGCTTATTCTACCACCCTACTTTCTGATTTGGGGCTTCATGTTAAAGCTGTGATGTTAGGTCTGGGCCCCCCAGCATTTCTGGAGGGAAGATATGGGCTGGTCCTGTCCTGTTGTTGCTTTCTTGGGGTACTGAGTTGGGTTGTTTCCAGGATTTTCAGGAATAGGCTGGGTAATTACAAGATTTTAGTACTTCTTATGTCATCAGATCCAGGGCAAAGTCTGATTGCTGCCTCCCCCCTCCCATTCTGTGCTCTGCAAGTTCCTGACCTGACTTTAGGCAATAGCAGATTGCTGCTGAAATCAGCTCCTATCACTGAGCTAGAAAGCTCCTATTTGGTTTTGTGCTAGAATTTTAGCGTCTCCTTTGCTCTGGATTCTTGCCCTGACTATTCCTCTATATGACAGTCTAGATTTAGATGCTATAACACAGTCAACATTTTGCTTTTGGGTCTGAACCAAACAGCTGCTGCTTACTTCTGAACTTCCTTCTTTCTAAGCACCCCATCAAAGACATGCTGCTTCCCTTCCATTGGCAGGTCCTTCTCAGTCCATCCTGGATCTTTATTTCCACTCTATTCTGTCCCTTCCCTCCCTTCACTCAATGTAACTTTTAAAATGCTTTATAGATGCCCCTTTTTCATAAACATTACAGTTCACCAATCCACACCTTCTATTTAAAAGCACCTTCTTATTACAACTATCTATAGCCAAGCAAAGTAAATGAATACGTACTATATCATGTATGGGCATGTATGAGAATGTGTGTTTGTTTCTGTAACGCCAGCCCATCTGTCTACCAGAGATGGAAGATATGCTTCATAATCCTTCTTCTGAAGTCATGAATGGTTGCTGCTTTAATCAAAATTCTGAGGTCTTTCAAAGATGTTTCTCCTTGTTACAATCACATAAATTGTTCTTTTCTGATAACTTCATTCAGTGTATACATCTATTCTATTCCTCATTTCTTTTTAGCAAAATGTAATTTCATTATATTCCTATATGATAATTTGTTCAGATATTACCCTAGTTAATTAACAATTCTCTTTTCAATTTTGTGCTGAAGGTAAAGTTCATTTATTCCTTATTGTTTTGAGGATGAAACCTGGTTGTACTTCATAGAATGAAATTCTTGGGAAAAAATGAATTGGGAATTGGTATTATAGGCTCCTCAAGAACAGAGACTGCTTTTTGCTTTTCTTGTAGCACTAGAACTTAGCATTATGCTTGGCACATTGTGCTTACTTTACCTAAGTCCTGATTAGTGCAAAGAAAAAATCCATTATGTCATCATATAATTTGAATTCACATTATTCCAGTTATAATTAGATGTAAAATATGGTAATTGGCTCCAGCCTGATGGAAATATGCAGTTTGAATTCAAATAGTGAGACTGTTTCATGGGATTCATTATTTACACTAATGGGGATCTAGGTGTAAATGTTAGTTGGTACTATTTTAATACATTATCACATAGGCAATGCAGTACATAGGCAATAGTAAGTAAGGGGAATGAACCAGTGAGGTTGTAAAATATGCATCGTTAATATTTTTCTTTCATGAAAATGAAATTCTCTTGAAATTAGTTGATTGGTATAGTCTCAGATCCAGGATTTTGTGTTTGACTTAGTTTTATTAAATAATTTCAGTCAGCTGGTACTAATAGAACATGATGTACTCAGCATTATACTAGGTACTATGAAAATCTAGCATAGTGAACTGTCATGATCATTGCCCTTAAGGAGTGTTTAATCTAATTAAGAAGACAAAACAAGTATATATAAACAAACTAAGACAATATAATTCAGAAGTACATGGAAAAACAGTGCTAGCTCTGAAGTTAGTAAGACCTGGGTTCAAGTACTGGATCTAACATATATTTATTGTGTGATCCTTGGCAAGTCACTTAACCTCCCAGAGTCACAAGTAATTGTCTATGACTAAATTGCAGAGGAGAGGATAATCTGCCTTGGTAAAGGTCATGCATTTCCTTTAATTGAAAAAAAAATCAGCAAACTCAGATATATGCCAGGACAATCTTGAATGATTTAAAAAATATTTATTTAGAAGGTATTTGACTTAATCTTTAAAAAATGTCACAAAATAGGTTTTTATAAAGAGTTTTCACACTCATTATCATTTGATAATCACAAGAGCCCTATGATATTGGTAGTAAAAGTATTTTAATTAACAGATTAGAAAAATGAGCATCAGAGAATTCAAGTCACTTGTTCAAGATTGCAGCTAATGAGTGGTAGAGCCAGATTTTTGCCCAGGACTTCTGCTTATGTATCCTGCTTCTTTTTCTACTTTATGTAATCATATGGTTACAGATTTGTACCCAGAGGGGATCAAAGAAATCATCTATTCCAATTTACCAAACTATCTCAAACTAATGCATGCAAAATAACCAGGCAGTTCCAGAGAATTAGCAGTTAAACCTGAATGCCCCCCCCAATCATCTAATTCTTATGATCAACATTGTATGGTATTATAGTGTGATTCTATTATTTATGAAGCAAAAACTCAAGGTAGGGGATCCCTAGATGAGATGATCTTGTTGATTAACTAAGTTTTTAGCTCACTGGCTGTCATTTCAATTTATTCAGCTGGATTCTCTGAAAGTTTTGATTCTATGATTTACAGAAATCTTCCATCCACATAACAATATATAGAGAATTATAGTCAGT
This sequence comes from Dromiciops gliroides, assembly GCF_019393635.1. NCBI lineage: Eukaryota > Metazoa > Chordata > Mammalia > Microbiotheria > Microbiotheriidae > Dromiciops > Dromiciops gliroides. The sequence continues at coordinate 577,102,178 of NC_057862.1, forward strand.
TAAGTACTATTTAGAGATGATGAGTTATCTCACACAGGAAATGAATAGGCCTTGAGACAAAACGACATTGAGATCATTCCTAAAGCTGCTTGTTAGGAGGTGTTCAGCCTGCCATGAATTTTCAGTTTCCAGAATGATCTAGCCTTTTCCAGCAAGACCAGAGAAATTAACTTAAGGGAGGAACAGTCGAGCAGCAACCAAATGCCCTTAGTCTTGGGCTGCAAGAGTTCACAGGAAGATGATTTTTGACATGAAGTAGGTGAATAAAAAGCCAGATTAAAGGTACTTTGGCACTAATGGCCCATTGGAATAGAAGTATATGTCTAGCTCCATTTGCAAGAGGCTCTATGTTCCCAACATGACAAGCTTTAATAATGAAGTTTATGGGCAAACGAGCTATTAAGCCAGTCTAGCAAGGATCACATTTAAGGACCAGCTTTGCTCCCATGGAAGTGGTTTCACACATAAGGGATAAATTATACCAATTCTGCTAGGCTCCAGCTGGGCATGAATGAAGCCATGGAGCTTTGTCAGGCCATTTTAATGCTATGATGTCCTCATTCATGGTGCCCTTTGGAATGGCTGGCTAGACAGAGGCAGCCTGCTGAGTACCTAATGAAATACCAAATTGAATACAAGTTAATCTTATAATATGAACAACCTGCTTATGAGATGATTTCCATTTGTTTAGAAGGGAGAACCCTCTTTGGCCTATAGATGAAACATCAAGGATGTTTACTGAGTGATCTATGGGTCCTATAACAGTTGAATTTCCCTTATGGATTATCTAATTTTACAGCCTACCCATCAAGATATATATGCTTATAGATGATTGGGTGGCATAAGGATATGGCTAAAATATCTTTGCAAAGGCTAGAAAGTTAATTACATAATAAAAGCCAAATTCAATGTTAATTTTAACATCATAAAATTTGAAAGTAACTCAAATTATATGCTTCATATCCATTTACTTTACAAAAGAAAAAACCTCTAAAAACAAGAATTGTGCTAAGAATTATGATATGAATGTGAAACTGATTGAAGGGGTGTCAATGTTATAAAACATGCATTTCAAAGAGGGATTTCAGTTGAAAATATAATCGTGGTTTCTACTTTCTACTTGAATATCACAAGTTCAATATTATACCTGGAAAATTACTTAAAACCAGTCACACTCAAGATCTTTTATGTAGCATGCTTCATTTAACACTACATTAATAAGGATACAAGATACCTTAAAAGGCAGTATGGTGTAGTGTGTGGCACATAGTAAGCATTTAATCAAGTCTTGTTGACTGACTGATTGTTCTGGCTAGAGCATGGGACTTGGCATGAGGAGACTTGTGTTCATATCTTTACTTGAATGGGAAGGAGGGAAGGGAACAAACATTTGTTAAGTGCCTACTATATTCCAAGAACTATGTTAAGAGCTTTACAAATGTATTTCATTTGGCCCTTATAATAACCATGAGAGATAAATGATATTATCCACATTTTACAGTTGTAGAAAGTTAGTTAGCCAGAGGTTAAGTGACTTGTATAGGGTGACACAGTAAATGTGTGATATGAAGGCTGGATATGGACTCAAGTCTTCCTGACTCCAGGACCAGCAGTTTTTCCATTTGCCCCTAGTTGTCCATGATGATTGTGAGCAAGTGACAATCTCTCAGAGCCTCAGTTTCCTCATGAGGATAACAGTTTTTTGTACTGTGTAATTTACAGGAAGCACCATTCAAATATAAGATATTATTGTCCCCTTACACACACACAGAAGCATATACACACACACATACACACACACACACACAGACGTGTGGGCACATACAGCACAGGGCTCTGCTCACAGTGGATGCCCAAAATCTGTAGTTGATTGACTGACTGATCAATCCAATACACCCACATGGCTGAGCCCCAGGGTAGGGAATGAGAAACTCCAGTACTGCTGTTCTTCAGGCATTAAGGAAATGCTTAGGAGCAGGCCTGTCATAGAGACAGGGCCACCATTTGTCTTCTGCCCTTCCCCTTACTTGAAATGAGCATGAGGTTTAGTTTCTTGAGGGCAGGAACTATTTTTCCTTTTGTCCTTGTGTCCCCAGAACCTAACAGAGTGGCTGGCTCAAAGTAAGAGTTTACTGTTTGCTGAATCAAATTGAATTGCTCAGAATCCAAGCACCACACAAATTGCAAACGTGGGCAGGCACTTATCTTGTTGGCAGTGACAATTGAAAGCCAACTAAACAGCCAGTGCCAAAGAAAAATAAGAGAAATTGAACATAAAACCCAGGGGGAGAGTGTTTGCTGAAATTTAAAGAGATTGTGGATAGATTACAATGCCAGGTCCTTTGTCAATTAACTGTTTCCTGGAATCCAGCCAGTACACCTTTTACAAGTGCAAAGAAAATGATGCTTGGAATACTTTTCAAAGACTCATGGGTCCTCAGGACCATGTTTATTTCAAATAAATGGCTTCAGCCAAATACTTTATTTATTCATTCAAGGAGCATCTTTTCTTTCTTTAAAGCAACACAGTACCTTCCCAAGTCTACTTAGACCCTAGAGAGACTTCAGAAAATGGCTAATTGAGTAATTACACTGGGACTTCCTTATAACATCTTTTGTTTGCCATCATACAAAATGTGATAAGTTGGGAATTTTGGGAATGTATCCAATGATAAGTTTAATTGGCAAAAAGCCAAAACTTTCAATGGCACTTAATAGTTTTCTAAGTGATTCCCTCATTTTAGTCCAATAATAACTTTGTGAAAAAGGTGGATAAGGAAGATCTTTCCCAGAGTTTTGGAGCTTGAAGGGATGGACTATCCAAATAAATCTCCCCCTCTCCCCATTTCATAGATGAAGGAACTGGCTTCAGATAAGTGAAGTGACTTACCTGAGGTGAGGTCATAACAGGTTACAAATGATAAGTATGTTTAGAATTCAGGTCTTTTGACTGTGTCCATGCCTTTTACTTTTTAACAAAGCCCCTTTGTCTAGTTTTGCATCACAATCCCATATTTTTCTGCAGCTTCTACTCTCAATGCCACTATTCTATGCCTGTCCCCTACAAGATACCAATACAGAAAGACACACAAAATGAACAGTAGAGTTGTTACCTCCTTGAAGCCTTAGATATCTAGAGTTGGAAAGGACTTCCAAGGTCATCAAGTCTAATCCCCTTGATTTACAAATGAAGAAATTGAGGCCAAGTAAGTAAAGTGACTTGTCCAAGGTCATACAGGTAGTAAGCACTATCCCTCAGACTATGCCAGTCTGTAGCATTCTTTTACTCTTCCACTGAATTGTTATACCATTTATCATCTGATTGATCTTGTTGAGCAATTCACTTAAACCATATAGTATTTTTAGTTTATATTTTTATATTTTTATCCTGTGTCCCTGGAATTGAACTGGTAGGAGGAAGGCCCAGATTGCATTTGGCTAATTAGCAAAATGACTCCAAACTTCTTCTCCTTTAAAAAACACCCATCTTTTTTTTTCTTTTTGTGGGGCAATGGGGGTTAAGTGACTTGCCCAGGGTCACACAGCTAGTAAGTGTCAAGTGTCTGAGGCTGGATTTGAACTCAGGTCCTCCTGAATCCAAGGCCAGTGCTTTATCCACTGTGCCACCTAGCTGCCCCACCCATCTTTTTTAATATTGACATTCTACCCGTGTTGTATAGTTATAAAATTTGAGATTGTGAAGTATTGAAAAGTCATATCATTCAAAGAGCAATGGGAGAGTGCCCAGTGGGTGTAGACAGGCTGCACACATAATATTGCAAAGAACTGGAGGAAAGGATGCCAACCGAGAAAGGACTGAGAAAAAGTGAAAAGGGGCTGTTCATGTGGAAGAGTGAGGAGAGCCAAGGGATGACCCATATGTTCCACTGGTAGTCATACAAATTCAAAAGAAAACAAGGAAGGCCTCCAGCTCATTGGGTGCACTCATTGTGACAAATTTATGGGAAGACATGGACATAATTTGCACAGGAGGAACAGGTAGGGATGGGTTATAATCTGAATCATTAGAAGGAATATGCACCTTCATGATGGTGGTGGTGGTGATGACGATGATGATTATAATCATCATAAAATAATTATGGCACTTTAAAGTTGGCAAGGCATTTTACAAATATCATCTTATTTTATCCCCATAACAACCCTGGGACATAGAAGCTATTATAGCTCTTTCTAACCCTTAGTACAGCCTGCTATCCACTGTGCCATGTAGCTTCGTAGGATAAACTCAAGTCCATTTGAGTATTCGAGCATCCCTACATTCCCACAGAGATTTGGAATTAGGAAGATATGGGTTCATCTTTTGCCTCAGATACTTACTAGTTGTGTTACTGTGGGCAAGTTACTTAACTTCTCTCACCCTCAGCGGCCTTATCTATAAAATGGGGTGAATAACAGCACCTCCTTTACAGGGCTATTGTAAGGATTATGAGATAATTTCTGAAGCATGCTCTCACATCTTTAAGTATCATATAAATGCTAGCTATTATTATTTTAAACTTCTCAAGATGAGGAATTATGTCTAATATGTTCTTGTATCACCAGCTTCTGGCACATAGTATCATATATAGTGTGTGGGGGCCAAATTTAATATATGAAGAGTTAATTGGGTGGCTTACCTAAGTGTTGGGGTCCCAGAGATAATAAAGGACCTCTAGGTTTAAAGCTCCCTCCCCTCAGAAACTGCCTTTTTAGATATTTCTCCCAGGCCAATAAGAAAGGTGCTTTACAGTCTCTGTTCCACAGATGTTTTATTAGGGAGAATAAAGTAAACAGCAAAGGTGAAATTAATAAAATCAACGATAAGGGAATAGGGAAAAAGAAATACAGATAATCCTCCTAGCTCTAACCTAAGTCTATTCAATCCCCAACTTGCTTCCAGTTAAGCTAATTCAAAAGAAAGAAGAGCTTTTGTGTTAACTCACCACCTGGGATGTCTGCTCTAGCTGCTTGCAACCATTGGAAAGGAAGAAGAGAGAAGAGAGAAGAGAGCCAGCTCCAGAAGAGACTCAGACTCCCCTCAGCAAGTGTCTAATCTTCTTCCCCCAAAAGGGGAGGTCCTTCAAAAATTTCCTATGGAGAGAGGTTTCTCCTTCCCACCTCATACGTAACTTCAGGGTGGGCCAGATGTGGCCCCTCCCAAATGAGTCAGCCAAATTCTAATAATTTTACCACAAGTGAAAACATTTACTGTTGATAATGGTGAATATAGACTACTTTCTGATTTCCAATCATCTCAACCAAAATTCTTTTGAGTCCTGACCAAATGGACAAATCAATTAGAATGTAGATAAGGTCATTAAAAATATATTTCCCAGTGCTTAGTTTAGTGCTATGTATATTGCTTAATAAATAGTAAAATAGAAACTATTTCAACTGGTATTTAAGATGCTCTATAAACTAACCTAGCAGCTTTTTCAAACTATCTTCCATTAATTCCCTACAAGAATCATCCATTCCCAGCTTTGTACCTTTGCTCATTTCATTTTCTCTGTGATACTTTTCTCTGGCTCATTCTTCAAGATTCTTCTCAAAGTTCATCTTAAAATTTTCCTGATCATTCCAGCAGGAAGCCATTCTTACCTTCCTCGAACTCTTTTAATGTTAATTACCTATAACATATTTTATTCTTGACATTTCTGTTTTCACTAATTTTTTTCTATGTATATCTTACCTCTCCAATTGGAGAGTAATAATAATTGGAGAGTCTAATTAGACTATGAACACTTAGTCTTATACTTCTTTGTATCCTCAATTCCTCATATAACATCCTCTACACAGGAGCTACTCACTCAGTGCTGCTGCTGTTAATGCTTATTTTCATGACTGGGTAAATGTCACAGCCTGATAGAAAGAGCACTGGGCTTAGAGTAAGAAGGTTGGGGCTCAAATCCTTGCTCTCAAGTCAAATCAAGACAACAAGCATTTAAGTGCCTACCATGTGTCAGCCACTATTCTAAGTACTGGGGATACAAAGAAAGAGAAAAGGTCTCTGCTCTCAAGGCTTTCATAGTATAATGGGAGAGACAATATTTGACCAATTATGTATAAGGAAGAAATAGAATAAAAGATAATCTTAAAGAAAAGACTCTAAGGGAAATTAAGGGGATAGGGAAAGGCTACATTTCTTGGAGAATGTAGTATTTTACTGGAGGCTTGAAGGAAGCAATAAAATCCAGGAGGCGGAAATGAGGAAAGAATTCCAGGCATGGGGGACAGTCAGTGATAATGTAGTCAGAAGGGATGGAGTGTCACATGAAAAGAACAGAAGAGGTTAGTGTCGCTGGATTGCAGAGTACAGAAGTACAAAGCAGAGAAGGCATAAGAATGGCAAGGTAGGAAGGAGCCAAGTAATAAAAGATTATACAATCTAGAGAGAATTTTCTATTTGATCCTAGAGTTAATAGTGAGACATTGCAGTTGACTGAATCAAGGTTGGAGTGGACTTGGTCAGGTCTGAGATTTAGGAAGATTAACATGATTGCTGTGTGGAAGATGAAATGGAGTGGGGAAAGACTTGAAAGAGGGAGACCCACCAGTGGGTTACATTCATTTAGGCTATATACATCTTCATTCTAGGGACCTCCACCAGTATCATGGAAGTTTCAAAGGAGAGATGGGAGTGTATATGAGAGATGTTACAAAAGTCGGACTTGACAATAGATTCAATATATGGTGTGAGCAAGACTAGTCAACGATGACACTGGTTGCATTCCTGGGTAACAACTAACATGTTGCATCCTTTGACAGTAATAGGGAAGTTACAAAGAGGGAAGGGTTTGGGAGGAATGATAATGAATTCAGTTTTGGACATGGGTTTAAAATGTCAAAGGGACATCCAGTTTGAGATGTCCCATAGGCAGTTGGCGATATCAGTTCAGTGGTCAGGAGAGATGTTAGGCTGAATAAGTTGATTTGAGAATCTTCATCTTAGAGATAATAACTGAATGCATGGGAACTGATGGGATCACTAAGTAAAACACAACAGACAGAGAAGAGGGCTTAGTACAGAGCCTTGGGGTGGGGGTGGGGTGGGTATCTACTGTGACTAGAATGATGATCCAGCAAAGAAGACTAAGAAGGAGCAGTCAGATAGGAGGAAAAAATCAAGATTTATCAGGGTAATGAAAACGTAGAGAGAAGAGAATATCAAGGAGAAGGGGGACAGAGAGGCCAAGAAGGATGAGGATTGAAAAAGGGTCATTAAATTTGGCAATTAAAAGATCATTGGTAACTTTGGGGAGAGCACCAACCAAAATAGTATAGAAGGACAAGAGGACTCTGCTCCAAACTATGTAACTGTGGGGAAGCCACCTGGCCTTGAATAAGAGACTCAGTTTCTTCATCTCTAATAATGCTTGAATTATATCTCAAACAGTTGTTTGAGGAGAGGCAGGGAAAGGATCTTTGAAACCAAAGTGATAATCCTCACTTGAAGACAAATGACTCCTTAGAGGATATGATTCAACAGCCTAAGTGAAACAAATGTTTTTCAAAGCTCCCAAAGGCCTCCCTGACCAGCCCTACTGGAAGCAACAGACTGAATCAGACATCCACTTGGGCATAATTCCCTTCCCCTGAGCAGTGATTAAATGTAATAAGAAATTTGAATGGCCATAGGAGATTGCTCTGTCATCTCTATTGTCTAAAGTCCTCAGAGTTCTTCTTTGCCTACATTAATTAAGGTGGTGGTTTCAGTCAAGTTCAAGTCCCTGGGCCCCTGAAAGAAAAAGGTCCACAGTTAATTTGGGAGACTCAGCAAGCACAAGCTTAGAGCCAGCCCGCCTGCCCTAGTCTCCGTTCCTATGCATCCACTTTACACATACACAGCTGCGGTTACATTTCAAATAAGCATATCCTCCTCATCTTCCTTCTCTAACAGACCCTTCCTTTGGTGAATAACTTCAGTGTCTAAGCTTCCAGACTTCTTTTATGTTGAGTAATTGGCAAAAGAGAAGGGACTAATAGGATGTCGAATGGGCAGTAGACCTGGAGTCAGGGAAAATCTTCATTCAATCCTGGTTCCAATACTTATGAGTCTTGTGACTCTAATTTTAAAAATAATGCTCAGCCTTTCTGATTCTCATTCTCCCCATCTCTAAAATGTGGATAATACTTGCATTGCTTGCTTCACAGGATTGCTGGGAGACAAGCATTTGGTAAATGCTGAAGTGTTATCAGAATGGGAGTTACAGAATAACAAAGTGAGGAAAGACCTCAGTGACCATCAAATTCACACTGTATCCACATCCCAAGTATTTATCCAAACTTTTCTTAGAGATTTCCAGAGAGTGGGAACCCAATACCTTTCAACACAGTCCATTCCACCTTTGCAAAGCTCTCATTTTGAGTTTTGTCCTGCATGCAGCATAAACTGCTTCTCTTCAAATTCTATGTCCTGTTCCTAGTTTTGCCCTGTGGAAACAAGCTGAAGAAGCCTCACCACTCATCTGATAAGGATGCATCAGATACTTAAAGACAGCTCTCCTGTACCCTGTTAAGTCTTCCCTTGTCTAAGCTAAACACAATTCCTTTAACTAAAAGGTATAGGGTATATTTGCTGTTGTGGAGTGGAACATTATCAACTAGTCTAATTGACCTGGGTTCAAGTCCTAGTTCTGACATTTATTGGGTGACAAAGTCTCTTAACCTCTCTGTGCTTCTATTTGCTCATTTCTAAAATTGGGGCAATGAAATTTGTACTCGCAGCTTCTATGTGAGGAAACCACTTCATAATGTGCTATAAAAATGAGTTATTAAGAGCTTCCCTCTCTATTGAAGTGACAATTAGACCACCTGTCAAAGAACTGAAACACTTCTCCCTTTTATCTTTGGCAACACAAATGTTCCCTCACAACATTCCATAAGAAAAGAAAGCTGATGTACAAAATGTAGAGGCTTAAAGGGGCAAGCTAACTGCTAAGGCTATTTAAGGGAGGAATTGCCCCAGTGTTCAGAAGTTACCCTAATGCTAGTTTGACTCCTTGCTATGCCTTCAAAAGAGGAGCATGATTTTGGTTGGTGCATTGAGCCATGAGCACTCTAGGGCATCTGGGGGCATTGTGCTATTATGATTGCTTGGGGCCCAGCTCTAATTTTACAAGGTCACTCCATTACCTATATTTTGTGTACCCCAAAATTATTTTCATATCACATTGGCACAATGGTATACCTTGGAAACTAAATAGCACAGTAGATAGAGGGTTTCACTTGGATTATGGAAGTTGAGTTTAAATCCTGCCTCAGACAATTCACTAGTTATGATTTGGGGAAAGTCATTTAATCATCATCTACCTCAGTTTCTTTATCTGTAAAATTGGAATAATAGTAGCATCTGCTTTACAAGGTTGTTGTGAGAATCAAATAAGACATGTGAAGCATTTCACAAGACTTAAAGTGTACATGTATACAATTATGAGAAATTATTATTTCTCTCATATTCTTAACCAATTAATACGGGGTGGGGGAATCCAGGTTTTTTTTTTTCCTCTCTGTTTCCTCATTGAAATTCCAATCTCTTAAGATGTGCATACCCTTTGACCCAGCAATACCACTATTGGGTCTTTTCCCCAAAGAGATCATAAAAAAGGGAAAAGAACCCACATGTACAAAAATATTTATAGCTGCTCTTTTTGTAGTGGCAAGGAATTGGAAATTGAGGGGATGCCCATCAATTGGAGAATGGCTGAACAAGTTGTGGTATATGAATGTAATGGAACTCTATTGTGCTGTAAGAAACAATGAGCAGGCAGATTTCAGAGAAACCTGGAAGGACTTGCATGAACTGATGATGAGTGAGATGAACAGAACCAGGAGAACACTGTACACAGTATCAACAACATTGTGTATTGATCAACTGTGATAGACTTGACTCTTCTCAGCAATACAATGGTCCAAGATAGTTCCAAAGGACTCACGATGGAAAATGCTCTCCAAATCCAGAAGAAAAAAGAATTATGGAATATGAATGCAGATTGAACCATACTATTTCTTTTGTTTTGGGTGCTGTTGTTTTTATTTTTTGAGGTTTTTCCTTTTTGCTTTGATTCTTCTCTTATAACATGACTAATGCAGAAATATGTTCAATGTGATTGTACATACATAACCTATATCAGATTACTTGATGTCTTGGGGGGGGAGGGAGGGAGAAAAATTTGAAACTAGAAATCTTATAAAAACAAATGTTGAAAACTATCTCTACATGTAACTGGAAATTAATAAAATACTTTTATAATTAAAAAAAAGAAAGTCCAATCTCTCAAGGGCCTTTCTGACCCTGCATAAAGAATTCACTCAGACCATCTTATCATCTTATCTAGGTGGAATTCTTATCCCACCATTGTTTATTGTTCAATGACCTAATGGAGGATGGATTTGGATCTCTTTTGTCTAGATTGTGGTGGGGGTAAGAGAGGGGGAGGAAGGTCTTATCTGTGGAGATATGAGTTACATAATTAGTCACATCATCAGTCCCTTATTTGAATTGGTCCAACTCTCATTATAATATTCATTCTCTCATTAATTGTTAACTGATCAGAGTTGATTTCTGTCAGGAGGGAGGCCTCCATGGTTCATGTTTGGCTTGATTCATCTTTGATTTACAAGAGAAAACCAAATGACCATCACTTCATTAATTAGCTTCTAGCTACAATTAATAAAATTGACCATTAATTACCCAGAAATTATGTCTCTCAGACTTTTCATACATCACAATTCCTATTAGTGTTACAAAATTCCTGCATATAATCCTGATAAAGAGCTTAGAGTGATGGAAATAACCCTGGATTTGGAGTCAAAAGACCTTAGAGCAAATCTTAGCTCTGTTATCTGTCAGTTGTTTGATCTTAGATAAATCATTTAATTTCTCTCAGATTCCCCAGCTAGCTCTAGATCTATGTTCCTGCTGCCATCTCCCTTCCCTCTTTGCTGGTTGTTCTCCCACATTTATGCATTTAGAGAAGAAGTAATTTCTTACTTTCACCTGATGAAACCTAATCCAAATATGGACCTGTCACTCCTGTCATTGGTTTGGAGTGGAAGCTATTCATTTTAAGCATCAGCTGTGTAGGAGGTCCCACACTCTACCTGGCTAATGGCGTGGTAAGGACATCAAAGGAATGAATAGCCTGACAAATGTCCCTGCCTCCCACGCCCCTAATCATGCCCCTTCCCTTGTGCCAGGAATGTAATTACTCCTCTGCTGTCAAATGCCCATTTAACAGTATACAGCTGAGCTGGAATGCACCTTTTATACCATGATGCAGACTAATCAAGCACATGGCTTAGGCTGGGGGGAGGGGACTCTGCAACTATCTACTCTAGGAGTGTAATAATGAGCTTAGATATACTGTCAACATCAAAAACCACCAAGTACATCCTGCTTCCCTTCACTACATGCTCCCCTTCTCCATATCATTTTTGTGAATGTACCTAGATTGTCATATGGAAAAATTGTTGTCCAGAATCATGCCCCAGGGAGGAGGGATGGTCCACAGAGAACCTCCAGACTCTTGGGGTAATTTCCAGAGGATACGTTGAGATCTTGAAGCTGCTGTGGCCTTTGTGTAATCCACTACCCTACAGCTCCTGGAGATGTCACAAGCTGATGATAACTGCTGAGGGCCTGGATGATTTTTTGGTAAATGATTCATACAAACACAACTAGATTGAAGGAATCCATTTGTTTAAAAACAGAAGGGGATTGGATTCAATAGCCTTTAACTTCCCTTCTAGCTTGAAATCTCCCATTCTACAAAGAAACCTGATATCTGTACATCATTTGCTTTAAGGATAGGCTTGTTTGTTAGCATTTGTTAGTCTCTGGAGATTACAAGGAATAAAAGGTTGCTGGCATTTACTTTTTTTTTTTTGGCGGGGCAATGAGGGTTAAGTGACTTGTCCAGGGTCACACAGCTAGTGTCAAGTGTCTGAGGCTGGATTTGAACTCAGGTCCTTCTGAATCCAGGGTCGGTGCTTTATTCATTGCACCACCTAGCTGCCCCCTCCCCTATGCCATTTTAGCCCCCTAAAAGTCTCTAGCTTGATTCTGGAATTTCACCACTGCCAAAAACCATATGTACAACTCAGAATTTAGGGTAATAATTTGCATTCCACTGAAGAAAGGCATTAAATTATTTGTTTTCTGACTGATTTGAAGGTAGAGGTTATTGAGTAGATTCTGGAAGTCTTTTAAGGTTCTATTATTCTATTTAAAAAGGCAAAAGAAAACAATCTTTATTAAAAGTAATCACAAGGGGCAGCTAGGTGGCGCAGTGGATAAAGCATCAGCCTTGGATTCAGGAGTACCTGAGTTCAAATCCAGTCTCAGACACTTGACACTTACTAGCTGTGTGACCCTGGGCAAGTCACTTAACCCCCATTGCCCCGCAAAAAAAAAAAAAAAAAGTAATCACAATTGCACAAGGAAGCCAGTGCTTACAAAGTAATTTCCTTCTAATGGATGTGGTTGGGTAGTGACAGTTCTATTACCACCATTTTCCAAATTAGGAAACTAAGGCTCAGAAAGGTCAAGAAATTTACTGATGACCACATCACATCTAATTAAGTGGAGAAGCCAAGATTTAAACCTCATTTTTGTCTGACTCCAAGTACAGTGCTCTTTCTCCTATAACATAACTGTATAACTATTTCTAATTTCTGTGCCTAGCCCTATCTTTCTGACCTTATCTCAATTTTCTCTAATTCTCACTTCTAAATTTGGTTTGGCATATGTGACCTAGTGGGAAAAAAATCAGTGGCTTTGGAAATGGAGGAAATGAGTTGGGATGTTGGCTTATAGCCTACAAAATCTTGAAGGTCACGTCACTTAATCACTTGTGGGCTTCAGTTTTTTCATTTGTAAGACAAAGGGGTTAGACTTAATGATCTCTAATGTTTGTTTCTCTGATTCTTAAAGTGGCCATTAGGGAGTAAGGGAAAAAATCCACATTGATGGGAATCCTACATCAGATAAGTGTACCAATTACTGTTGAGTACACTGTATCTCTTTGGGAAAGAGTGGGTGCTGGCTGGTTTCTCATTTCTATTCTGATATCCTAGCACCTCCATCAGGTCTAAGTTAGTTCCAAGTTAGTTGTCCCTAAGTTAGTTGTCAATGGCATTGAATATTCTTAACAAGGAGGAGGTCAACTTAGGGGGGAAGAGAATGTAACAAAAAGAGTGAGCAGAAGTGAGGGAAGACAGAGGTAGCTAGGTGGTGCAGTGGATAAAGCACCAGCCCTGGATTCAGGAGGACCTGAATTCAAATCCAGCCTCAGACACTTGACACTTACTAGCTGTGTGACCCTGGGCAAGTCACTTAACCCTCACTGCTCTGCAAAAAAAAGTGAGGGAGGACAACAAAGGATAAAAGTTGCTACCTACAGATAGAATGGACAGACGCATCTTCCTGGGTTCAATCTGGCCTTATACACTCACTAGTTGTGTGACCCGAGGCAAACCATTTCACCCCGTTTTCCTCAGTTTCCTTATCTGTAAAATGAGCTAAAGAAGGAAATGGCAAACCACTCCAGTACTTTGCCAAGAAAACCCCAAATGCTGTCACAAGGAGTTGGACACAACCTAAATGCCTGAACAACACAGGTGGAATATTTTTTAAATCTAACACTTAAAAAATTAAAGACTTTTGATTTCATTAGTACTCTTAGTATTTACAACTCTTAACAAATGCTGACTGTTAGCCTTCATTGCCTCTTCTTTGTTAGCTACTATGGCTGGATACAATCCATTACCTGGTTATGAGTCTTTCCAAACTTTGTTGACTAAGTTTTGGCTCATAGGTTACTTAAAAGCTTTACATTTTGGTATGACCTGCCAAAGCTTAAGTCAAGGCCAGCTCCTCATCATGATAAAACTTCAAAATAAGACTTTAATAGAGGGCAAATCTAAGTTGCTACCTACAGATGGAATGGACAGACTCATCTTCCTGAGTTCAATCTGGCCTTAGACACTCACTAGTTGTGTGACCCTAGGCAAACCATTTCACCCCATTTTCCTCAGTTTCCTTATCTGTAAAATGAGCTAAAGAAGAAAATGGCAAACCACTCCAGTACCTTTGCCAAGAAAACCCCAAATGCTGTCACAGGGAGTTGGACATAACCGAAATGACTGAACAACAACACGGGTGGAATATTTTAAAAAATCTAACACTTAAAAATTTAAAGACTTTTGATTTCATTAGTACTCAGTATTTAGTACTCTTAACAAAGGCTGACTGTTAGCTTTCATTGCCTCTTCTTTGTTAGCTACTATGGCTGGACACAATCCATTACCTGGTTATGATTCTTTCCAAATTTTGTTGACTAAGTTTTGGCTCATAGGCTACTTAAAAGCTTTACATTTTGGTATGACCTGCCAAAGCTTAAGTCAAGGTCACCTCCTCATCATGATAAAACTCCAAAATAAGACTTTAATAGAGGGCAAATCTAAGATGATAAATCAATTGATGTGCAATATATTAGTACCTCTCAGATATGTGAATAGCTAATGCTTCCCTGCTATTTGCTATTGGACTATTAACCTTTAATAAGCCACATTCTTCAATAATGATACATTTTAAATAGTGTCTTTATTAATAACCCATATTCTTACAGTTCCTCTGATTAATAAGGTGGAAGTCTAGACATTTTTTCTGATCCTTATAACCTTTCAAGCTTCTACCAAATGAGGATTATACACAATAAATAAAGTAATTACAGCTGTCCCTACCACTAAGATATCAAGAGCCTTAATGAGGTAACAACTGATGAAATACCAGCACAGAAGGTTATTCCCTAATTCCTTTCATAATCGCTCAGCACTCCTTTTATCGTCAATCCACAAACTCTAGCAGGGTGATACAAAACAATATTACAATTCCCTTGCTCCTCTTGTAGTATCTATCAGCATACTCCACTGCCCGTGCCTATATCCCACCATTTTGTGCCACCAAACAACAAAACTCCACTTCACCACCCTAATCATCCCCTATGGAGGAAATGAAGGCATAAGAAAGAAAAAGTATATTCTATCTGGGGGAAGTTCATGTGCTGCTCAGAATCAGTGCTCAACTAAGGAACAGAAGGAACGGTGGCAGGGCACCAGCGTGTTTATTTGGCTCCACCAGATCTAAAGACAAGGGGACTGGAATTCAGCTGAGACTAGTTCTGGTCCCTCAGAGTCACTTGGGACAGAGATTAATACCAGAGAAAAGTTAATTTCCCAGCATGTAAAGAGGCTGAGACAACTTTGAAGAAGCCACCATCAAAGGGTTCAAATAGTAAACTAAATGGGAATGTAAGGAAAATTATGGAAATGACCAAAGACTTTAGAAGAAAAAAAAACTTAGTTTAAATATGTGACTGCAAGCACATAAAGCAAAAGGAAATATGTTAACAAAAGAATGCAAGGTAGCCTCCAGGTCATCTAAAGAAGTCCAAACTTCTGTGGATAAATATTGCAAGACAATGGAACATGAATCAATACTTGATAAGGCAGCCGGCCTTTAGATTTCCAAAAGAGCATGGAACTAATATATTCCCAACTGATTCAAGGGAAAAATGAGTATATTAAAATATTTTTGCCCAGCAAAGATAATTGGAAGAATATAAAAATTTGAATTCATAGTGGCAAATCTTACCAAATAAGCAAAAGAGACAAGAAAGAATTAGGAATGTAAATACACAGAAGTGAAGGACAACCTGAAACAAGAAAAGTAAAAAGTAATAACATTCAAAGAAATTATTATCTCTTTATAAGCAAAATATAATGATCTTAAAGATAGAATGGTAGAGACAACTTAAGAATTATAGGTCTACCAGAAGAACATTATAAGTCAAAAAAGCTGAACATCATATTGCAAGAGTTAATACAATAAAACTACCCATAACTTAGAAACACAGAAAAATTTCAATCAATAGAATACAGAGACCACTTCCAGGAAAACAAAGAAACAAACAAAAAACCTATGTGGCAAACTCCACGCTATACTGACTAAATTGAAGAATTCCCATGTAAAACAACAAAATTCTACAAGCTACAAAGAGAAAGACCATGAAATACAAAATAAATTTGAATAATACAAGACTATTTTGTGTCCATCAGAAATCAGAGAAAAAATGGATAATATGTTCCAAACATCAAAGGAGAAGATGCAACCCAGATTGATATATCCTGCAAGCCTGAGCTGGATCATCTAAGAACAAAAGGTAGCTATTAAATAAAGGAAAATAATTTGAAGAATCTCTACAAAAAAGTAGATGAGTATATTATTTTCTTTACAAACAGCTCAGGTAACAAAAATACAAGAAAGGTAAACAAATATGGCAACCAAGGAAGGCAAAAGTAAGGATATTATCTCAGAAAAAAAGAGTGAGGATAGTTACCTATGAAATTAAAAACAATAAAAACTACAACAGTCAATACAGTGACTATTAAGAGATTTCTTTCCACAAGTACACAAGGATACAGAGGTAAAAGAAGAACTTAATTAGAAGTTATATAAGAAAAGCCCCGCCCCTGGATTCAGGAGGACCTGAGTTTAAATCTGGCCTCAGACACGTGACACTTACTAGCTGTGTGACCCTGGGCAAGTCACTTAACCCTCATTGCCCTGCAAAAAAAAGTTATATAAGAAGATCAAGTATGAAATTATGGACTAAACCTCATAACACTCCATCTACAGGTGAATCAAGGTTTTTGTGGGACAGAACTAAAGAATGAGAGCACATGTGATGGAGGAGAGGGTAGGAAGCAGACATAGGGAAATGTATGATGTGCCTTAATCAAGCAGATGGTGAACAATGAAGGGAAAATTACTCCTGTTGTTTCTAAGGAAGAAAAAACACCTAAGGGAGAATGGGTAAAGTGACAAAGGGAGGGGTTGAAATAAGGGAAAAGAAAGGGGAAAATATCAATTCATCTGCAGCAGGAGATGCCATTTAAAAACAATCTCCATTCAGGTGAGACATATTCTATAATGGCAAATTGTAAGATTACAATGGATATAATCTGCAGGAATTTGGCATTTAGAGAGAACACTATTTTTGAGAGTGTTTTTCCCCCACAGAAAACACCCTGCTTCAGACGAAAGTCAGAGTTCCTTGGGGTGTCTGACACTCAGAAGGGTGGGAGGGAATGAGTCCAGGAAATTTCATGGCAAATAGAGAAAACATTTTGGAAAGCTCATCAGTATTACTGGGTTGGAAAGGATCAGTTTATGTCCCAGTCTAAAGAAGGAAAATGCCAAGGAATGTTCAAATTAAAAACAATTGTGCTCATTTCAAACACCAGCAAGGTTATGTTTGAGTTTCTGCAAGCCATACTTCAAAAATATGTGAACTGAGGCTTACCAGAAGAGTGGACTAGTTTTCAAAGAGGCAGAGGAACTATAGACCAAATTGATGTTTTCTGGATTATGGAGAAAGTAAAGGAGTTTCAGGGAAATAAAAATCTATTTCTGCTTCATTGATTACACTAAAGTTTTTGTGTGGATCACAACAAAATGTGGCAAGTGCTCAAAGAGACAAGTGTACTGGAGCATCTTACATGTCACCTGAAGAATCTGTATGTGGATCAAGAAGTAACAATTAGGACTGAGCATGGAACAACAGATTGGTTTAAGATTAGAAAAGGAGTACAACAAGGGTGTATTGTATTATTTGTATTGTAGTATTTATTTAACTTTATGCAAAGTACATCATACAAAATAATAGGCGACTCTTCTGGTTTAGAGAGTTTTCTGAGATGCAGACAGATTAGGTAACTTGACCTTGGTCACCCAGCTAGTACGGATAACAGGAAGGACTTTCAGCCTTTGAGTTGATGACTCCAACAGCATCCATTTCTTCTGCCATGCTATCTATCAAGATAGCATATAGTAAAGATTGTTTAATTTTTCTTAATGATTTAAAGTAATTGTTATGAATGTACATATCCTTTCCCCATCTCTGGCCTGTCCAGAACCCACACACTTCCCCCATATCCTTTTCCCATTCTTGCCCTAGAATCCGTCCTAGAGAAAAGGGGAACAAGATCCCTTTCTTCTGTATCTTCCCTTCTCTCTCTGCCCAGCTGTTCCACAATTCCTCCTTTTCCCCCCTCACACCTTCTCTTGACCTACCCTTTCCAGGACAGTTGGCACAGAACATATCTGACATGGCCTGGCAATAGGAAGACATTCAGTGATGTTCTGGTAAATGTTTTACAACCAGCTCTCTGGGGGAAAATTCATACCTGACATACTTTTAAGTTTAATCTACATATTTACATTTTTCCCATAACTTTATTAAGACTAGATAATCAAGTTCTGATTTGTAACTTTGCTAATTTCCAAAGTATAAAAATCACACTGAAAATTTTACAGTCTCAAGCCAGGTGGAGCTAGCTCCAGCACACCATTAAAGACACCTCATACCCAAAAGAGAGGGAGGGGTCTTTTCCCCTATTGTCTTTTTTTATACACTTCAGGGTGATCCCTAGATATCCCAGATCCCAGCCTGATGTTGATAAGACCTGTCACCACCACCAGAGGCACTATGAACTCATCTAGGATGTTGTCTGCTTACATGGATTGGACAGAAGTCATCGACTATTCCTTCTGGTAACATGGAAGAGTACTAGGTTTTATCACTTGGCCCTATACTGTCTCCTAAGGTCTTCCAGGTCTTATCATCTACCTGACAGATCACCCCCCCCAATTTCCACATGACCAACTGATATAATTTAAGAATCCACTAGCCTTGACATCTGTTCTTTTTACCCTTGAAACTTTTGGATTTTTACACCAGCCCTACAGATGTTTTTTTTTTCTTTTTTATGTTGTCTTACCTTGAGAACATGGACTGTCATTTTTAAAATTTATATCCTTATCACTTTTTTCATAATAAGCACTTAATAGATGTTTTTCATCCATTTATTATTCTATATGTCTCTTCCAGGAAGCCTTTACTAGTCTTCCCACTCTTACTCCCTGTCTCTAATGTTCCATTTAAACTTTCATGATTTAAGCTTTCATAAGGTGATGATTGTATCCTAGAGGCTATTATCAGAAGTCTGATTTCCAGATAAGTGAACATTATTGTATTGTATTTTTAGTGAAAATGCTACTAAATGGGGCAGCTAGGTGGCACAGTGGATAGAGTACTGGCCCTGGAGTCAGGAGGACCTGAGTTCAAATCTGGCCTCAGACACTTGACACTTACTGGCTGTGTGACCTTGGGCAAGTCACTTAACTCCAATTGCCCCACAAAAAACAAAGAAAAAAGAAAATGCTACTAAAATAAGTTAATTATTTTATTTCAATAAACATTTATTTACCATACTTTATTTATTGCTTTTCATAATGAAATCAAGGTTATCCCAGTGTTAACTTGGGAAAAAAGGTTTCCTCCCACACTCTTGAGTATGAAATGAACCCCAAATAAATCTCTTTAAATCAATACAGAGTTTACACAAATTAGGATATCTGTGACTTTGAACACATATTATTCAGATACTATACTTGTTTAGAAACATTACATTAAAGCTAATTACTAATTAGACAAAATTTGTCCCAGTATTACGAATGTGAAGGGGAAGATGTAAGTGGAGAGATAGTGTTATTGTGACTGTTGATTAATTGAATCAGGTAGTGAGATGAAAATTCCCCATAACAAATTAAAATGTTTAATTGAACTAAAAATAAAATTGGCATCTCATATTCAGTGAGGTTTACAATTCAGTAGTTAAGATATCGAGTAATAGATTGTTCTGTGAAAACAACTAACACACTTATAAAGCCCTTTCCTTACAACAAATCTGTGAGGTATCTAGTGTGTATATTATCCCCATTTCTTAGATGAGGAAACTGAGTCTCAAAAAAGCAAATTAATTTAACCATGGTTACACAGTTAGTGAGCTTAAGAGACAGCATTTAAACCTGGGTCTCCTGATTTCAAGTTTGATGCTTTTTCTAAATTCCCCTTCTCTTTCGAAAGTCATGGCATTAGAGATCATAGATTTACAGTTGGAAATGGCCTTATAGATCACCTAGTTCAACCTTTTCATTTTACAGATGAAGAAACTTGCATCTGCGGCCTCAAGAGCCTTGCCAAAATCATAAAGAAATCATAAGTGGCAGATCTGGGATTCCAATACAGGTCCTTGAACCTCAGATCCAACTCCCCATTGCATTACAGTGCCTCTAAAAAGTGATAGCATTTGATGGAGTTTTCCATAAGACCATACATTCATTGAAAAGGATGAAATTTTAAACTTTCAAATAGAAGCAAATAATTGGCACGTTGTTCCTCACATAATACAGAAAGAGCTGCAATTGAAGCCATTTAAAAGTAAACACTAAGATTCATTATACTTGATGTGATTTATAGTCAGTCCATGATGAATGTGCAACTTATGATTGTCCTTTACATACCAATGCCTTTATTAATGGATATTCCATTTCCCTTTTTATTGCCATTAGGAAAGTTTGTGTTATTCCTCCCTCTTCTTGATGCCAACGATAGAATGGAATAAACATTTATTAAGCATCCACTATGTGCTAGGCACTGTGCTAAGCATTTTATAAATATCTCATTAGATTCTCAGAGTGGCCCTGGGAGGTAAATGTATTATTCCAATTTTCCAGCAATGGAAACTGAAGCAGACAGAGGTTCAATGATTTGCCTAGGACCACAAAGCTAGTAAAAGTCTAAGTCTGGATTTGAACTCAGATCTTCCTCAATCAAGGCCCTGTGTTCTATCTACCATACCACCTAGCTACCTAAGATTGGATTTAGAGGACCTGAACTTGGAGCCTGGTTCTATTATATATGACATATGGCCATGAGCAAATAACTTCAGCTTTCTAGTGACAATATGACAACCTATTCTTCATTAGTGTGGAACACAATTGACCATTTCTCACCCAGTCTCCCCTGCTCCAGACTCTGATTTTTAACTCACCTTTAATTAAGGATTGACTTTGATGTCAGCAGTAGTGTGATGAATACTAGAAAAAGTAAGAAGGGGAGAGAGAAGAAAATAGAGGAAAGAGCAAAGAACCAATCTTACTGGTTTCCCTCTCTCAGTACCCTCTTCTACCCTCTAGCTTTTGTTTCTTTTTCACCATCTTCTCAACACCAATCAGCTATGCCATCATTCCTAAAGAATAAAAGTTGTGTATGATACAGAGGGCAATGAAAAGGAGACTGATGATGAGCACATATAAGCCTGTGGTATATTTTCATTGATGACCTGCATATATAAGAAGTAGCACAATGGTTGCCAACAAGGAAATATATACATAGAGAAGCAGATTGGTAAGAGTGAAACAACTGTACAAAGTAAAAAAACCTAGAGAAAGACCTGCAGCATGTTGGGAAAATCCTCTGCAGAAAAATCTATAGAAGAATATAGATAAGAACCACACAGAATGGGATGGTATGGATAGATTGTGATATCCCCTGAAAGAGAGAATATTCACATCAATGAATCAGGTATCCATTAAAATTGTCAACATTATGCCAGCTGCTTCTTCATTTGGTGATTGATTCTGGTGACCAAGGTACTGTAGTAGCATTAGCAGGTCATATCTATCTCATGTCCTAGTTTCTGTAGACCAACAGAAAAGCAATCTCTGAATTAATGGATTGATTAATTAATTGACCAACAGGGGCACACAGTATATAATTTAGCTGCCAGCCTGCCAAATACTTTAGTATTTTCAGGGTGCATGCCTTGGTTTTCCTTTTAGCTGTAGCAGTCCCGCTGCTCACCAGAGAACACTCACCTACAAGCTCTTGGACTAATTCCACTGCTCTGAGCTCATATGGCTCACAGCACAGTACTGGCCCAAATTCAAGATTCATCTAGGGCAGAGGTTCTCAAACTTTTTGGTGTCAGGATCCCTTTGTATTCTTTAAAAAATATTAAGGATCCTCCCAAAGAGCTTTTGGTTATATGGGTTGTATCTATCAATATTTATCAGATTAGTATTATTATGAAAATAGTTTTGACTTTGTGGACCCCCTGAAGGGGTTTTGGTGACCATCAGAGATACCCAGATCACCCTTGGAGAACTTCTGATCTAGGACTATGAAAAAATGCAAATGGTCTATTGTGAATTAAGAAGATTATAGAAATCTCTATATGTGAAATTTCACAAGCTTGGCCATCACTCATAAGATGCATTGTAATTTTGGTGGTTTTGGAAGACACAGTTAAGGAACCAAAGTGTAAACGAATTGTCAATCAAACAGTCAATAAGCATTTATTAAGTGAATACTAAGTTCTGGGAACTGTGCTAGGAACTCAGGATACAAATACAAAAAAGGAAAGGAAGAAAGAAAAGAAAGAAAGAAAGGAAGAAAGAAAAAAGCAGGAAGAAAGGAAGAAGGGAAAGAAAATTCTTCCCTGTCTGCTGGTCCCCTCCTGCAGTTACATTCCTCTACTGAACTATGTGATCCAGTATAGGAACCATTCATCCTGGGGCAATCATTGTAGACTCTATTACCAAGTCTTCAAGTGTCCCTTCAGGAGTTATTTTCAAGAAACTTTATGACTCCTCAAATTTCAACAAGTAAAATTTCTTCCCACTCAACCACACTGAAAGCTCCGTAAATGTATCTTCTTACTTCCCACTATATTCTCCAAGCAAAGAAGTTAATATAATTAGTTAATCAAATTTGATTAATTTCTTCAACTGGAAATAAATCACCTAACTGGAACTGCAAAAACATTACAGATGGAGTAGATGACAGTTTGCAATCTGTCCTACTTTTTGTCAGTGCCTCAGGCTCTGGCTATGCAAAGGCATTGCTACTGGGAACATCTGTTCTTTCTGTCTTTTCCTATTTGGCAGTCTAGCACCTGCCCTTGAGTCATTGTTGGAGCTCCCTGTCATTATCACAGAACATTAGAAGAGGAAGATACTTCAGGGCTAGGAGGAAAAGAAAGCTAGTGATGTTGTTCATGTGGGGAGATTCCCTCTATGGATCTCATGGCTATAATTTTCCCTAATCACCTAATCAGTTGTCATCTCACTCTGACCTAAAAATCTTCAGTAAGGGTATGAATCTCAAAGAAATCCTGAAGTGGTCCATTCTACTTTTGTATAGTTATAATTGTTAGGAAGTTTTTCTATCAACTGAGTCTAAACTTTTTCTGAGGTCAATCAGAATCAATCTAATCCCACTTCTTCAAGATAGCACTTTGAGGGGGCAGCTAGGTGGTACAGTGGATAAAGCACCAGCCCTGGATTCAGGAGGACCTGAGTTCAAATCCGGACTCAGACACTTGACACTTACTAACTATGTGACCCTAGGCAAGTCACTTAACTCTCATTGCCCCACGAAAAAGATAGCTCTTTGAATACATGAGAATAGCTATCAGGTAACCCCTTAACCAAACCTCCTCTTCTATAAACCATGTCTCCATTTCTTTCAAATGGTCTCCATATGGAATAATCTCAAAGTTCTTCACAATCCTGGTGACTGTCAAGATCATTTAACAGGACACTCCATTTTATACAATCTGGCAAGTGTGTGGTCATGTTTGTTCAGCCAAATTAAATAATAAACCAGTAGATATATTGAGCATCAAGGAACTGAAGTTGGCAATGAGGAGGGGAATCCTTGATGCACAGACAATATAATCCTTGACTCATATATTTAGGGACCAATCGATAGTGACAAACTTTCCTGAGTTAAAAGTATAAAGCACATTACGGTCTAGACTTTACGTTAAAGTGCTAGGTATTGAGCCCAGCAAGATCAACATTCCTAGGATCAAGATAATAAAGCAGAGCCCTTGCGTAGTTAGGAATGAGTATAAACTGAATTGTAGAGGTCAGCAAAAGACCTTAGTTACCTAGGAAATTGCCATTTATGCTGGGAGGAGGGAGAGGGTCCTGTATCACTTGGGCCCACTCTGATAGTATATCTGAGCAGTGCCTTCTCCACAAGAAAAGAGATTCCACGTGACCAAGATGAAGTGTTGGGGTGAAAAAGAGCTTGTGGATCAGGTATGAGATGGTCTTAAATATGGGTATGAGAAAGACAACTTAGTGAATAGGATCTTTAAGGGTAGACGTCAAACTTAGGCATCTGAGTATCAGCAAACAAGGACAGGTGAGACCACTAAGGCAGAATTCATCATAGTAGCCACCTGAGAGGAGAGCAGAGAGGAGAAAGAAGATTGGGAGAATGTTGGATAAGGAAGTACTCCAAAATTTATTAGCATCTTTCTCCATACAGACACAACATCCCATAAATATAGAATAGACTAGTAGATACCCTGCTACTTAAACAGGAAGGGATTTTTGTAAGTGCCAAGCTAGGAGAGACATGTACATATACAGGTACATACAAAATAAATACAAGCTGATTTGGAGAGGAAGGCACCAGCAGCCAGAGAATGAGAAAAGGCCACATTTAGAAGGTAATTTGTGATCTGTATCTTTAAAGAAGAAAGGAATTCTCTAAGGTCAATGTGAAGAGAGAGGACATGTCAGGTATTGGAGACACTTAGAGCAAAAGCACAGAGGTGAGAGATGGAGATCCATGTATGAGGAACAGCACTAAGACTAGATTGGCTGGGCTACAGTATTCATGAATAGGAAAAGAAGAGAAATGGGGAGCTAGATGCACACTGGTGAAGGGAGACTCCACACAAATACAAAATTACAGATTTTTAGGGGCATTCAAGTCAGCTACATAATGAGAATGTTTCCAGTTCTTATGAATAGGCCATAGCCAAAGGATTATATTCAATGTGCTTTAATGACTCCTATTGAAGAAGAAATCTCATTGCTTCTTCAATTGTACCAGTATTATGGCCTATAACAGTCCCCTTCCTGATCCCTGGTCAGCAACCCCAAAGTCAGCTAGGATCAAGAACCTGATTGTTCCACCTTCATATAGTACAACAGCTCAAAGAACTCTGGACTTCAATGTTGAATGGGTAAGCTGTTGGGTAGAGGAAAATATAGGATCATAGCTTTAGTGCTTTGAAAGGAGACTCAGAGGCGATATAGTCTAACCTCAACATTTTACAGGGGATGAAATTAAGGTCCAAAGAAAGGAAGAGACTTTGCTTGAGATCACACAGAAAGAAGGTATTAGAGGTAGGATGGAAACCCTAGTTCTTTGACCTCTGTGTGCCAGTGTTCCTTTCATCAACCATATTGATTCCTATCTTAATAAGCTTCCGTTTAAATAGTGTTATAATGAAGTTAAACAATATTGTTGTTGTTTTATTGTTTTTCTTGTTGTTCAGTCATTTCAGTTGTGTGTGTGTGTGTGTGTGTGTGTGTGTGTGTGTGTCTTCACGACCCCATTTGGGGCTTTCTTGGCAAAGATACCAAAGTGGCTTGTCATTTCCTTCTCCATCTCATTTTAGAGATGAAGAACTAAGGCAAACAGGGTTCAATGATTTGCCCAGGATCACACAGCTAGTAAGTGTCTGACACCAGATTTAAACTCAGGAATATGAGTCTTCCTGACTCCAGGCCTGGCACTCCATCCACTGGACCACCAAGATTCCCTCAAGCAATATTTCTATCCTACTAATTTTGTTAAAACAGGCATTTTTACTTGATCATACAACTGAAGAAAAACTCATGTAGAAAATTCAAATAACATAAAAATAAAGAATAAAATCAAGTCAATAATATGAAAACCTACCTATTTGGAGCTGAGGCTACCCAATCACAGAAAAATACTTGCTTGATTGGATTCAGTCAAGATGGTATCTCTGTAACAGGAGCAATATCAATTAAGGTCACTGACCTATAAGTTAGGCCATTTCCCCACCTAAAAGGCAGTAGAAAACATGCTTAAGACTGGCTTGGTCCAGGGAACTATGGGCATTGATGTAGCTTCCAGACCCCATAAGTACAAAAGCCTAGCATATGAAGTCACAAGCCCCTCAGGAATGGAGCACACTGGGTATGCCACAGAGGCAGGGGAGTTGTGCCCAAGTCAATCAATGCTATATCTCTGCTGAAGTACCTTTCATTAAATATTATATAGACTACAACAGTCTCTTTTTGTTCCATTCCCAAGACAAAGTGATCTGAGTCAGGCCTAGCCCACAACAATCTCAGAGTTGGAGTAGAGAAAATGTCATCACTTCCCTGAAAAGACCAATATAAAGGTCATGGACGGCATGGGCCTAAGCCATGGCTTCCTGCTAAAATAATAAATGCTGAAAATCTAAAGTGCATCTTTGTTTTTCAAGCAAACAAAATTCCTCAGAACCATGGGCAGCTCTGGTCCAAAGAGCATGAATACTGAAGAGATTAAAATAAAAGGCTCATCACAAAGATGCTTATGAAAATCATGGCAGGTACATCAGAGCCCTGGTGGAAAATCAGCTTTTAAAACTGCCAAGATAAATCAATATATTACTGGATCGTACATAGTGAACCTTCAGGTTTTATAGGCCTGGGCCACTGGATGTTTATTTGAGGGGATACATTTCTGGTTTGTTTTTTTATAGGCGAAACAAAATCATAAATGTACAATGGTCTGATTAGGGGCTCCATTGTTGTGGAACTGTTGGCTCTAAAGACCCAGTTTCTCTGGTCCTTTCCTCCTCAGATTCAACAGTATATGACCATGTCTATGCTTCTCCCAAATGTTCTAATTCCTATAGGCAATCATATCAGTTAACATATGTTGTAAGTAATGGTTTTTGGATGTTCCCTCCCTGTGACTTTTATGACTATAAAACCCAATCTACCCCAAGGAAATTCCCGATACAGAGCAATGATAAGTAGCCTCAAAAGGGCTCAGATGTACAATTCTCTGATGAGTTTTAGTGAGCTCATCACCCTCATTCCAAGTGTCCACTTATTTTTCTTGCCTCCAACATGATGCTAGAATGGATATCTTGAAGGTGGTAAACATCGAAATATCTTCACAGGCAGAGATATTCATATTTGGTGTTTTAATAGAATATTGGAAATTAACCACCAAAGAAATGGATGACATAGGATAGTACCTTCTTCCCAGGGATCTGTGGATATCGACCTAGAGATACCCCAATACTGCATAAAGGAAACAATAAAACATCATGATGGTACAGCTTCAAACTGGAACAGAAATGTGATACCTTGTTAAAATGTATATTTAGGGGCAGCTAGGTGGCGCAGTGGATAGAGCACCGGCCCTGGAGTCAGGAGTACCTGAGTTCAAATCCGGCCTTGGACACTTAACACTTACTAGCTGTGTGACCATAGGCAAGTCACTTAACCCCAATTGCCTCACTAAAAAAAATAAAATAAGATAAAAATAAAATGTCTATTTAAAGGCTTCTTTCATTGGGAACACTTTGTCTTGAATGATCTGTTTTCCACTGCAATGTGTTTTTTTTTCAGGGCTATGGGGGTTAAGTGACTTGCCCAGGGTTACATAGCTTATAAGTGTCAAGTGTCTGAGGCTGGATTTGAACTCAAGTACTCCTGAATCTAGGACCAGTGCTTTATCTACTGCGACACCTAGCTGCCCCCTGTCAGGCAATGTTTTTTAGTGAGTTCTAAAGAGGAGAGGGTAGTCAATAATGTCAAATAAAGCAGAGAGATCAAGAAGGGTAAGGAATGAGAAACAATTATGACTGATAACAGGAGAGAGTAGCTCTAAGTTGAAAGATGAGGTCCAGAAGTCATACCACAAAGGGTTATGGAGTAGCCACACAATGAAGAGGAAGTGGAGTAAAATACATAGAATGATTTTTCTGGGATTTTGGCTAAGAAAGGGAGGAGAGTTATGGTATATGGGATGCTAGCTTGAGGGGATAGCAAGGTAGAATGAGGTTTTATTTTTGTTTGCTGTTTGTTTGTTTTTTGAGGCTAGGAAAGACAGAAATTAATAAGGGAGGTACCAATAGTTAGGAAGAGGTTGAAGATTAGAAAAAGGGTGGGAATGATTAAGTATGTAATCTGATGGAAAAGAAAGGAAGGTTTGGGATCAAGGGCATGTGTAAAGAGGCTGCCCTTGGGAAGGAGAAGAACCACATCATTATTAGAATCTGAGAGAAAGAAGAAAAGATAGGGGGATGATGTCAAGGGGTTTTGAACTAAAAAGAAAGGAAGAAGCTAACTACAGTGGTTTCAATTTTCTTAGTAAAATTAAAAATGAGAGAAGGGCAGGTAAGGGGAGAGGATGGAAGAGAGGAGAGGGGAGTAGAAGGAGAAAATGGAGGGATGGGGGGATGGGAGGGAAAAGGAGAAAAGGAAAGGGGGGAAAGGAGGTAAGGAGGAAGAAGAGGGGAGGGGAAAGAAGGAGGGAAGTGAGAGAAAGGGAGAGAAGGAGAGAGGAGGGGGCAAAGGGAAGGAAAAGAGAGGAGGGGAGGGAAAAATGAGGGGAGAGAAAGGGGATTAAGGGAGGGGAGAGGAAGGAAGGGGAGAAGATGGGACCTTGAGAATCATTCAATGTAAAGGCCTTGTTTTCCACAGAAGGAAATTGTAGTCCCAAGAAGTCTCACAGCTAGCCCATGGTAGAGCCCATATCCAAATCCAAGAGACTTGATTCACAGTTTAGCCTAATAAGCCACTGTGCCTCTATTCAATTACATTTTCCAAGTACTAAATTAAAGAATGAAAAATTCATAAACGTCTCTGTGTTTTAGTACTGAACAACAAAAGAAAAGACAATAGGGTAATAGTACATTCATTCATTTTTTTTTTCTTCTGAAGGCAGACTACTTGGTGTGCTAAACTGAAGTGTTCTCATTTTAACTCTGCGCAACATTTCAGAGAGTGATAGAGAATTCTCAAATGTCAGCAAAGAAATGAGCAACAATATTTCCTAAGTAGCATGTATGTCTATCCCTTCTGTGTTCTCCTTGTTCTGAAAAAACCCTTTTTATGTCTTTGGCATTTTTTTCACTCTGACATAATTCTTTATAATATGCACACAGGCAGGTACTCCCTTTACCTTCCCTCCCCCATTGGGATACTTGCAATCCTAACACAAATCAATTTGGAGAATAAAGACTACAAGACTAGGGACAAAACATTTCACCTCTAAGATGGTGTAGTAGCAAAAATATGCAATAGATGTGAGGGAAGTAAAAGGATAGCAAAAGAGCAGGAGAGAATGCTGAAGAAGGACAAGCTAGTGAGAATTGTACAAAAGTAAACAAACATTCTCTCAGAAAGACCAAACCTTCTGAACTTTCAGTCTCAGAATAAATGGATTCTTTTTTACCAAATCAGGAAAAGATTCAACATAAAATGTTGCTTTAAAAGAAAGGAAGAATAATACGACCATTATTTTGACTCTGACCTTTTATTTAAAATCTAGCTAAGAAATGGCTAGGTAGATGAAAACCTATGCTTAGTAATTGATGTTAGACACAGTTCATAAGATTACAGACTTGGAGCTAGAATGAATCTTAGAGATCTGGGTACTCATGTGACAGATAAGGAAACCGAATCCAAGAGGAGCTAAATGACTTGCCCAACATCACACACATAGGAAACAGCATACCTAAGAGACCTTATGACTCCAGACCCAGTGTTCTTTCTACAATAATACATTGCCTTCTCAAGCTAGTTCTTCTGACTTAGACAAATATTAATTAAATCAGAGAAGACCTAAAGGAGACCTTAAAGGTCATCTAATTTCCCCCTTCACTTTATAAATCATAGGATCTTAGTTACAGAGAAGAGACTTTAGAGATATCTTCAGCCAACCTTGTCAATTTACCAATAAGGAAAATGAGGTATGGAGGCTCAGAGTGATTTGCTTAAAATCACCTGGAAAGTTAATTAGATGGTGAAGGCTATAAGCTAGGTCTTTTGACTTCCTGCCAAAGTTCTTTCATCACATTGTACTAAACAGCAAGTATGATTCAATGAATCACATGCTGCCCCCTCCACAGAGTCATAAAGACTTGGGCTTGAGTGCCTTTGGAAATGCTAGCTGGGTGATCCAGGACTTAACCTCTCAGGGTTCCTGCCAGCTATCTTCTCTAAGATGTTAAGCTGCAGAAGAGTTGCCAATATTCATCAATGGAAGAAGTTCCCTACATCAGTGAAATCATAGTTCTAAGCCCATCCATCTTTCCCACCACCAACCAAACCACCAAAAACAACCCTCTCAGAGAGGGTTATTGTGAGGCTGAAATCATGGATCACATATTATACTGGACAACAGGCTTGAGGATATGTTTATTAGATCAAAGCAAAGGTGGAACGGACACAAAGCTGTTGATAATCATGTCTTTTTTTTTTTTTAGTGAGGCAGTTGGGGTTAAGTGACTTGCCCAGGGTCACACAGCTAGTAAGTGTTAAGTGTCTGAGGCCAGATTTGAACTCAGGTACTCCCGACTCCAGAGCCAGTGCTCTATCCACTGCTCCACCTAGCAGCCCCCGATAATAATGTCTTATCATTAATTGGATTTCTTTGATAGATGAATGTCCCTATGTATGTACCTTGAAGATAAAGGTGAGAAGATTGAGTATACTAGAGACACAACAGTGCCTAGGTCTGACAGGGTTTCCTACTCCCCTCCCACTGTCAGCTAGGGACTGGACCAGAATACCAGTGACCATGGAAGAGTCTTTCTGTTTTTCTGTTAGGCTACAAAGCTATAACCATAAGAATCACTGAAGTTTTATATGGTATTCTCTCGTCCTGTTGTGATTTAATTCCCTATATCCTGCTTCTATTACTTCTGGAAACAGGAAGTCTGTTGTAAGATGCTGTGCTTTCAGGTTATCTCTCTTCATCTCCTATACTATGGCTCAAAAAGAAAAAGGAAATAAACTTTAAAATGAGAGCAAGGTTTGTCATGTGCTCAGAAATGGAAAATATTGGAATGATGCATGATTTTGTGATATAATTGGTTAATGATAAATTGGTTAATGCTTTTATTTTTACTATACTTTTTCTATTCTAATAAAATTTTATTTGTCTATGACCATTGAGATCAAGATGAATGAAACAAGTAGAATAGGTTGGTGGGTAGGTACAGAGCCTGTCATTCACTCCTTTTGGGAGGCATACAAGTTTGTTGACTTGATTAGTTTGGATTGTAAAACCTACCTCAACTTCATGAAACGTTCGTGAAACCTATACCATCGCTTTAGTCACTTCAGCAAAGTATGTATCCAGCTCCAGCTTTGGTAGGGTGGCTTTCATTTGTCACCTTTGTTTTACTCTGGGGTGCTATTTGCATGTGATACCTGCTGAGTTCTCTTGTAACAAGAGCTATTCGTCTTTCAGGTCTACTGGATTTATCTTGTCCATAACCATGCACACCTTGCATCTATAAATGGTAAGTGGAATCATCTTCAAAAAAGTTTTTGTTCATTTTATGTGTGTGTCTCAACCACAGAGTGGGATCCCTTTTTACTCATGAAATAGGCCAGGGTTAGTAAGTGAAACAGACAATTTTAATGTTACCTTCTCTAGTCCCTTTCTCCAGCCAGGAAGTCAGCAGTGCAGTCAGATACCTATGTGGCTACTGGGTCCCACTGCTGCTTCGATCCAGTGAAAAGATGATTCCATGGCTTGGGTTGCCTGTGTGCGGGGTTATGACTAAAGTTCCCAATGTATCCTCACCTGCTGCTTTGTCCCCCTTGCCACAGGACTTTGAGGTACATAAAACTCATAAAATGGTATGATGTCTTTTGACTCAAGCATAAGTTGGATTTAAATGAGGTAGAGTTGAACCAAGTCATCGGCCACACTCTCTTTTCCAGGGTCATCAGAGTCTAGGGGCAGGAAAAAGTCAAGATGACTGGTAATGGGTTGAGATGTAGTGATTAACCTTGGCATCTTTGATGTTTAACCAAGCTTTAAGCTCTAGGCACCAGAATAAATTGTTCACATCTATCTATTCCTGCAGGGGAATTATTCACATGGTTAGAATGGATACTCCTGGGGGCAGATAGGTGGTGCAGTGGATAAAGCATGGGCCCTGGAGTCAGGAGTACCTGAGTTCAAATCCAGCCTCAGACACTTGACACTTACTAGCTGTGTGACCCTGGGCAAGTCACTTAACCCCCATTGCCCCACAAAAAATAAAAAAAATAAAAAATTTAGAATGGATACTCCTCCTAACTCACTGATGGGTTTGAGGCCTATTGGTTACCCTTAACCTGGTTTAGTCCTTCTGCCAAAACAGTTTTATAAGGGTGTGGCTGCTGTATATGTTACAGCTTCTTGGAGCCACAGGTGACAGTTGGGTGGCAGGTGGACACCAAAGGTGAAAAGCAACCTTGGCAACCCTCACACCCTTGCACCAGAGGTACTAGTCTTCCTTTAATACCCCAAGAACAAAAAAAATGTAGAAGAAGGCAAAGTAGGAAAGGAAATTCATCATCCTCATTTCATAAATCATTTTTCTAGCTGGGAAAGAAAAAAGTTATCATCATTGGATATAGCATATATATCTTTTAAAAATATTGTCTTTTTTAATTTTTATGGATCAGTGCTATAACCAGACAGCTGTGGGAAACAATTCTGTAGCAGTAACAGTGGTTGTAATAAAAATAGTAACAATAGCTAGCATTTACATAGCTCTTTAAGGTTTGGAAAGCACTTTACAAATACTATCTTATTTTATCCTCACAAAATTCCTGGCAGGAAGGTGTTGTTATTATCCCCATTTTATAGGTGAAGGAACAGAGGCTGGCAGAGGTTAAGTGACTTGCTCAGGGTCTCATGTGTAAGACCAAATATGAACTCAGGTCTTCCTACACTCTGTTCACTGTGCTACCTAGCTGCATCATGATCAGCATCGCTACTGATGTATGTGTGATAGATACTTGACAGTTTAAAAAGTGATTGTGGGGCAGCTAGATGGCGCAGTGCATAGAGCACCGGCCCTAGAGTCAGGAGTACCTGAGTTCAAATCCAGCCTCAGACACTTAACACTTCCTATGACTGTATGACCCTGGGCAAGTCACCCAATTGCCTCCCTAAAAAAAAGTGATGGCTATATTATTTGAAGAAAGAAGTTATCCCGTGCAAGGGGAAGAGTAGGAATAAACTTTCTCTGTTTTTTTTTTTTATAAAAGGAAGAAGAGTGAGAAAACTGGCT
This sequence comes from Dromiciops gliroides, assembly GCF_019393635.1. NCBI lineage: Eukaryota > Metazoa > Chordata > Mammalia > Microbiotheria > Microbiotheriidae > Dromiciops > Dromiciops gliroides. The sequence goes on from NC_057862.1 coordinate 577,135,226, forward strand.
TGGCATTTTCAGAAATTCTCTGCATTACCTGGAAAAAAGGTGAATGGGACTAGTCTTCTTTTTGCAGGGCAATGAGGGTTAAGTGACTTGCCCAGAGTCACACAGCTAGTAAGTGTCAAGTGTCTGAAACTGGATTTGAACTTAGGTCCTCCTGAATCCAGGGCCAGTGCTCTATCCACTGTGCCATCCAGCTGCCCTCCTAGTCTTCTTTAGGAAGGTTTTCTCACCCCATACAACAAATAGGACTTTTGAAAAATATAATGAGAGATTCCTCTTTGGTAAACAATATCAAATAAATTTATTTGATAACCATAATGGTTGTAATGATGGGAAAAGGAAGAAACATGTAGAAATTGGTAAGGTTTGGGTAGATGGGAAAGAAAAAATTGTCAAATAGTATATAACTTATAGTCTTCCAAAGTCACCTGTGCAATGAGAGGCTAAATGATTTACCTATATTAACAAGACAGTAGGTTTTAAAGGTAGGACATAAAGTTGGGCCTTCCTAAATTTAAAGCCAGTTATTGAACAGTTGTGCAATAATTGTTATTGATTATTTAGTCCAAAGTTTCTTTTTTTTTGTACCTATGTACCCCTTCACAGAAAAATGTTTTTAAATGCATAAAATAAAATGTATGTCATTACAAAGGAAACTAAATAGAAAGAGGGCAGCATTAAATATAAAGAAGGTATATTCATGTGAGGAAGTCCGAACCAAAGTGTTGAAGTATAGTAGAAAATATTTGGGTAAAGATCAAGGGAGAGAGAAGATGTGATTTTGTCACTGAGACATTTACTACAGCTCCTTTGAAAATAGGTGAGGAGCATGAGATTACAAGTCTATCATAAAGGCATGGTATAATAGAGATGGAGAACTTCAATTATGTAGTGATGGCCTGTAGTTCTTTCTCTGTCAATGTCTCTCTCAATTTTTGTCTCTGTCTCTCAAAAGCAGTACAGAAAATTACTTCTGGATTTTCCCCAATGAAAATGTAATTCTTCCAAAGGTGGAAGAAAATACTGATATTGAAATGATTCTAAAATGATGTTCAATCTACTTCTTTGGGAGGGAGCTCTACTTGTGTGGGTGAGGATGACTATATAGCAATTTGTTTAAATCCTTTGTAATTCCTTTTCTATCATCTGCTTCCAGGGCTGGAAATTTCAAACAAACCAGACCCACCCAAAATCCATGGCAGTGAGGGGAGTTCGCAAAGTAAAGAGAAAACAAACTGATTCACAAGTGAATCCGCCAGTTGTTGTGTTCCCACAAATTTTTGTGTTTCCCACAATTTTTCTCTTCATTCTTAGGATACAATCCTAAATGGATATTTTACCCATGAAGTCCTACAGCATCTTAAGACCAGTTACCAATGAACCTTCTTTTTGACAAGCATTTGTCCTTCTTTTCTCACAACTCCATCTGCAATCAATAAATACAAAGGCACCTGTAACAACTCATAACATAAGAGCAATGAGTCTAAACTACACATGCAAAATATACAGGAATTATAATATGACTCTACTTGACTTAAATAACCTGTCTCCGGCCGGCATCGTCTTTTAATTCCACCTCACAATCTCACTGTTTCCCAAGGACAGACCAAATGTATTCCCAATTATGGGTCCTTGTCTTCACTTCCTGTGAGTGAATGAATAAATGAATGGGAAAGTACTTATTAATGACTTACTATCTGCCAACACTCTGCTATGTACTGTGGGTTTAAGTAGAAAAGATAGTCCCTGGTCTCAAGGAGCCCCTAGTCTAATAGAAAGACAACATATAGAGAGAATTTCAGCCTCAAGGAAATAGAAAGCCCTAATGGTCTTTAAGCTGAAGCAGCAAGTCAGATGGTAATGTATCTTCTTTAGTGTTTTTATCAATTTCCATTGATAAAAGCATATCCAGTTTTGATATCGTGCCAAGGGTTTTAGTGATGAGAATATTCTTTTCTGGGTCTCTGGTACCTATTGCAGGGAGGAGGAAGGAAGGGAAGGCGCACCAGGACAATCCCCCTAGTTAACACCTTTATTATATTAATTCTTGTTTACACTGCTGCATTCGCCTCACCTTAAGTTTTGCTCCCTTCCAATTCTTCATTCACACAGAGGCCAAGGTGATTTTCCTAGAGCAGTGGTCTAGCAGGGTCACACTCTTGCTCAATAAACTCTAGTGACTCATTATTGTGTCTAGGATCAAATTGCTCCAATTTCAGCCTTCTGGCATCAAAAAGACCAAGTCTAGTCCTTCCATTTCTTAGCCTTTCAAAAACTTGAAGATAGTTGCATATGTCCCCTTAGTTTTCTCTTCCTCTAGGATAAACATATCTTGTTCTTGAAACCCACACTCATATGATAGAAACTTAACTATTCTAGTTGCCCTCTTCTGTACAGTCCTCAGAACTAAATGCATATTATCTCACCAGGGCAAGGTACTAATAAACCATTTACCATTTACCAAGTTGTGTAAAACAGTTCTCCTTGTAAGATAATAATCTCCTTGACAATAGCTCTCATGACAGATTTTGTTTGTAGTCCATGTTGAGGAATATGTATGTGAATGTATTTAAACTGTACTTTTTTAGTCATTCAATATGCTTCTTAATTTGTTTAGAAACTTTTTTTTAAGAAAAAAGGCTTTCAATTTTTAGGACTTTGGAAGAGTGAGCATCTTCACTGTGTGCGTGTGTGTGGGAGAAAGAGAGAGAGAGAGAGAGAGAGAGAGAGAGAGAGAGAGAGAGAGAGAGAGAGAGAGAGAGAGAGAAGAGTGAGGGAAGGAGAAAGAGGGAGAAAAGAAGGAAGGAAGGAAGGAAGATGGGAGAAGGTTAAGGAGAGAGAAGTGTTAGCTTTTATACAGTGCTTTAAAGCAAAGCAAAATGCAGTCTCATTAGAGCCTCACAAGAACCCAGTGAGGTACTCACTCTTATTATCTTCAATTTACAAATGAAGAAATTGAGACCAAGAAAAGTTAAGTGACTTTCCCTGGGTCACACATCTAAATATGTGTCTCATTTATAACTCACATCTTATAAACAAGAACTCCCATCTTCTTAGCTCCAGTCCCACAGACTATCTATTGTACCACCTAGCTGTCTCACAATAAAGGGAGATTAGAAAACTGGTACAGGGGGCAGCTAGGTGGTGCAGCGGATAGAGCACTGGCCCTGGAGTCAGGAGTACCTGAGTTCAAATCCAGACTCAGACACTTAACACTTACTAGCTGTGTGACCTTGGGCAAGTCACTTAAACCCAATTGCCTCACCAAAAAGAAAAAAAAAGAAAACTGGTACAGGCATGCCTCAGAAATATTGCAGGTTTGGTTCCAGGCCACCACAATAAAGTAGATCTCACAATAAAGCAAGTCAAACATTTTTTAGTTTCCCCAGTGCATATAAAAATTATGTTTATACTATACTGTAGCCTATTAAGGGCACAATAATATTATGTCTAACAAAACAATGTACATGCCTTAATTTAAAAAATGTATTGCTAGAAGTGCCAACCATCATCTGAGCCTTCAGAAAGTCATATTTTTTTTTGCTGGTGGAGGGTCTTATCCTGATGTTGATGTCTGCTGATTGCTCAGGGGTGGTGACTGCCGAAGGTTGGGCTTTCTGGGAAAATCCTTAAAATAAGACAAGAGTGATGTTTGCTGCAAGGTTTGACTCTTCCTTTCACTTGAACACCTAGAGGCCAGTGTAGGGTAATTAATTGGCCTAATTTCAATATGGTTGTGTCTCAGGGAATAGGGAAGTCCAAGAAAAAAGAGAAGGAAGACACATTTATTGATTTGGTTCTCTGTCTTCTATGGGTACTTTCATGAAATCCCAAAACAATTACAAGAGTAACATTAAAGATTACAGATCACTGTAATAAATATAGCAATAATGAAAAAGTTTGAAATATTGTCAGAAATAAGGGCCCAGACGTGGTTTAGTACTTCAACTAAAACACATCCTGAAAAGTGATGTCAGAAATACCCTAGCACCAAAAAGTCAGTGAGAGTGGTTTGAGCTCAGGAGGTGTTCTCATCTTTTGTGTGGGTGGATTAGATTTTTCAGGCAAGGTCACTGGTTCTACTCAGTTTAGCCATGTTAGCAAAGCTGCCTTAGAATAAATTAGCTCACCTGCTTTCACCTAAGAGGGAATAAGGGCATAGCTATGAAGGAAGAAATTACTATTCTAAGAGTCCTTTAAGTGTAGAATTAATTACCATCACTGATGTCTCAAAAACAGGAAATTGCTTTTCTGTTTTAGCCAATCTGGTTAATTCCACTGTCTTTTTTAGGTTCCTCTTCACAAATCCTTCCCCAAAGAAAGCATAACAAATTTTACAAAATCAGGAATGAAAGTAACAGAAACAGGACTTTAAACCAAGTCCCCTGATTAATTATTCAGGGTTCTGTCCACTCTGCTGCTTCAGGCTAGGTCCCAATGCATGGGTGTACCTTGATGAGATGAATACAATTTCAGTGCTCATAGCCAAGAGTAGGAGCTCTGTCCTTTGCTTGTGAGGTAAATAAGGATGTTGGGAAATCAGGTTCTGTCTGGGGCAAAAAAGGAGAGCAGGGCCTGTATACTCAGTCTAGCCCTTGGGAGGCAGGTAGGAAGAGGGGAGAGCATCCTGGTCAGGCGTTTGGACTAAGCAATAGGAAAGCAATTATGTTTGGAGACAATGCCTTACAGGGTTGGGAAGGAGACCCTGAGTGTAGAGAATGGGTGGTGAGGAGCTTATGGGGATCTGGGAATTAGTATGGGCTTGGATATTAATTTGTGCCCCTGGTTGGCTGATGATGGGGATGCAGACTATGGGGGAATTAAGGGTCCTAAGGGCTGGGAAGGGGCAGAGCAGTGTGGAAGGTTCTTGTGAGTAGATTGGCCCTGGAGGGCAGGGATGTTTATGTGCAGTAGGTCTTGGCTAGGAGGGCTGCATTTGAGATCAGAGATAAATGTGGGAAGCCAATGAACTGTGCTCTTGGAAGTGGTAGGCAAGAACTGCTTACCTAGACACTGTGCCACTAGTACTGAGAGAGAAGTAGATTGGGGCAGTAGAAGCAGGTTGACCTGGTCAATGCTCTAGGGCTGTAGAATTGGGCTGAGAGCTGAGACAGTGGGACTGGAGGCATAGAAAAACTTTGGGGGTAAGTTTATTGCCTCTTGGATAAAAGGTAAACATCTGACTTACCTTTAAAACCATTCTACCTGGCTTCCACCTACTTCTACAGGCTTAGGTTACCTTATTCCTCTTTAGGGACTCTTCACGCTGGCCAAACTTGTGCCTGTAACTACTCAGTCCCCACTGCCTGAAGACCAAGTCTGCTACATTTCACACTTCCTCCAGAGTTCTCTGATACCCTTTGGAGTCTTGTCTCTGCCAGTGACACTGTTGAGTCATTTTTTAGTTGTGTATGACTTTTTTGTGACCCCATTCTTGGTAAATTTACTAGAGTGGTCTGTCTTTCTGTCTCTGTCTGTCTGTCTGTCTGTCTGTCTGTCTGTCTGTCTGTCTGTCTGTCTGTCTCTCTGTCTCTCTCTCCCTGCCTCCCTTCAAAGGCTTAACTTGGGTACTAGCTCATACTGAAAGACTTTCTTGATCCATAGAATTCCTAACATTCCAGTCATTCTTGAGTTATCTGGAGTTTAACTGTGCAAAAGTCTTTGATCAGGTAAGGATGAGTCTCAATTTTTTTTTTAACTAGTTCTAACCTCTCTTCTTATTTACTATATCATATCTCCAACTATATATTAGACATCTCAAAAGAGACGTTCAGTAGGCATCTGAAACTCAATAGATCCAAAACTAAATTCATTGTCTCCCCCCCCCAAAACCTTTCCCTCTTTCTAACTTTCCTCTTATTGCGAAGAGGATACAACCATACTTTCAGTCACCATGGCTCAAAACCAAGGTGTCATGCTGAACCCTGCCCTTCCCTTCTCTCTCACCCTCTATATCCAATCAGTTGCCAAGTCCTACTGTTTCTACCTTTGACACATCTCTCATATATTCCCCTTCTCTCCTGTGGTACCACCCTAGTCCAGTCCCTCATCACTTCATGCTGGACTATTGCAATAACTTGTTATTTGATCTGTCTCTCACCAATCTACATTCTAGTTCATTCTCCTCTCAGCTTCAAATAGATCTTGCTAAAATACCGATCTAAACATGCCCTCTCCCTTCTTCTTCAATAAATTAAAGTGGCTCCCTATTACCCTCAGGTTCAAATATAAAATCCTCTGATATTCAAAGTCCTTCATAACCTTGTCTCTTCCCACATTCCTAAAATTCTTATACCTTCCTCCCCTTCATATTCTCTGTGATATAGTAAGTCATTATATTTCCAGACTGTTCATTTTTACTGACTGTTACCCATGCTTAGAATTTACTTCTTCCTTATTTCTGCCTCCTAGTTTCCCTGACTTCCTTCTCATCTTCTGAAAAAACTATTTCCCTGTCCTTAATTTTAGTACCTTCTCTCTGAAACTACCCCAACTTTATCTTGTATATATCTTGTTTATACATATTAATTTATGTGTTGTCTCCCCGATTAGATTTTGAGCTCGTTGAGAAGAGAGACTATCTTTTGCCTTCCTTTGTCTCCCTAGTGCTTAGCACATTGGGTGACGCATAATAGGCACTTACTAAATGCTTGTTGACTTGACTTTACTTGACATTAAGAGCAGCATTATTTTTTTTGTCTTTGTAACCCTGACCTCCTGCACAATATTTTCCACATAGTGTATAAGACATTGCAAAAAATGATGAAATAAATCTAGTCTATACCTGATAAAGAATACTTGTTTTAAAAAATCCCCAAGAATTTGTCATCTAACTTTCTACTCATGGACCTCTAGTGAGGGGACACTTACTTCATCTCAAAGCATCTACTATTGCATCACATCTCCTCCCACTAGAGTCTATACTGTTCCAGGAATAAAGAAGTCTAATTTTTCTTCAACATAACTTTTAAAATATTTTTAAATGGCAGTCATGGGAATATCTTTTTAGAATTTTAAGTTTTCCAATGAGTTTTCTATATGTATGTACTTCTGTTTTTAGAAACAATCTTGGTATTCTTTCATGCTAAAATCTAAAATCTCAGAAGACATTTAGAAAACAGAATGCCAAGATATTTATTTGCAATGAGACACCTATAACTGCCAAGTGGACTATAACATTTATGTTTTCTTCTCATCTTATTTACAGGAAAGAAAACCTACTTGGGAAACTTAATTAAGGCCATAAAATATTTATTGAGTGTAGAGGCAAGGACAAGGAAAAATATCTTAACAGGTATTTTTTATCAAGTTGTATTAACTCAAAGAAGCTACTACAATTATTGCTTGTTGACTAAAAACTAAAATTGATTCATTAGGGCAAGCCACTATCTTTAAAGTAATCTTCCAACAAGGAGCAAAAAAAATAGTATTATTTTAACAAAGATTTCATTTTTTAAAACTAGAAAAAATAATTCAAATATGATAATGGTTTTGTTTTTTAATAATAAACATTGTTATTTAAAGTTTTGAATTCCAAATATTATCCCTCCTTCCCTCCCTTCCTGAGTCAATCAGATATAAGGTTATACATATACAATTATATACAACTTTAACATATTGGTCATTTTGTATAAGAAAACTTGAATAAAAGAAAAAAATGAAAGAAAGTGAAAAATAGCATGCTTTAGTCTGTGTTCAATCAATATCAGTTCTTTCTTTGGAGGTCGACAGCATGCTTCATCATTAGTCCTTTGAGATTGTTTTGGATCTTTGTATTGCTGAGAATAGTTATGTGATTCATAGTTCTTCATATAATAATGTTTTATATTGCTTCTCATCCATCCACACCTGAAGAGGAGAGGAAAAAACAAGTTTGTGTTTGAATGTCCCAAACAACCATTAATGTCCACAAGGTTTATTGGGTATCCTGAATTATATATACATACATACATACATACATACATACATACATACATATATGCATACACACACACACACACATATATATATATATACCTATGTATACCTATATATATATATATATACCTATGTTCATATTTCAGCCATCCTTATGATTGTTGCTACTGGACCCAGCTAAATCAATCAAAACAGCTGTAGTTTAATTATTTTGACAGCATAGGCCTATCTGGTATGACACATACATACCTAAACTGTATGACAAGAAATATATTGGAAGTACTTGTTGACTCTAACTGTCCTCTTTAACAATGAATGAGAGGGGCAGCTAGGTGGCACAGTGGATAAAGCACCAGCACTGGATTCAGGAGGACCTGAGTTCAAATCCAGCCTCTGACACTTGACACTTACTAGCTGTGTGACCCTGGGAAAGTCACTTAACCCTTATTGCCCTGCAAAATAAACAAACAAACAAACAACAACAACAAAACAATGAATGAGAACATCAGGCAATGGTTAGGAAAGAAGACATCATGAGTCCTGCAAAATCCTTCAAGGCCGCAGTTAGAAATATTCACTATTCATAGCATTAGCATCCCTAGAAAGAAATATGTAAATGTGAAATAGCATCTGGCCATGGGATATGGCACTCTTCTCAATGAAAGAAAATCACCTGAACAGATTTAATGACTTCATAACAGCTGTGAACATCTGGAACAAAAATATTAAGTCTCTTTCTGCTGACCTGTTCAGTGGTCTTTAGAGACAGAACTAAGATCCAGGACAGATTTTACAGTTATGCAAGTGAATAATAACAATTTGCTTTTACAATAAATTGTGAGCTCTTAACCACATTCATAATTTAATTTACTGCCTTTAGAAACACCAAGAATATGGATGAGAAATTAAATGAATAAAAATGCTAATGGATTCATCTTTCTTTTAGACTCTAAAGAAAAGGCAATTCTAAGCATGGAACTCATTAAAATATATGGCTTTGAAGCAAATAAGAATAGGGGCAATCCATTAAACATAGAAAAAATGAACAAATCAGCTTTTTAAAAAATCTACAAGACTTCCAGGGGTGGAGTCAAGATGGCAGAGTAGAGGAAGCTTTCACCTAAGCTCTCCTCTAAAAGTTTCTCCTCCAAACAACTTTAAAGTAACACTCCAAAATGAATTCTGAAGTGGCAGAGCCAACATAAGATCAGAGACATTCTTCCAGCCTGGGATAACATAGGAGGTTGAAAAGAGAGATCTGTGATGTGGGGGAGGTGGCTGGCCTGGAGCCCATATGGTTAAAGCACCAGTGGTGGGTTACTTGGTGGTGACAGAAGCAGCAGCATCTTTGGGAGCTCTTAAGTTAGAGATTGTAAAAAGACCTGTCAACTGATCAGAAAGTGATTACAGGGTACCCCTGTGCTAGGATGTAGGATGCATGTAGGATCAGACTCTGTTTGACAAATCAATTGCCTATACCCACTTCTGGGTCAAAATTGAAGGGCACAGAAGAGCATTTTCAATCAAAAGGGGGTGAAAGTCAGGATGGGCAGTTTCACTTCTAGCCCCAAAGGATCAAGAACCCTGAGGAATATGATTTCTGGTCCCAATGGAGGAGAAGACCTAGGGAGCAATATTGATTATAATCCCAAGGGATCATAGGCTCTTACTGGGTAAGAACCAGAGTGCACACCAAAGAGAGTAGTGATCACACCTCTCCCCAAATCATAGTATTTTGGAAGCAACAAAAACTCCTAAACCCCCAGAACTGGCTCTAAAAACAATAGTTCAAAAGAGGCTGAAGCTTGACACAGTGCCTCTCGCACCAACACCAGGAACTGAAGCGAACATTAACATAAGTTTCCAAATCAGGACTTAGGGTGAGAAAATGAGAAAACAAACACAAAAAAAGAATCTGACCATTCAAAAGCTATTATGGTAACAGGAAAGATCAAGACACAAACTCAGAAGAAGACAACAAAGTTAAAATACCTGCAAGAAAAGTCTCAAAGAAAAAAATGTGATGGACACAAGTTCAAAAAGAATCCCCAGAAGAGCTTTAAAAAATCACCAAAATAAAATAAGAGTGGTAGAGGAAAATTAGGTAAAGAAATGAAAGCAAAAATTATGAAAAGAGAATTAACAGCTTGGGGGGGGTGGAGAGGCACAAAAATACTGAAGACGATATTACATTTTATAAAAGAATTGGCAAAATGGAAAAAAAAAGGTACAAAAGCTCACTGAAGAAAATAATTCCTTAAAAAATTAGAATTGGGCAAGTGGACTCCAACAATGTCATGAGACTTCAAGAAACAATTAAACAAAAAATAAAGGACTGAAAAATAGAAGAAAATGTGAAATATCTCACCATAAAAGCAAATGACATGGAAAATAGCTCAAGGAGAGATAATTTAAGAATTAATGGATTAATGATTAATATGGGAATGTTTTACACAATTGTACATGTATAACCTTTATCTGATTGCTTACCACCTCAGGGAAAGGGGAGGAGATGGAGGGAGGGAGGGATAGAATTTGGAACTCAAAACTTTAATTTATTCTTTTTCTAGCTTTTTTAGTTGCATGCTCAATTCATTGATCTCCTCTTTCTCTTTTTATTGATGTAAGCATTTAGTGATATAAAAATTCCCTTAAGCACTGCTTTGGCTGCATCCTATAGGTTTTGGTATGTTGTCTCATTATTGTTATTCTCTTGGATGAAGTTATTGATTGTTGATTTGTTGTTTGACCCACTCATTCTTTAGAATGAGATTATTTAGTTTCCAATTAATTTTCAGTCTACCTTTCCATGGCTCTTTATTGCATGTCATTTTTATTGCATCATGATCTGAGAAGGATGAATTTACTATTTCTGCCTTTCTACATTTGACTATGAGGTTTTTGTGCCCTAATACATGGTCAATTTTTTAATATGTGCCATGTAACACCGAGAAATCAGCTTACAATCCCTATTCAATTTTCTCCAGACATCTATCATATCTAACTTTTCTAACATTCTATTCACCTCTTTAACTTCTTTCTTATTTATTTTGTGGCTAGATTTATCTAATTATGAGAGGGGAAGGTTCAGATCCCCCACTTGTATAGTTTTGCTGTTTGTTTCCTCTTGTAACTCCTTTATCTTCTCCTCTAAGAATTTAGATGCTATACCACTTGGTGCATACATGTTGAGTGTTAATATTACTTCACTATCTATCATACCTTTTAGCAAGATGTAATTTCCTTCCTTATCTCTTTTAATTAGATCTATTTTGCCTTTGCTTTGTCTGAGATAGGGATTGCTACCCCTGCTTTTTTTACTTCAGCTGAAGCATAATATATTCTGCTCCAATCTTTTACCTTCACTCTGTGTGTATCTCTCTGCTTCAAATGTGTTTCTTGTAAACAGCATATTGTAGGATTTTGTTTTTTAATCCACTCTGCTATTTGTTTCTATTTTATGGCAGAGTTCAACCCATTCAAATTCACAGGTATTATTACTGTCTATTTCCCTCCATTCTATTTACCCACTTTGTACTTTTTCCCTTCTTTCACCCTATTCATCCTCACCAATGTTTTGCCTCTGACCCCTGCCTCCCCCAATCTGCCCTCCATTTTCTTTACCCTTCTCTCCCCTGCTTTTGCCCTCCCTTCTATCAGTTCCCCCTTTCCCCTTACCCCTTTTACTTCCCTAAAGAATAATTTAAATGTCATTGTCCAAATGAACTTATATGTTATTCTCTATTTTGAACCAAATCTGATAAGAGTAAGGTTGAAACAATGCTCACCCCTCCCTTTTCCCCTCTATTGTAATAGGTTTTTTCCACCTCTTCATACAATGTAATTTAACCTTATTCCACCTCCCCTTTCCTCTTCTCCCCATAAATTCCTTTTTTTCCACCCCTTAATTTTCTTTATATCATCACATCAAAGACAATTTATATTTATACCCTCTGTGTATATTCCTTCTGTCAGCCCAAATAGATATGCAGTTCTCAAGGGTTATAAGTATTATCTTCCCTCATAGGAATGCAAACTATTTAACCTTATTGAATAACTTTCCTCCCTGTTTACCTTTTTAAACTTCTCTTGAGACTTGTATGCTAAGATTAAATTTTCTTTTCAGTTCTGGTCTTTTTCATCAGGAAACCTTGAAAGTCCCCAATTTCATTGAATGTCCATCTTTTCCCTTGAAATATAATGTTCAGTTTTGCTGGGTAATAGATTCTTGGTTTTATCCCAAGCTTCTTTGCCTTCCAGAATATCATATTCCAAACCTTGTGATACTTTAATGTTGAAGCTGCAAGGTCCTGAGCAATCCTGACTGTGGCTCCATGTTATTTAAATTGCTTCTTTCTGGCTGCTTGGAGTATTTTCTCTTTCACCTGATAATTCTGGGATTTGGCTACAATATTCCTTGGAGTTTTCCTTTTGGGGTCTCTTTCATGAGGTGATCAGTGGATTCTTTCAATGATGATTATATCTTCTGATTCTATAATATCAGGGCAGTTCTCAATAATTTCCTGGAATATGGTGTTTACACTCTTTTTCTGATCATGGCCTTCACATAGTCCAATCATTCTCAAATTGTCTCTCCTGGATCTATTTTCCAGGTCAATTGTCTTTCCAATGAGGTATTTCACATTTTCTTCTATTTTTTCATTCTTTTGATTCAGTTTGACTGATTTTTGGTGTCTCATGGAATCATTAGCTTCCATCTATCCAATTCAAATTTTTAAGGCATTTTTTTCTTCAGTAAGCTTTTGTACCTCCTTTTCCATTTGGCCAAATGAATTTTTTAAGGAATTGTTTTCTTCAGTCAATCTTTGTGCTTCCTTTTCCAAGCTGCTGATTCTTTTTTTCATAATTTTCTTGTGTTAACTTTCATTTCTCTCCCCATTTTTTCTTCTACCTCTCTCAATTGATTATTAAAATCCTTTTTGAGCTCTTCCAGGAAGGCTTTTTGTTCTTGAGACCAATTCATCTTCCCTCTTCAGGCTTCACATGTAGGCAATTTGAAAGTATTTTTCTCATCTGGGTTTGTGTTTAGCTCTTCCCTGTCAGCACAGAAGCTCTCAATGGTAAGAGCTCTTTTTTTGTTTCTTACTCATATTGCAGCTTATTTTTTTTTTAAAGCTGAGGTCTGCTTCTGGAGCACAAGGTCACTATTTCAAGCTTCTTGTGCTGGGGGATAGGGGCTGTGTCACTGGCTTTCTACTCTGAGGCCTCTATGACTTGTGGATTTCTCACCACCCTGGGCTTGCTCCCTGCGCCTACTCCAGACACTGGGATGGCCAGGCCTAGTTGCTCCTGTCTAGTGGGTGGCCCTCCAGCTAGCAGCCTGCCCTCTCAGCTGGTGATGGTGGATCTCACAACTGGCCTTCTGTGCCACCAGCTTGCTGAGCCAGGATCAAGGGACCTCACCTGCTTCACTTTGGCCTAGATCTTCCAGATGACTTGCCCAGACCCCCTCCATGCTGCACTGCACTGTCTGAGCTGCACTATGCTCCCCTTTTGCCCAAGTGAGACCAACCTTTCCTGAAGTCCTCTAAATTATCTCAAGTTGGAAGATTGTGTCTCTCTGTCTTTTTCTAGGTTCTGTAATTTCAGAATCCATTTAGAGTCTTGATTTAATGTTGCTTTTGAGGGAAATGTGGGAGAGCTCAGGCAACTTCCTGGCTTTTCTCTGCCATCTTGCCTCCACCTCCGGAACTCAAAACTTTAAATAAAAATATGTTTAAAAGAATGAATGGAATACCTGAAACCCATGATCAAAGATAAAGCCAAGAAATCATCAAGAAAAACTTCCCCAATATCCTAGAACTAGAGGGTAAAATAGAAATTGAAATAATCTGCCAATCACATCCTGAAATAAATCCCCAAATGAAAACTCCCAGGAATATTTTCCAAGCAAATTTCAGAGGAGCCAGCAAGAGATCATTCAAAATGGGGACAGCTAGGTGGCACAGTGGATTGAGCACTAGCCTTGGAGTCAAAAGGATCTGGGTTCAAATATCACGTCAGCCATTTACTAGCTGTGTGACCCTGGGCAAGTCATTTAATCCCAATTGCCTTTAAAAAAAATAAACAAATCATTCAAAATGGATCCAACCATTCTGGAGAACAGGTTTGGAACTATGTCCAAAGGGCTATCAAACTGTGAATGCCCTTTGATCCAGCAATACTACTGCTAAGGTTATATCCCAAAGACATCCCCAAAAAGAGAAAATGATTTATACAAAAATATTTATAGCAGTTCTTTTTGTGGTGGTCCGTCAATTGGGAATGGCTAAACAAGCTGTGATATATGATGGTGATGGAATATTATTTTGCTATAAGAAATGACAAGCAGGGGGGCAGCTAGATGGCACAGTAGATAGAGCACCGGCCCTGGATTCAGGAATACCTGAGTTCAAATCTGGCCTCAGACATTTAACACTAGCTGTGTGACCCTGGGCAAGTCACTTAACCCCAATTGCCTCACCAAAAAAAAAAAAAAAGAAAAAAAAAAGAAATGACAAGCAGGATGGTTTCAGAAAGGCCTTGTTGTATGAACTGGTTTATAGTAAAGTGAGCAGAACCAGGAGAATATTGTTCACAGTGAGAGCAATATTGTTTGATGAAGAATTGTGAATGACTGAATGACTATTCTCAGCAATACAATGATCCAAGGCAATCCCAAAGGACTAATGATGAAACAAATTATCCACCTCTAAAGAAAGAATTAATATTGATTGAACACAGACTGAAGCATGCTATTTTTCACTTTCTTTTACTTTTTTCTTATTTTAAGTTTTCTTATACAAAATGACTAATATGGTAAATTTTTACATAATTTCACATGTATAACCTATATCTAATTGCTTGATGCCTAAGAAATAGGGGAGGAGAGGGAGGGAAGGAGGGATAAAATTTGGAATTCAAAACTTTAAATAAAATTGTTTATTATTAAAAAAAGAAATCATTCAAATACCACAGAACCACAGTCAGGATCACACAATTTTTAACAGCCTTTGCATTAAACAAGTTATGATATTCTAAAAAGCAAAAGATCCAAAATTATAACAAAAAATAACCTACCCAGCAAAATTAAGCATAATCCTTTAGGGGGGAAATTGACTTTTAATAAAATAGAGGACTTTCCAGCGTTCCTGATGAAAAGAGATGAATAGAAAATTTGACATTGAAACAGAAGACTCAAGAATTACAAATTTAAAAATCTGTGAGATTACAAAATTGAAGTTTTAAAAAACTCAGGTGTTAACTTAAGTCTTAAATATGACTATGTTGAACTAGAGAGGAGAAACATCAGCAGGGTCAATAGTGAACCTTGGTGCAAGGGTGGGGATAAGGATGAGGATGGTTTAGCTTAATCCCCTACATACCATATTTTGACATTTCCTATTAAAGTGCTGGGGAATCAAAACTGAAGCCAGCACTTCAAAACAGATCATGTAATCTCCATTCTAACAAAGTAGTTTCTTGGCTCCTTACCAAAAGTATGCATGCACGAGTGACTTGAATGGGCCATAGCCTAAGCAATCCTTCATTATCTTTTACTTGGAGGTCATGTGGATAGCTTTATGTCAGAGTTCTTACAAGCGATTGGACTGATAATACTGTTTCCACTTCATGTAGGATTGGCAACTCATTAAACTTCATTTAAAAAAAAAGATTAGCATTTGATTAGAAACTTAGATATTGAGCTCTCTAAAAGAAAGTTGCTCTAGAAAATCACTTTTTGATTTTAAAAAATGGAGTAATGGAATATTAGATTAGAAAGAATCTTAGAGGTAATTTTGTCCCATCTCTCACCCAGTGCAAGAATGACCTCTATAAAATTCAACTTCTCTCAAAACTTAGAAAGAACATGTTTAACATACCACTTTTGGTTGAAAAAGTCAGCAAAAAATGTTGCCTAATTGACACTCATATCTGTTGTCTCTAATTTATATAGGTCCAACTATCTAAGTATTTGGCAGCAGCTCATTGAATTTTTCCCATTTTCATTTCCCATTTAAGAACTTTTTACCTATACTGCCTTTTTCATCTTTGTAAAACATGTTCCAAAAGATGTTTCTTTGTACAATAACACTTCATTCATAAATATTTTACTTCCAGTGAAAGCCTCTTTCAGTGAAATGTCAACTTAAAATGACACTTTATTTCAAAAAGTGCTTCCATATTTATTTCCTTATTTGATCCTTGCAACAGCCCCATGAGGTAGGTACATAAAATATTGTTATGCACATCTTATAGATGAGGTAACAGAGGAAAGAAGTGAATTGATTAGCCCAAATTCATACACCTTGTTTAGATAAGTCCTTGACACCAGCACTGTATATGTTAAAAGCTTTTCCCAACTTCAACTGACTGTATGTGGCCCCTAAATAGTGACACACCTGTTATTTGGTTTCCATATTCTTTCTGTCTTTATAATAAATGTGGCTTGTCAAAGCTGTTTTGATCAAGTGACCCAAAATGAATCAATTATAAACATTTCATAAGTTACATAAGCCACATCATTGTGATGGTCCATCCTTTTGGATACATAAGTACAGACAAAGGTTTAGAACCAGCAAGCTGGCCTTGCAAATATACTATCTTGGGCATACACCTTTGGGCTTAGGGGAAACTCTGGGGAAAGAGAGAACAAGGTAGAGAGGCAGAGTCAACCCTTAGCCAGATGCACAGAACTCTTAATTGCCATGACTTGCAAATTCTACTATGATTTTAGGCAAATTTATGGACAAAGCAAGGACTTGGCAAAACTCTAGCAAAATTTCTTTCTTTCTCCCCTCCTACCCTTACTTTACTGGGTCTCTTCCAACCAAGTGATTCTTTCTCCCTTGAACCCACTATCAAAACTCACTTCAGGGAAAGGACTCTATGGTGTCAGGTGATATGGGCTCTCATTTCAGTTCTGACATTGACTACCTATGTAATCTTGAGTAAGTCACTGAATAGCTTTGGGCTTCAGTCTTCTCATTTGTTATAACAGCTCACATCAGAGATGTTTTATTCGGTGTAAAAGAAAGGAGGGAAAGGGGGAAAGGAAAGAAACAAGGAAGGAAGGAAGGAAACAAGGAAGGAAGGAAGGAGGGAGGGAGGGAAGGAAGGAGGGAAGAAAGGGAAGAAGGAAGGAGGGAAGTGAGACATGGAGGGAGGGACTCAGGAAAGGAAGTAAAGCAGTAAAGAAGAGAGGGAAGGAGTGAAGGAAAGGAAGAAGGGGAGAAGGAAGATAAAAAAGAATGAAAGGAACAAAGAAACAAAGGAAGGAAAGGAAGAAAACCACAAGAAAGAATTCCAGCCTTCTGAAACACACAAAGGAAAACTATTCCTAGTAAAGCTTCTAGTGATGTTTCACTGCAGAGGTGAACACATCTGTTTGGGAACTGAATATATGTTGATTATGATAGTCTATTTTTCTGGTGCTCACTCTTCTGATTACTTAACTGAAATGAAGGTTATATCATGCATGTGTAATCAGTATTTCTGCTATTTGGAATGGAGAGATAATTATTTGAAGATGTCTGCTTTATGAGCTTGTGACGTTCCCTTGGGAGTGTACTTTATTCTCTTCGACCAAAGAAATAAAATCACTATGCCAACAGTGATAGACTTATGTCTTTCAGGGTGGACACAGAGAAATATAGATGGGTTCACACACATACATAGAAGTCTTCCTTTTGCCCGATATCAACTAACTCAGCTGGCATGTTTAAATCTCATTTTTGAAAATGGAGAAAATAACTGGTTTGGGAAACAACAATCTGGCTACATTTTTTTTCATGAGTCAAAAATTGATTTTGTTCTAAAACAGTTAACAGGATGTATTAAAATGACTTACAATTCTGAGTTTTTCAAAGTGTGAAAAATCTGTTCTTAATGTTGTTTTTGAAAAATACTTATTAATGAGCATGGCTTACTGATTTTCCTTTCTCAAGCCACTAAAACACAGGGTTTAGGGACACACCCTTAAGGTCTAGGTTAAATTAAAACTCCACAGGAGCTCCAAATATTTCAAATACCAACTAGTCTCTCTCTCTCTCTCTCTCTCTCTCTCTCTCTCTCTCTCTCTCTCTCTCTCTCATCAGGTCAATGAGGGTTAAGTGACTTGGCCAAGGTCACACAGCTAATATAGTCTTTCTCTTTTTAAAAACAGGATGTGGATATGGGGAGATATTCAAGCTTAGCTGCTCAGAATGTTGTGTGATTTAATGAAACCTAAAAATTTGTTTAATTGTTAAAATATAAAAGACATATACCTTTCTCTCATTTATGAATGGCCATACAAAAAGATGGTCCAGTAATGTTATCAAGGGATCAAGGGTCAGGATTATTCCAAGGGTACTTGATAACTATCAGTTCAAAGTTGAGTCATCTAGGGCAGTGATATCAAACAAATAAGGAGCCCTGCAAGTTGCATGTTGAGTTAGAAAACCAGATATTAATATTAGCTATACTTTATTGTATCTGTACTTAACTTGTTAAATATTTTCCAGTTTCATTTTACTCTAGTTCAGGCTGAAGTTAGGGGTTTTGTGGGCTACATGCAAGCCATGAGCCATGTTTTGGACATCTCTGATCTAGAAGATGATACATACACAAAATCATCTAGACTCTGTTGGTTATACCTCTGTGGCAAATTTAAGGTAGGACATAGACAAAAGTCACACGGAGGGGCAGCTAGGTGGTACAGTAGATAGAGCACTGGCCCTGGATTCAGGAGTACCTGAGTTCAAATCCAGCCTCAGACACTTAACACTTACTAGCTGTGTGACCCTGGGCAAGTCACTTAACCCCAATTGTCTCACCAAAAAAAAAAAAGTCACATGGGATGGACATATGTGGATGAGTTGTGATTTGTATCTTGGAGAGCACACCCACATTGTAAGACCGTAGACCCATCAAAGTCTCAAAGCAAAGCAGTAAAAAAAAAATTAAGGGGAAACAATTCTGCCTCTGTTTGAGCAATGAAACTAGTAACTGACAATGAATACTATAGACATTATTTCAGTTATTTCTTGAGGCATTTTAGTCAAATAAGCAAGAAGAGGATAGGACTAGGAGGCAGAAGGTAGATTCTGATCACAGATCTCCTGCAAATTTGGTTTAACAAATCACTACACTTCAATGAATATCAGTTCCCATATTTGTAAAATGATGGGGCTGGACCAGACTATACCTAATGTCCATTTAAGCACCCAAATTCTATGACTCAAAGAACATAGACTAATTTTCATTCTCTCTCCAACTTTGATCTCATTTTAGAGTAAAAATAAAACCTTACAAAGCCTCCATAAAAAGACTTCATGTACACCTAAAAGAGTTTATTATGTAGGGTATGTCAAGCTCAAACAAACCATATATAAGGATCTTTGGGTGATATATTGACTTAGAAAACTGCATATTACATTATTTTATTATGTTTTATCATATTTTATTTTGTTCAATATTTCCCAATTATACTTTAATCTGGTTTTGGAAGTGTTGGGTGTGTTTTTCACCTTTGATGTAGGATACATTGGTAGGACTTTCTTGTTCACTCAATCACAAGAGGAAAGGGAAGCCAAGTTCACAGTTCTTGTTAGTGGTGTTCAAATGACATGGTTTTTCCCTTTTTTAAGTCTCTTTGTTCCTCTGGCTTTCTAAGAAAAAGTTCTTCCTCTCTATAGGTCTATATTCTACTCATATTGTCACCAGTGGAGATTTATGTGATTTTCTGGAAAACATAACACTTATCTATAATTTTATGCAAAAGATTTTTTTAGTCCCAAATATCTCTTCCAAAGGTATAAGACTTAGGCCAGGTAAAGTCTTACTCCAATACTACTGTTAATTGTCTAATAATCTGAACTTGGAAGACAAAAGTTGATGTATTGAAAATTTAAGAATTATCATTTCTATTCAATTTCATATTTATTGATCACCCGTGTGTGTGTGTGTGTGTGTGTGTGCACGTGCGTGCGTGCGTGCATGTGTGTGTGTGTGTGTGTGTGTGTGTGTGCTCCCTCAAATGCTGGACAAAGTATGTTTCCTTCTGGGAAAATTGCTGCTAGATGATGGAGGTGGAGAAGATGAGAAACATTCTTTTCCCCACAGGGATTCCTATACATAGAATAAACAAAAAGTAGATAAATATAAGGTAGTTAGAGAGAAAGAACACTAGTAGTTGGGGAGAATCACAAGTAATTTCATGTAGGAGATGGTGTTTGAGTTATATATTGAAGGAAGAGAGGGATTCTATGAAGTATGGGTAAGGAAAGAGTACATGGAAAATGGCCACTTCAAAGTTACAGAAGCAAAAAAAAAAAAAAATGATATCTGTGAGGGTCAAGAGAAGGCCATATTGACTGGATCTCAGAATGGAGGAGGGAGAGTAATGTCCAATGAGGCTGTTGTAAAGAAGGGGTTTAAAAGCAGTTATTTTATCCTGTAGTCAATAAGGAGGCCCTGAAATTTATTAAATAAGGAAATTATAAAGTTGGATTTACTAAGCAAAGACACATTAATCTGAATTTTGTAATTGTCTCTTCCTTTATCACTTCAAACTATTAGCACATTTTATTATTATATCCCCTTCATTTCTTAATATATCCCCCCTCCCATAAGAATAAAAAAGGGGAGAAAGCAGTTCAGTGAATTTAATTAACATATTAACTATGTCTGAGAGTATATGTGATCTTTCACACATTCATCATTTCCTGCCTCTTCTGGCTTTTAAAACATATAACGAAAAAGAGGAAGGTACAAGACTAAGCATGATAATTATGATTACAAAGTATTCAATTCATTTTGCTTTTCTTTCCATTTACATTATTGTAATCATGTACATTATTTTTGTGACTCTGATTACTTCAATTTGCATCAATTAATAGAAGTCTTACTGTGCTTTTCTGAATTCTTCATATTCATTTCTTATAGCTCAGTAATATTCCATTATGTTCATGTGCCACAATTTGTTTAGCCATCCTTCAGTTGATAGTTCTGTACTTTGTTTATAGTTCTTTAATATCACTGACATGCTGCTGTGAATATTTTTTATATATAAGACCTTCCTATCTAAGGTTTCCTTTGGCTACATGACTAGCAATAGAATTTCTGCATCAAAGACCATAAATATTTTAATTATTTTTAAAGCATAATTTCAAATTGCATAACAGAGTGGCTTAATCAATTTGCAACTCTGCCAACAATTTATTAGAGTGCCTGTTTTTCCACAACCTTTCCAATATTATGCATATATTTTTGCCAGTTTTTGAGTAATAGTCAAAACTTCAGGTGTTATAATTTGTATTTCCCTTATTATATTGAGCAATTTTTCATTTGGTTGTTAATTGCGATTTAAAAAAAACACATTCATATTCTTTGCCCACTTATCCATTGGAAAGTGGCAGTTGGTCTTATGTTTTTGTACTATTTGCTTATATATCTCGGATATCAGATATGAATTGGAGGTATTTGATGCCAAGGCTTTTTCCACTGTTAATGGTTTCCCTTCTTATCCTAAATTCATTGATTTTGTTCATGAAAAGTTTTTTTTTCCCATTTTGCATAATCAAAATTATCTTTCATATCACCTTGTAAAAGCTAGGCCCAAGGGCCTGCTCATGTTTCTGTGTTGTTAGTTCCATGACCCCACTGAAACAAGGAGGCAATGAACTTGTCAGTGCTGGGAAAAGCTCATTGGTGGGGTACTAACGACTCCCACCTTGGTCAGAAGATGGTAGAAGAGGAAAGGAACTCTTTTAGATGCCTGATCACCTTCTTTACTAAAAGAAAACCACAAGTCAAGTACTAAAAATGTCAAGCAAACCTAAACGCTGACGAAGACTATTTAACTATGCAACAGATCCCTAAACTATAGGAATAATTTGTTCCTGAATTGCAGCTTGATAAAATAGCTTTTTTTCAATAGTAAAACTATTGAATAAATTGTGAGATTTCTAGTTCTGACAAAGTAATTTAGATGTAGGCTTTGATGAAGGAGATGAAGTACATAGAGGAATTTTTTAATAGATATCTATATCTGGTTTAATACATTTGAAAATGGTTTAAGAAACACAAAGGTGGGGGAAGCTAGTTGGTGCAGTGAATAAAGCACCAGCCCTGGATTCAGGAGGATCTGAGTTCAAATCCGGTCTCAGGCACTTGATACTTACTAGTTGGGTGACCCTGAGCAAGTCATTTAACCCTCATTGCCAAGAAGAAGAAGAAGAAGAAGAAGAAGAAGAAGAAGAAGAAGAAGAAGAAGAAGAAGAAACATGAAAGTAATTTTCCCCAAATTCCTGAAGGAGAAGGGATTTTTTTGAGAGTACAAAAAAACAAAACAAACAAACAAAAAAACCAGGTAACAACAGTAAAATGATGACAAGGGAAATAAAAGTAGTTTTTTTTTTAAATGCTGATGTTCACTGGGATTACAGACAAAATTAAAAACAACCCCTGCCCTCAATGCATATTCTGGTGATTCCAGCAGATCTGTGAATAAGTTTACTGGGATAATGAAAACCAAGCCTCGGTCAGATTTTATATAATATCAACACAATGATTATTTTTGTAACTTACTCCTTTTCCCAGGATCCATTTTCATATCCCAAGAAGCTGATTCAGAAAGCTATGCAGAGGTTCTTAACTTGAGGTTCTTGGACCCTCCCTACCCCACCCAAGGGGTCCATGAAGATATTTCACAATCTCAATGAACTTGAATGGGGAAAAATTACAATTAACTTTTAACTAGAGTTTAAAATTTCCTCCTGTTATGAATGTAGGCAACAAATATTCTGAAAAGGGGTCCCTAGGCTTCACCAGACTGCCAAAAAGGTCTGTGACACAAAAATGGTTAAGAACTCTTGCTCTAATACTTAGCAATGCTTGTCAGCTTGATTTGGGGATAGAGGGAAAGGCAGTGCTTCAGGGCTGGGTTTAAGATTTAATATAATATAGAAGACCATAAAGGCATAGATTTAATTTATGCACACACACACACTTCTTCATATATATTTGAGTGTGTATTTGAAGAATACTCCCTATAAAAAGAAAAAAAGAGGGAAAAATTCAACAATTTGACACAACGTGCAATGTTTCACAGCCATGGACTCCAACCTCTGCACTTTGAGGAAGGGACACCTCCCCCTTTTTCATTTTCAGTGGAAAAGAGTTAGCAAAGCAAGAAAAGTAGGTATGGGCAGGTTGTAACAAGTCACTGATACCATTACAGATTTTTCTCCCGAACTCACCTATGTTCCATACATTCTTTTTACTTTTGAGGATAACACCATCCTTCCAGTCACTCAGTTCACAGACTTGGTCTCACCTTAGCTCTCCTCATTCACCTCATATATCAAATCCATTGCCAAATCTCATGGATTCATTCTTTGTCCACATCTCTCTACCTCCCACCCTTCTCTCTACTCACAAAACTCTACCCAGTCATATTGAAGCATTTTCACCTCTCACCTGGACTATTTCGATAAACTCCTATCTCCTCAATTCAATCTATCCTGCAATGGAGCATAACTGCCAAAATGATTTTTTAAAGCACAGCTCTAAATACTCTACCCTCTTTTAATAGTCTCTCCCTATTGCCTGTAGGATAAAATATTCATATTACTCTCACCCTATTTTGTATAGGTTGTATACTACACACAATTATTATTATAGTAATATAGCAGTCCTTCCAAATCTTTTCACCTCTTCTCAAACCTCCCATATCTCCACCTTTTCTCCCCCCTCAGTAAATAACCAGAAACCCACCTCTCATTACTGCATCATTTTTCAACACCAGAATTAATATCTATTTCTTGGCCTTCTTGCTTAATTTTTCCTTTGGTTCAGGTGGACTTGAGTATACTCTCACTACAAGATGGATCATATACTGAGAGGTGAAAGGGACTTCGGAGGCCACTAAGTCCAATCCCCTCATTCTACTGATGCAGAAACAGATTGAGAGAGATTAGGTGGCTTTTCCAGGGGAACTCAAGTCTTGTTGAGTCCATGGGTAAGGAAAACTATTCTGGTAGTGCTATGAAGGAAGAATGGGGAAGGGGGAGAGAGTAAGGGCAAGAAGCTATTGTAATAATTCAGGTAGGTGGTAATTAGGACTTATGTTAAGGTAACAACTTTAGGAACTGAGAGCTGGACTCAAGAGCTGTTGCAGAGATGTGATTGCCAGGTCATGGTAACCAACCAGATATAAAGAGTGAAGAAGAGGGAATGAGAGAAAAATTGCAAACGAAATCTAGTCGGAGATGTCTGCCAGTGTTCTTAGTCTATTTTCCTATGGTCCTCTTGGACCCATTGATAGACTTTCAGATGTGACAGGATGAGTAAATACTCATTAATTCCTGTTGCATCTATGTTCTGTCACAGCAAAAATGTACACATTTCTATAAAAGTTGTAAAAATCTATTTGGAAATTTTGTGAAACTGTTAAAAAAAGTCTATTATTTCAAATTCTGGATAAATGACTCTAGACTAGAGTAAATGCTGATTATTTTTTAAATTAATAGGAAGTAGGTTAATGTTCCCTTTCTGTAAGAGGTCTCACTATAGCTTGGAAAGGTTTGGAGAACTCCGATAATGTCATGATTAACAGGGATGTTCAACAAATAGCTCACAGCACTAAAGAAAGAGAATGATTCAATATAATGTGGGTTAAGTCCCTCTTCATTCAATACTGCAGTCCCCAGTGATTTGTGTGGAATACATTGGAGAGGGGTGACTTTCTGTGGCTGAATTGGGTCATACCTCCATACCACCACTCCCCAACTAGTCTTGGTAGGAAGGTATATGTAATCTGATTAGGCCAGAAGCAGTATCCCAGGGTTCAAATATATCTTCTAGGGCATCTAGGTAGCGCAGTGTATAAAGAGCCAGACTGGAGTCAGGAAGACTCATCTTCATGAGTTCAAATCAGGTCTGACATTTACTATCTGTGTCATCCTGGGCAAGTCACTTAACTCTATTTGATTCAGTTCCTTGTATGGAAAATAATCTGGAAAAGGAAATGGCAAAGCACATCAGTATCTTTGCCAAGAAACCCTAAATGGGATCACCAAGAATAAGAGACAACAGAAAATGACTGGACAACAGCAACAGCAGTATCCCAGATTTCAGATATATCTTTTAGGGTTTTTCTCTACCTTTCTCTTGTGTTCCCCTCCAGATGATGAAAGATTTAACTTCTGGGCCCTACTCTAATCTTTCTTTTTCCTATTTCTGATCAACCATGAATTTGTACAACCTCTTCTGTAGTCTGCTCCAATCTGGCTCTCTGCTCGAGCTCTTCTCTATATTGACAGAGCAATGGAGAAACTAGGAGAGCCCTCCTCTCCTCACTGCACCCCCATATTCCCAGTGGGTGGAGGTGAAAAAAATATTGCTTGTGAACAGAGTAATGAGAAGACATTTTTCTTTCTTTTATTTCTCTTCTCTCCCTGATAAGGGTTGGAGATCTCCAATTGGCTGACAGACATCAGTCTGTTGAATAAACTATGCATCTCATATGTTTTGTGACTATTGTAAGGCTTCTATTTCCTCATATAAGCTTGGATTTTGATTACTATGTCTTCTCACAATTGAGTTATGTGTAATTTAAGATTCTAAATGTGGATTCTAATCTGTTCCCCCAGTTTTGGGGGAAACTGACTAAAATCACTGATAAAACGAGTTTAGGTTTTTAAGGGTTTATTGAAAAATAGAAAGAGAAAGATTGAGAACAGAATGCCAACAGCCTGGCATTCCTATCTTTCCTCAAATTTCCTGTGGAGTCCTCTGCTGCCACCACCACCATCAAGTCAGGAACCCAAAAGAGACAGAGCTCTCTGCACAGGCCCTCTTTCCTCCTTCCTGTCTCCTCCCAGAAAATAGGAGGCTCCTCAAGTTGATTGCCTGGTAGCCTTGATAGACAGCACCCATGAGCAAACATCACTTCCTGACACCAAGGAAAATCCACATGGCCTTGCCCTCTGAGGCATTCTCCTCATGGTGGAGTTTTCCTATTGTAAGTCTCCAGTAGGTGGCATCATTCCAATCATTACAGTTAATAATTCCCTTAATATTGCATATACTTATTAGTTCCAATTGTGTGATTTTTGAATATTTATTATTGATATGCCAGTCTCCCCTATAGTCTACCATTAAAGGTGTCTCTAAAGGAAAATTGTGTGTTAATTTTGTGATGTTCAACTTTGCTATCACTCTAAGTCCAATGTCTAGAAGATACCAAGAACACTGGCTTCCAACAGATTTGGTTAAGAGGGACAAGGTGTACAAGAAGTGTTTTCCCAAAGTCTCTCCCTTTAGCAGACTCAATAACAATGAAAAATTAGAATAGAGGAAAGATCCAAAACAAAGTTGGGAGAGAGTAGGATTAAAAATGGAAAAGTTCCCAATTTACCCTTTATTAGTAAGCAGGTTTTTAAAATGGGCATTCCAGAAAAGATACTGAGTAGAATTTTCTGCACAGTATAAATATCAGGATATGAATAAGAGAAGACACGGGATTCCTAGGAAAAAGAAGTACAAAGGCAATGGAAAAGTAGGACCAATAGGATATGCCTTGATTCTATGGGCCTGTTAGGTTGCTTGGAACAATTGATTTTCACTGTAGAGGATGATATGAATGGATGGAAAACACAGTGACCTTTGGCCCTGGATATATGGGAGTATCTCTGTGGTCCAGTCTAAAAAAGTGCAATAGAGTTCTGAATTTAGGAAGACAAGTTCAAATCATGTCTCAGACACTAAATAGCTATGTGACTCTGCACAAGTTATTTGATAAAATTGAGATGTATTGGTCTCAATTTCCTCATCTGCAAAATGAGGGTAATAATAGCATCTACCTGCCAAACAACTTTAAAATAATGCCCCAGATCAAATTTTGGAGTGGCAGAGTCAATAAAACATCAGAGTGAAACATTTTTCTGCCCTGAGAAAACTTAAGAAGTTGTCAGAAGTTTGTGACATGGTAGAAGCCTATCTGGATCCCACATACTTGGTGGCAGTAGCAGTGGCCATAGCAATAGCAGCTTTGAAAGCTCTCATTCCAGAAATGGTAAAGAGGTCAGACAACTGGTCAAAAAGAGATTACAGGGGACCTTTGCTGGCACTGGGTGCAATTGGCACTGATTGGCAATTCTATTTTTCATACACAGTTCTGAGTTATGGTTCTAAGGTGGAGAGGAGCACCGGGAGTCAGTCACAAGAAAACAGGAACCGTGGTCAAAGTTTTGAGGCAAAGATAGAGCTAGTGCTTATGGCTACAGGGACTGGGGGCCCTTCCTGAGTAAAGGCAGGAATGAAGATCATGACAACAGTGACCATACCTTTCTGAGGATCACACCACATTGGAAGCACCAAAAAACTTGCAGCCCCAGGAACCATCTCTGAAAACAACAGTATAAAAAAGTCTAAAGTTTGGGACAGTGCTTCTACACCACTGGGTGAGCAGAGCATAACTTTAATATAAAGTTCAAAGTCAATAAATGGGCTGAAAAAATGAGCAAACCACAACAAAAATGAATTTGATCATGAAAAGCTACTACAGTGGCAGGGAAGACCAATACAAAAACTCAGAAGACAAAATTGTGAAATCAGCTACAAACAAAGCCACAAAGACAAATGCTAACTGGGCCCAAGCCCAACAAGAATTCCTAGAATAGTTAAAGAAAGAGATAATCATGCCAGAGAAAAATGGGAAAAGAAATGAGAGTGATGACAGATAGGTATAAAAAGAGAGTCAATAACTTGGCAAAAGGCACAAAAATACTGAAGAAAATAACACCTTCAGAAACTGAATTGGCCTAATGGTAAAAAAGGCACAAAAATTCACTGAAGATAATAATTCCTTGAAAAACAGAATTGGCCAAAAGGAAAAAGAGGTATAAAATCTCGCTAAAGAAAATAAGTCCATAAAAGTTAGAATTGGGTAAGTGGAAGCTAATGATTTTATGTGACGTAAAGAAAAAAAGCAAAGGCAAAAGAATGAAAAATAGGGGAGGAAATTGAACTATCCTATTGGAAAAATAACTTACCTGGTGAATAGATCAGAGAGAGGTAATTTAAGAATTATGGGATTACCTGAACTAATGATTAAAATTAGATCCTAGAAGTCACATTTCAAGAAAGTAAAAGGGAAAATGCCCCCAATATCTTAGATCCAGAGGTTAAAATAGAAATTGAAAGAATCCACTGATCACCTACTGAATATCAAAATGAAGATTCCCAGTAATATTATAGCCAAATGCCAGATTTTCCAGGTCAAAGAGAAAAATCTTCAAGCACCCAGAAAGAAACAATTCAAATATTGTGGAGCCACAATCAGGATCGCACACTATTTAGTGGCTTCCATGTTAAAGGAGCAGCGGACTTAGAATATGACATTCCAGAAGGAAAAGAAGCTAGGATTACAACCAAGAATAACCTACTCAGCAAACCTGAGAATAATCCTTTAGGGGAAAAATCGACATTTAGTGAAATAGAGGGCTTTCAAGTATTCTTGATGAAAAGACCAGAGCTGAGTAGGAAATTTGACATTCAGACCGAAGGCTCAGGAGAAGCAGAAAAAGGTAAACATGAGAGAGTAATAAAAACAGTCTCAGTAAACTTAAACTGTTTATATATTCTTATATGAGAAGATGAGAAGAATGTTATCATTATTAGGTCAGGTAAAAGGAGTTTACATAGCAGAGGACATGGATGTGAGTCCATTATGTTGGAATGATTTCTAAAAAATATGAAGAGATAACAAAGAGGGATACACTGAAGGAAGGGGGAAGGCAGAGGTAGAATACACATACACACATGTGTATGCATGCATGTGTGTCTGTGTGTATGTATATACAGTCTCAGTGCTGTATAAAAATGGAACTTACCCTATAGGGGAATAGAAGGGAAAGAAGATAAGAGAAATGGAAGGGATGACAAAAGGGAGAACAGATTAAGGTAGGCTGTGGTTAGAAGCCAATAGACTTTTTATTTTTTTCTTTCTTTTTTTCTTTTTTTGCATGGCAATGATGGTTAAGTGACTTGCCCAGAGTCACACAGCTAGTAAGTATCAAGTGTCTGAGGCTGGATTTGAATTCAGGTC
Organism: Dromiciops gliroides; assembly: GCF_019393635.1. Lineage (NCBI taxonomy): Eukaryota > Metazoa > Chordata > Mammalia > Microbiotheria > Microbiotheriidae > Dromiciops > Dromiciops gliroides. The sequence goes on from NC_057862.1 coordinate 577,164,234, forward strand.
CTCTTGAATCCAGGACCGGTACTCTATCCACTGTGCCACCTAGATGCCCCTAGCCAATAGACTTTTTTTTTACAGGGCAATGAGGGTTAAGTGACTTACCCAGGGTCACACAGCTAGTTAAGTGTCAAGTGTCCGAGGCCGGATTTGAACCCAGGGAGTCCTGAATCCAGGGCCGGCACTTTATCCACTGTGCCACCTAGCTGCCCTATTTTTGTTGTTGTTGTTGTTGTTGTTGTTGTTGTTGTTCTTCTTCTTCTTCTTCTTCTTCTTCTTCTTCTTCTTTTTGCAGGGCAATGAGGGTTAAGTGACTTGCCCAGGGTCACACAGCTAGTAAGTGTCAAGTGTCTGAGGCCGGATTTGAACTCAGGTCTTCCTGAATCCAGGGTCGGTGCTTTAACCACTGCATCACCTACCTGCTCCCACCAATAGACTTTTGAGGAGGAACAGGATAAAAAGAGAGAGAGAGAAACAGAAGAAAATGGGATGGAGGGAAATACATAGTAATCATAACTATGAATATGAATGGGATGAAGTCATCCATAAAATGGAAATGGAAAGAAGAATGGATTAGAAGCCAGAATCCAAAATGTTGTTTACAAGAGACTGTCTTGAAACAGAAACACACACACATAGTTAAACTTAAGGGCTGGAACAGAATCTAAAAATCTTAAGTTGAAGTAAGAAAGGCAGGGGTAGCACCTCAGACAAAGCAAAAGCAAAAATAGAACTACTTGAAAGATATAATCAGGGTAACTACATTTTGCTAGCAGATACCATAGACAATGAAGTAATATCAAAAAATTATACAGCAAGCTTCTCTGATAAAGGCCTCATTTCTCAAATATATAATGAATATAGAACTGAGTCAAATTTATAAAAATAAGAGCAATTCCCCAATTGATAAAGGTCAAAGAATGTGAACAGGCAGTTTTCAGAAGAAATCAAAGCTATCTATAATAATTTGAAAAAATCCTCTAAATCATTATTGATTAAAGAAAGGCAAACTAAAAACAATTCTGAGGTACCACCTCATATCTGTCAGAAATAACAAATGCTGGAGGGGATGAGGGAAAATCAATACACTAATGAGTTGTTGACGGAGTAGTGAACTGGTCCAACCATTCTGGAGAACAATTTGGAATTAGGCCCAAAGGGCTACAAACTGTGCATATCCTTTGACCAAGCAATACCTCTACTAGGTCTGTTTTCCAAAAAGATCAAAAAAAGGTAAAGGACCTATACATACAAAAATATGTATAGCAGCTTGTGTGTGTGTTTATATGTGTGTGGTGGCAAAAAATTGGAAATCCAGGGGATACTCATCAATTGGGAAATGGTTGTGAACAAGTTGTAGCATATGATTGTGATGGAGTTTGTGGATGGGAAATAATGGGAAGTACTTTAAGAGGGAAAAACCATGGCAAGACCTAGATAAACTGATGCAAAGTGAACTGGGAAAATCAGTGAGATCATTGCACACATTAACAGCAATGTTGTAATGATGATCAACTGTGAAAGATTTGTCTACCCTGATAATATGATGATCCAAGACAATTCCAAAGGATTCATGATGAAAAAAAAATGCTATCTATACACAGAGAGAGAACTGATGAGCTCTAAGTACAAATTGAAGCATAATTTTCACCTTATTTTTCTTGGGGTTTTTTTTGCAATATGACTAATATGGAAATATGTTCTGCATGATTTCACAAGTATAATTGATATCATGTTGGTTGCCTTATCAGTGGGTAGGGAAGGAAGTGGGAGGTAGAAAATTTGGAACTCAAAATTTACAAAAGAAAAAATTTAAAAATTTAAAAAGAAAAGAATGTTAAATAAATAATGTGTTTAAATCTTTTTCTAAAACAAATTCATTAATCCAACAGATTTCCATACTATAGAATGAAAATCTGTCATCATGTCATACCTTAATCATCAACAAGTGTTTATTAAGCAGTTACTATGTACTAGCCACTGTGCTAAGTTCTGAGGATACAGTAAAAGGCAAAAGCAGTCCTTGCTCTCAAGAAGCTTACATTCTAATTGTAGAGACAACAAATATATAGATACATAGAAGATACATACAGAATAGATGGTTAATAACCTCAAAGTAGGAAACCCTATCAGCTGGAGAGACTGAGAAAGACCTCTTATAGAAGGTGGCATTTTATTTGAGTCTTGAAGGAAGTCATCATTTATTCAATAAACATTTACTAAATCTCTCCTTATGCAGAGTACTTTATTTACACTTGTTGTTTATAGGCACTTATTATTTATACTACCAATATGTCACATAGCATACTCTAATTTTCATTTTAAAAATAACATATCTGTTGGATGGGATATAGTATATATTGGGAGTTGAAGGGGATACAATATTTAAAACAATACTGGGGGGCAACTAGGTGGCACAGTGGATAGAGCACCAGCCCTGGATTCAGGAGGACCTGAGATCAAATCTGGCCTCAGACACTTGACACTTACTAGCTGTGTGCTCCTGGGCAAGTCACTTAACCCCAATTGCCTCACCAAAAACAAAACAAAACAAAACAATACTGAGCAGACCCAAATAAATGATGTTTGGCCCTTGACCAGAGTCCCAGAAAAGTGGTGCTTGGATACTAGTTATGATATACCGCTTCCCTTCCAGTTTCATAGCAGTAATAATTTAGATTTCTACAAAGATATTTTCAGAGGAATTAGCATAAAGATTGTCAACAGGCATACTGTAAAAAATAAGCATGAAGGATTATCAAAAGAGAATCTATGCAACCCACTGATATTCACATGGTATTAAGGAATCTAGAACCCATTGGCTTTCTGGTAGATTTATGGCAGGACATGGACAAGAGTTGTATCAAATGGACAGCTAAAGTTGTTTTCAATTTGACTTCCTGGGAGAAGTATTCACATTAATGAAATCACACATCTATTTACATATAGTACTTTATAATTGCAAAGTGTTTTCATATACATTATATATATCTCTTGTCTTTCCTACCAGATCATAAGCCCCTCTAGGAAAGGGACTGAGTCATATTGCTCTCTGTATGCCCAGTGGGTTTGTTGTTTTTAGATTTATGATTTTGCCAGTATAAAAAGCTCCCTGTGAAGATCTCTCTCTATCAGTGCAGACTGGCAACTCCTAAGGAAGGAAGAAAAGAAGGAAGAAAGGAAGGAAGCTCTTATTAAGCATCTTCCATGTGGCAGGAATTGTGCTAAATACCTTACAGATATCTCATCTGTTCCTTACAACCCTGGGAGACAGGGGTTTTTGGCCCTATTTAACAATCAAGGAAACTGAGACAAGAAGATATTAAGTGATTTACCCAGAGTCCCAGAGCTAGTAAATATCTGAGACTAGATAGGAACTCAGATCTTCCTAACTCTAGGCTCAGCACTCTAACCAGTGTACGACCTACCTGACTTTAAGGCACAGAGGTTGTGACATATGGAGAGTCACACAGCCAGTATGTCTGAGGTGGGACTCACCTTGTCCTAACTCTGAGGAGGGCCTTCTATCCACTAGTCTATGGAGCCTTGTACATAGTAAACTCTAGAGACATGTTTGTTTTTTATGATGATTTATTACTTCTCTCACATGTCATCAATAATGTCTGGCAATAAGTTCACATCAAGGAGCCAGAAACACAATGTGGTAAAACAAAGTAACTCAAAGAAGGCAAAGGACACCAATCAATCTTCCATGTTTTCAAAGTACACAAGGGTCTGAAAACCAAGTACAATATAGAAATATTGCTGCCGGGAACACCAAGAGATGATGTCAGTGACCTAATTCAAAATTGGGTAATATCACCATTAGTAGAAGAAAGCTTACAGAAATAAGAGAGTGTAGTAATTACACTGTTACTCTTTCTGATATTGTCTCAAAGGTTCAGACACATGGCTGATTTTGAATTCTATATATTATTCTGATGTTTAAATAAATTAACAGCTGGCTGGATGAAATAGCCTGTTTACAAAATATTTGCCATCATATTTGGTTCATTAGGGAAAATAAAAAGTATCACCATCATCATTATTATTTTTGGCACACCAAAAGTAGAGGTGTTCCCTGAGGATTGATTTCCCTTTTAGTCCCCTAGAGTCTACTCGGGACTAGGTCTACCATTATTTTATTTTATTTTATTTTATTTTATTTTATTTTATTTTATTTTATTTTATTTTATTATTTTATTTTATTTTATTTTATTTTATTTTATTTTCTGCCACCCATAAGAAAGTTGTTCTGTTAAGTTTAGCCATAGAAAAATCACTCAGATTTCATATTGTGATATTGCTATATAGTTTCCTTAAATTAAAAAGCAGGACATGGTAATATAAAAAATCAGCAAACATAAGTCACATGAAATGAAGTAAATATAATCACCTCCCAAAGTCAATATACTCTTCCTCCCTGTCCCCCCCATCCCCCAGTACTCAAATGACTAGGGTGTTAAGAGGTAAAGATCCTCAGGTCAAGCTACTATAATGGAACAATTCACAATAAAGGGGAACTAGATGATATGAGAGTAGGATTTGCCGCAGATATTGCCTTTAGGCAATACTTCTCAACTAGGTGCTGGGTGCCTCTCACTTTGAAGTCTGTAGGAGTCTTAGCTATTACAATCCCTCACAGATGTTTAGCTCAAGTGTATGCTTAGTCTGGCTTAGCGAGATGGGAGTGAAGTTCCACATGGTTTTTCTGATGCCTCACCATTAAGAGAGAGATTACTGTCTACCCCATCCCAATTCTAAGGGTAGAAAAAATCTCTGCATCCACATATGTGAAAAGAAGTACATTAACCTCTCCATCCTCCACTAGCCTCTCTCTCTCTTTTTCTAAATCTCTTATCCTCTCTTTCTAGTATTCTTTTTAGAAATGTCCAGCACTATATACTTATCTAATCATCATCCATTTTGGGGTGGCATCATTGATCATTATGCTTCTTACATTAAACTAGCCAACCAACTAAAATGTAATTTCAGAGCAAAAGTAGAATTTCTTTTTTCATGATTCATGAGTTTATAGATGTGGAATGGAATATTGCATATGTTTATGTTGCTAGAATGGGAGAATGTTTACAATTTCATAATAAATGGACCCAAAAAGTGATATTTGGCATCTGACAAGGCCAACAAGAATGATGTTTGGGTATCGGTCATGCTCTATTTCCTCCCCTCCAACTATTACTTTACAACTATAACAGATTTCCCAGAACAAAAGGTGGGGGAGGGTGAGAACAGCAAAGGTAACTATCTTCCAAGGTCAATGAGAATTGTAAGGTTTATAGGTTTGATCTTTCCATTGGCTCAAATGGGTTATTCAGTAACTCCATCAAAGACTTCCTACTTATTTAATTGACATATTTCTTCCTGGAGAATTTGACCTTTTTATCATTGAAGGACTTTAATTTTCAACTGCACTGATATCAAACAATTAAGGAAGAGAACATTACCAAAGGGAACACATTATTCTGCAAAGCTCTGCTGTCAGAATGTCCAACAGAGTGTTTAAAGATAAAGGTTGTGAACAAGGACAGTGGCATTGACTTGCTTAGATACCAATAATAAAAACTTATAATTTGATGTAACCTTTCTCTGAGGTACAATTGAGTAAGAAATATCTGTTATCAGAACAGTGTGATGAGATAACCTGGCCAATAGACATAAAGAAGGAGCTCTTTACTTGGGGTCCACAAACTTAAATATATATATATATATATATATATATATATATATATATATATATATATATATATTTGGTTTCTTTTGTAATTCTATGTATTCTATTTTCTTTATTTAAAAACATTACTCTGAGGAGTTCACAGCCTTCACCAAACTGTCAAAGGAGTCTGTTACACCAAAAAGGTTAAGAATCTTTCTATTATATCATTTTTTGTTTTGTTTTGTTTTGTTTTTTGGTGAGACAATTGGGGTTAACTGACTTGCCCAGGGTCACACAGCTAGTAAGTGTTAAGTGTCTGAGGCCAGATTTGAACTCAGGTCCTCATGACTCCAGGGCTAGTGCTCTATCCACTATGCCACCTAGCTGCCCTTTTCTATTATATCATATGCAAAATAGAACCTCAAAATCAACCTTTATCTTGCCTCTAGTTACTTCTTCTTTCCTATCCATACATAAGAGGAATGATAGCATACCAGATGGTACTAGGATAGGGCTAATTATTAAATATCGTTTTCAAGCAGATGATTTCTGGATCTAGATATCCAGCCTGATTCTCCTGAGCACCTGTCCTAAATCAATAATTTTTTTTGATAATTCCAATTGGATGTATCATAGGAATCTTATATTCAAAGTATCCAAACATAGTAGATACAAAGCTATTCATTTTCTCCTCCTCTTCCCATCAAACTCTCTTCCTACTTTCTATCAAAGGCACTTAATGAATGCTTGTTGATCAATTTATTAAACTCTAATTCTAGCCTTGTAAACATGGGTAAATCATGAATTTTTCTAAGTTTCAGTTTCCTCATCTGAGTAATGGGGATAATACTACATGTAGTACCTATCTCACCTGGGTGTGATGAGGCTAAAATAATATAATATATACAAAACATAACATGGATATGTTCATTATTATTATCCCTCTCATCCAATTTGAGGAACTAAATATCTCAATACTATCTTCTGATTATCCAAAGCCCCATCCCTCCACTGTGGCAGCCCATCCAAGCCTGCTCACCCTTGAAATACCCGATGCTTAAAACCAACTTTTCTCCATTCTCACCCAACCAAATTTCTCACTCCTTCTTTTGACTTCAGCTAAAGGTGGTGATGCAGTCTTATTAAAAGAATTCACAGGGCAGCTAGGTGGTGCAGTGGATAAAGCACCTGGCCCTGGATTCAGGAGGACCTGAGTTCAAATCCGACCTCAGACACTTGACACTTACTAGCTGTGTGACCCTGGGCAAGTCACTTAGCCCTCATTGCCCTGCAAAAAAAAAAATAAAGAAAAGAAAAAGATAGAAAAGAAAAAAAAAGTTCCTAAAGGAATTCACAACAACATATGAATGACTGATAACATTTGGCCCTTCCAGATGTGTTCACATTTCAGAAGAAAATCCAAATGGCTCTATAATTTTTGGAATGCCAGGGGATCATGAGGGAGATATATTAATGCCACAAAAGCTTTCTCAGAAACCTGGAGGGTCTTGCATGGGCTGATGATGAGTGAGATGAGCAGAACCAGAGGAACATTGTACACAGTATCATCAACATTGAGTGTTGATCTACTGTGATGGACCATATTCTTCTCACCAATGCAATGGTACAGAAGAGTTCCAGGGGACTCATAATGGAAGAGGATCTCTGAATCCAGGAAAAAAAAAAAGAACTGTGGAGTATGGATGCTGAATAAACCATACTGTTTCTTTTGTTTTTGGTACTGATGTTTTTCTATTTTGAGGTTTTTCATCATTGCTCTGATTTTTCTCTTATAACATGACTAATGCAGAAATATGTTTAATGTTATTATATATATATATATATATATATATATATATACACATAAAAAGCCTGTATCAGATTGCCTGCTGTCTAGGTGAGGGGGGAGGGAGGGGAGGGAGGGAGAAAAATCTGAAATTGAAAAGCTTGTATAAACAAAAGGTGGGAACTATCTTTACATGTAACGGGGAAAAATATTTTAATAATTAAAAATAAAAGCTTTCTCAGCCCCCTCAATCCCATCATGTAGACAGGCTTGTGCTCTGTCTCTGGATGAGGTAGGTAAGTGATGATTATGTGGTTCTTAAGGATAGGGTCCATGCTACTTTTACTTGTTCTATATGGTACTTAAAATAGTTACGCACAGATTGCCACTTGGAATCACAAAATTTTAAACCTGGAAGAAACTTGAGAAATTGCTGTGGTAAATGAGAGACATGCCACAAGATTGGAGAAGGACAAATATCCTAATTTTTAAAAGGGGGTGGGGAGAAGAGAATAAAGTCTGCAAACTCCAGACCGATGAACTTTACTTTGATTCCTAGGAAAATGGATCATTAAAGAAATACTTAGTTAACACTTCAAAAAAGGAAGCTATGATTATATTAAGCAAGTAAGTTTTTATCAAGAACAAGTCATGCCAGAATAACCTTATTTTTTTAATAGTTTTACTAAACTAAAAGATGAGGGGAATACTGTAGGTTCAGTTTGCCAAGATTTTTACCAATGCATTTGTTAAAATTTCTCATATTATTCTTGTAGAGAAGATGTAGAGATGTGGACTAGATGACAATATAATTGAATGGATTCAGAACTAGTTGAAGATACAATTAAAAAAAAGTCATTAATGGTTGGATATCAATGTGGCAGGATGTCTCCAGTGGAGGGACTTAATGATTCATTATTTAGCTCTGTGATATTTAACATATCTATCATCAGGGACTTCAAGAAGACATACATGGCATTCTTATCAATTTTATAAATGATGCAAAGATGGGAGTAATAGCTAGCACACTAGCTGATAAGGAGTTGACTCTCCTCAGTCCCTTCCCTGAGTAAACTTCAGGGTATAAGTCTGGTCCCAACTGAATTTTTAGGCACTTTCCTACCCCCACCTCTAATTCTTCTTTTTCTTTCCTCTGTTTCTTTGGTTGTTGGTCAAAATCTTATTTACTCTCTGGTAAGTCTTATGGGAGTAGTATTGGAAATGATTAGACAGAATCCCTGTAGCCTCAGGGTTCACTAATTTACAGCCAGATCCTGAGTCACGTAGCAGTCTGTTTTCATCTTGTCCATTCCTCCCCTCCCCTCTCCTCCTTTACTTTAAGTCAACTTATCCTTTTGAGGTTGGAGCTAAGAGGTATTGAAGCATAGTGATAGTCTCAGAGGTCTCTATACTAGGATAACCCTGATAAGCTTTTGTTTACTGCTACTATCATTGGCGGTGGGGGGATGTTGGGAGTAGCAAAAACTAAGCAAATACTCTAAATATTAAAGTTTTATGTGGCTAATTCAAAAGAGTTTTTACCACGCATTATTTTTTATCTTCTGGATTTGGTTCTAATTAAATTTAGAGTATAATTCCTTCATTTGGAGTTTGACTAGTTAAAGAGAATTGCAGAAAAAGCCACTAATTCCCCCATCTTGCTAGTCATGTGGTTCTGGCTAGGTAATGTAAAGATCAAGAAAGTTAATGCAATCTCGAATTAGACAGACATTAATAACTTCCAGGAATAAGAAGACAATAGCCTCACTGTACTCTGAATCATAGCCCATCCGAAGTATTGTGTCCACTTCTAGATGCTAGACTTTAAGAAGAACATTGATAAACTGAAGAGCATCCACAAGAGGATATCCAGAAGAGCAAATGAACTCAAATCCATGTCATTTAAGAAACATTTGCAAGGAGTATAGAGGCCTCAGGGGAAACAGGATAGCTGGCTTCAGGTACTTGAAAGGCTGTCATGTGCAGATAGGATTAGATTAGTTCTATCTAATCCCAGAGGAGCAATGGGTATAAATTGAAAAGAGGTAAATTTAGACCTGATTTCAGGAAAAGCTTCCTGATAGTTACAGCTATCTAAAAATAGAGGCCTTCCTAGAGAAGTGGTAGGTTCCCCTCATTGGAGTTCTTTGAGTAGAGGCAGGGTGTATCACATTGTGGTTTCCTTTCAGGTATAGCATCCTATGAGGTTGCTGCTGATGTCCCTTCTCACTCGAATTCTGAGAACCCATGAATATATTTTATTAATGAAGAAATGGAAGGCCAGTGCAAAAATTGACCCACTTAAGGTAACACAGATAAAAACAATAATAGCTAGCACTTAGATAGAACTTTAATATTCACAAAGTGGTGAGTATATCTCATTTAATTGTTACAACACTATGTAGGTCCTATTGTTATCACCATTTTTACAGAAGAGGAAATGGAGGCAGGGGTGAGATTAAAGCTCAGATCCTTTAAGGGCCATTCAAATATTCTTTCTACCACACTATGCTGCATTGAGTTTAATTTATTCTGTCTTTCAATAAAGTTCACCCCTCCCCCTCCCCTTTGCAAAAAGGTCGGTATCAAAGACTCAATCTGGGCCAGAGTCTATATTGTAAATTCAAGATCAAAAAGCCCAGTGGAATCTGTCTCTCTAAATGTCATTAGATGGCGGCAGCTCTTGTAGTTGCAGCCTGCCACAAAGACTGTGGTTTTACGCTTTACTGACTTCCAGATTGGACTACTGTAACTGATCATTTCACCAGCTCCCAGGTGGGTCTCCATAAATTCCAGTATCAGCAGAAAAGTTGGCCAGGTGCCCTTCCTGTAATGAACTTTCACAGTGCATTAATCCAGTCTGCAACCCACACATTACTCAAGGAATTCTGATTCTTTAACAGAATTTTCAAGGCTAGGACAGTTTTAAACTGGGATTGGGGAGCTTGGAGAAAAATATTCCTTAATACTTGGAAACTGCAAATGATGAGTAATGACATTTTTGAGCCAATGACCACCATGAGCTTTCAAGACCCACCCTTAGCTCCATGGCCAGCCTTGCAGGTCTGTGTGGTCTGTTTTCAGGAGTATGGAAGGGCTTCCCTCTACCATCAGTTTAATCCCTGAAATTCCTACATTATAAGCTATCACTCTCTAGATAAAACTAAGATGGGGCTTCCCCATCCCATCAAGAGGCAAATGTCTCTGAGGAATATGAAATGATCAACCAGGTTTTAATAATAGATATTTGGGGGTAGGGGTGGGATGAAAAATTATCTCAAGCATCAGGTAATAGGGAGGGAAAATATGGAAGCACTGGATACTTGAGAAGAGAAGAGAGGAGCCATGGAGTGAGGGGAAGAGAGAAGGAAAGGGGATATCAAAGATAAATTCCTGTTTCACAGTTTGGCTAATGGCTAATCCTACTCAACACCCCCAATGTTTCACTAATACTACAGTGTGTATTCTGAGTGTGAAAGAATAGACCTAAATGGGCCCCAGCTGGAGTGATGTTACCACAATCAATCAACAAGCATTTATTAAGCATCTATTACATGTCAAGAACAATGCCAAGTTCTGGAGATACAAAGACAAAAGTGGAAAAGTCCCTACTATTAAGGGATTTACTTTCTATTTAGAGAGAAAACACACACACATATATAAGTATATACCAAATAAATACCTAACAAATACACAAATACATGTATTACAAAAGAAACCAAAGGTTAGTGAAATATATATTCTTTTTTCCCATTCAAGTTCATAGGCCCCCTGAAATCAGTGAGATCCCTTGGGGGCTCATGAACCTCAGGTTAAGGACCTCTAGTTTAGCAGAAAGAGCATAGGATTTGAGGTCAAAAGATCCAGGACATAATTCCTGGGCATTGGTTACATAAAGTAACTTCATAAGTGGATAAGTGATAGGTAAAAGTAATAGCTTTAGAGATCAGAGATAGCCCTGAAGTTGGGAGGACCTGAGTCCAAATCTCACCTCATAAACTTATCAGCTGTGTGACCCTGGGAAAGTCATTTAACCCCAATTGTCTTAAACATCTGGGAACAAAGGACAAACAAGAACCTAGTCCATCCTCCTCATTTTATAGATGAGAAAGTCAAGCCATGAAAGGTTAAGTAGCTTGCCCAAAGTCACACATTTAGCAAGCAGCAGAGATGGAATTTTGTGTTTTTGTTTTTGTTTTTGTTTTTGTTTTTGTTTGTGGGGCAATGAGGGTTAAGTGACTTGCCCAGGGTTGCACAGCTAGTAACTTTCAAGTGTCTGAGGTCGGATTTGAACTAAGGTCTTCCTGAATCCAGGGCCCATGCTTTACACTGTACCACCTAGCGATGGAATTTGAACCTACACCTTCATCTTCCAACTCCAACTCCAGTATTCTTTGCAGTACACCATGGCTCTATAGAGATTGTAGTGGTTTGCTTCTGGTGGACAAGGTTGTTGCTGTTGTTGCTACTGCTGTTTTTCCTCCTCTCGTGGCACCTGGTGTTCTTACACATGGCATTAGCTCCTCTGGGAAAAGCCATCTAGAACTTGCATCATGTGTCCATGTTACTCCAACTGCCTCTTGTGATCCAGGGTTGGGTTAGGTCCTGAATTTGAATCCTGCTTCAGACACTTACTGGTTGTTATAACCTGGGTAAGTCACAACTTCTTTCAGCCTCAATTTCCTTATTTGTAAAACAGGAATAATAATAATAGCATCTACTTCACAGGTTGTTGCGAGAATAAAATGAGATAATAAAAGTAAAGTGCTTTGCAAACCTCATAGCACTATATAAATGCTAGATATTATTATGATGGTCCTGAGCTTTGGATTAGTACAGAACCAGGTCATGGAGTATTGCTAAGAAGAATTACTGAATGGTGATAACAGGTCCTATAGATATATGGCTTGAAAGCTATATATCTGATTTTACACAATTGACTTCAGTCTTAGAAAGAATGCCTATTTGTGAGATATCTTTGTGACAAATTATTCAATTAAAAGTCAGGCTAGAAAATGCCATCAGTGGTAATTTAGTCCTGCCTTCAGGGAAAATTGTTCCTACACAATCTTAGTATGAGCAGATCCTATGTTACAGATGTCCAGGAAAAGAGAATCTCCAGCTTCCTTGTAATTCCCACTCCTACTTCCACATTCCATTTTAGGTGGATTAGATTTTTTAATGCTATTCTATTGATGTGAAGGTATTGCAGAAGGGATATGACTTTTGGGTGCAAAATTGAGCTCAGTGACCATGCTCTTAAGATCCAGTTTATGGTAGAACGCATTCCCCATTGGGAGAGCACATGCTTTTAGTTATTTCCTTAATAGTTATGGGTTTGCGGTGATCTATCCATTCAGTCACCCAGTCTCCTTTCAACAAATGACACAGATGTTTGGCATGTGCCATTCAAAGGGTTTGAGTAGTTGAGGAACTGATGCACATCTAAAATATTTGTGAGACCTAACCTTGGAGTACTGGTGGAAACACGAACAATTTGTGAGGAAGGAATTCAATCGATTATAACCATAAGATGCTCAAATTCTTTAATAATTAGAGAAATACAAATCAAAACAACTGTAAAATTTCATCTCCCATCCACTAGAGTAACCAAAATAGCAAAAAGTGATAAAATCCAGTATTACCAAAACTGAGGAAATAAGCATTTTAATGTTCTGTTGATGTGAGTTAAAATTAGTGCAAACATTTTGGAGAGGAATATGCAATATGAGTCATAAATCTCATCATACCTTTTGACCTAGTAATTCCACTACTAGGAACATTAAAAAAAAAAACATTACAGAAACATCACAAAGAGGAGGGATGAAGGACTAGAATATTCATAGCTGCCTATTTGTTAATAGCAGAAAAACAGAAAATAAGCTACATGTCTAACAATTGGAGAATGGCTAAATGAATTATTATATTAACGTAATGAAAATATTATGACCACATAAAAATGAGAGCTTCTGTGGCATTATAGATAGAGGACCTACTATGGAATTATGGAGTTCTGGGTTCAATGGCTGTTTCTTGTAATACTGGCTTTACAGTCATGTGCAAATCTGTTTAACCTCTCAGTGTCCTGAGTAACTCACCAAGACTGTTACTAAGTGACAGGCTGGTTACTGATGTTCCCTAATGGAGAAACTTTCTACTTTGAGCATTCTATATGGTGATGTAAACATGGGTTTAGGGGAGCAGGAGGAGGAGGAAGAGAACAACAAGAAGAATATATGAAGCTTATGAGGAAATGCGGAAAGCTTTTTAAGAGATGATGGACAGTAAAATCAATAGAACCAATACTCTCTCTCTCTCTCTCTCTCTCTCTCTCTCTCTCTCTCTCCCCTTTCCCTCTACATCCATATTTATATCTCTATCTCTATATCTTTCTCTACCTCTACCTCTACATTTACCTATTATCTATATCTACATCTACATCTACATCTATATGTCTGTATATACATATACATATATACATGCATGTTATTATGTAATTTAAAATTCTAAATGTGGGTCCTAATCTATTCCCCCAGTTTTGGGGGAAATTGACTAAAATCACTGATAAAATGAGTTTAGGTTTTTAAGGGTTTATTGAAAGATAGTAAAAGAGAAAGATTGAGAACAGAATTCCTACAACCTGGCAATCCTATCTTTCCTCAACTCCTCTGTCTCATTCTCTGCTGCCCTCACCACCATGGTGAAGTCAGGAAAACAAAGAGATGGCGCTCCCTGCACAGGCTCTCCTTCCTCCTTCCTGTCCCCTCCCAGAAATGGGAGGTTCTTCAAGCTGGTTGGTTGACTGGGCCGGAAGTACAAAGTTTTTTAGATTCTGAGAACCATGCTTTCTTAAGTACTCTCAAGTACCAGCCAGATGTGTTTAGAATCTAGTCAACTACTAATCCAGTCAAATCAGCCAGTAATCCACTCAGGTGGGCTCCTGAGTATCTGCCAAATCTCATCTATCACATTCCATTATTTTGACATTATATATATACATATATGCATTCATATACACACATATACATATATACATGTATATATACACATTGACTGCAACTACATGAAAATAGAAGGAAGGAAGGAAGGAAGGAAGGAAGGAAGGAAGGAAGGAAGGAAGGAAGGAAGGAAGGAAGGAAGGAAGGAAGGAAGGAAGGAAGGGAGGGAGGGAGGGAGGGAGGGAGGGAGGGAGGGAGGGAGGAAAATAAGCAGTAGAAAGGACAAGAATAAAAATTGCTAATTTGTTTGGGTTTGCCTTTTTAAAGGCTGAATATCTGGGGGTAAGATCTTGCCTCTCATTATATATTTATTTCATAATAATAATAACAGCTACTATTTATGTAGTGCTAGTGCTTTACATATGAAATTGCATTTGATCCTTACATCTACATGAGATAGGTGCTATTATTATCCTTCTGTTACAGATGAGGCTGAGAAGGCTCAAAAAACTTGTGCAGAGTAACAGAATTAGTGTCTGAAGCAGGATGCCAACTCAAGTTTTTCTAACTCCAAGTTACCAATATACTCTCTGCCTTGATCTTGTCGATGCCTGTTGAATTTATAATAAAAATTAGATTTTAAAGAAGGGAAAGTTTAGGGTTGTCAATACAACAGTGAAGACAATTGAATATGATGTTACTCCCATACCTTTATGTTTAAACTTGTAAGGTCTGCACTCAAGAGGCTTTTTTTTTCTTTTTCTACTCCTTGATTGTGGCTAAGGTTAGTATACCCTAATACCAGGCAAACAGTTGGTCATAACCATGTGTATTGAATAGACAAAGTTAGGCCATCAGTGTGGTTAAGAGGGAGGGATAAACACAGATTTTTATCCAAATCATTGGATAGAACACTACAGAAGTTGGAACCTCTGGATTTCTAAATCCAAACTGTTGAACATTAATGAAATTTAATGAATAGAAATCTTTATTAAGGGTCTACTGTGCTATGTGCAGAGTTCTGAGGTAGGTGCTAAAGGATACAACAAATAAGCACCCTTATGGCTCTCACAGTCTACTAAGAAAATACAACATAGACACAAATGGCCACAATGCACAAATCGAACACAAAATCTTATTAAACATACTTTGAAAACTATCAGTATAGAATAAGATTTAAATTAAAAGTTCAATGCATAATTTGACCACTTTGTCATTAATTTTAACCATTAAAATGTTAAATTCACACCACTATTTCCTATTGGGGTGACAAAAAGAGATAACTTTAGTGCCCTACTTTCAACACTGCACTGCTTAAACTCACTTTCCCAACCTATCTTGACCCCTTAGTGAATCAACTCATAGAATAGCCTCTATTCTTTTTTTTTTTTTTTTTTTTTTTTTTTTTTTTTTTTTTTTTTAGGCAATGGGGGTTAAGTGACTTGCCCATGGTCACACTGCTAGTAAGTGTCAAGTGTCTGAGGCCGGACTTGAACTCAGGTACTCCTGACTCCAGGGCCGGTGCTTTAACCACTGCGCCATCTAGCTGCCCCAATAGCCTCTATTCTTAAATCCCTTGTCCCTCTCAGCTTCCAAATTCTCAAGATGATCCCTCAAATGCACCATGGTCTGGCTATCAGAGATAGCTAGACACTAGTCAAGATTCCTCTACCTTGTACTTAGTAAGTTGAACATTTTTTTAAAGAATCTAAATGTAGGGGGCATCTAGGTGGCACAGTGGATAAAGCACTGGCCCTGGATTCAGGAGGACCTGAGTTCAAATTTGCCTCAGACACTTTATACTCACTAGTTGTATGACCCTGGGCAAGTCACTTAACCTTCATTGCCCTTCAAAAAAAAAGAATCTAAGTGTAGGATTATTGCCCATGACTCATTTTCTCTTTCACAAGATTTCACACACACACACACACACACACACACACACACACACACACACACACAAACTGCTTCTCCATTTTACCTGTCTTTTTTTTCTCTTTTATAGAACCATCTCTGACCTTCTGTCTACCATTGTTGTTGTTCTTGCTCAGCCATTTCATTTGTGTCCAACTTCATGACCCCATTTAGGGTTTTCTTGGCAAAGATACCAGAGTGGTTTGCCATTTCCTTCTTGAGCTCAGGCAAACAGGGTTGTGACTTGCTCAGAGTCACAGAGATAGTAAATGTCTGAGGCCATATTTGAACTCAGTTCTTCCTCACTCCAGACCTGGCTCTCTATTTACTACATCATCTAGCTGGCCATTGTGGACGGTACATTAATTTAGAACCCTCTTGGCCATAATTTTTACTTGAAAATTTGGTCCAGATATAAAGTGCTTTCAGTTAAGGTAGGCTTATCCTTT
This sequence comes from Dromiciops gliroides, assembly GCF_019393635.1. NCBI lineage: Eukaryota > Metazoa > Chordata > Mammalia > Microbiotheria > Microbiotheriidae > Dromiciops > Dromiciops gliroides. The sequence continues at coordinate 577,180,989 of NC_057862.1, forward strand.
CCATTGAATGTAACTTTAAATAAAAGAGATAGGGCCTGGACTTGTGATTTCATTGGTGTGGGACATGGCTGGTGAGGAACCTCCTCTACCATATTAGGTGGACAACTTGTATCTTAAAGAGTTCCACAGAGCACTCAGAAATTAAGTGATAAGGCTAATAAATGTCATAGGTGAGACTTGAATCTGGCTCTTTGGAAGTGCTGAAGGCAATTCCCTATCTATTATGCAACCCTGAGGTTTTAAAAATTATCTTTAATATAGAGAGCTTTCCAAGGTTTTAAATCCAAGATTTAAAGTGATTTTTACCAGTGCTTCAAATTGATGGGAAAGAAACCTACATTCAGACCATAGTCTCCCTAGCACTGCACTCTAATCCAGATCTCATGATGTAGTAGAAAGACATTTTAAATAGAGTAATACTTTAATGCCATAAGAGGCATCTTGGCTTAGAAAATAGAGAGATGGCCTTAGAGCCTAGAAGACCTAAGATCACTATAGGAACCTGTGGCCCAAACTGTGTGAGGGACTCCAGGTAAGTCATTTAACCTCTCAATAATTGTCTGGGAAACTCTTAAGAATACAAGGCCCACAGAGGTAAAATGACTTGTCTTTGTTAGATGTTAGTAAAGTATTTCCCCACTGAGTGAATAAGGAAACTCATTGATTGTTTTTTAAGTATGGCTCCTAAGTAGGCTGAGACTCAGGAGAATGAACTTTTGTCACAGGAGCTACACCTTTGCCCCACCCTATAAAAAAGAGGGAGAAATCACTTTCAGCTACATGCTTCCCTATTCAGAGGACAGACTAGAGCATAGAAGAACAGGCCTATGTTGGAGTTTAGAGATGAGCCTCTAAAGGGAAGTGGAGGAAATTGGGTATGAGCTGTCTTCTCTCTCTTCCCTTCTCCAAGGGGCTTCAGCCTTGGGGCAGAAGCACATAAGAAACTATATTTGTTGCTTTCCTTCTATTTTTGCCCAGAAATGTTCTAGAATGGTTTGGGGTCTCATACCAAGCTTGTGAAATGTTATTGATTATAATCTATTATTATCTTCTATGGTTTTCAAATTAGCTTGTATTCTGAAGTGGTCTTGCATTTGCCGCTGTGCCTCTCTGCTTCACAAAGCTGTCAGGTAATTAGCTGACTAAGGCAATTTGGGGGGTGTGGAAGGGGACTCTTTTGATGTCCAAACTGTTGCAGATGTATTACATAAGAAAAAACAACTATGAATTCAATTCAATAGGCAATTACTAAGCATTTACTATGTGCTAGTAAGCTCATTAAGGAACTTACATTCTCATGGGAAGAAAGTCTCTTCCATTTCCCCACATATAGTGGGTGGAATGGGGAAATAGATATGGTGGCAAGCCAATACAATGAAGTGAGGTCACCGTGTCTTTGCTATCTGCCTAACTACATTCCTGGACTATCTGTTCATAAATAAAACTAACTCAAATTTAAAGGGTCTTTGATCCCCTCACGTGTCACAAAGTAAATTAAAAGTGGTCAAGGTGGGGGGGAGTTCAGTGGGGAAGGCTAACTGGGGCATTAAAAAAACAGATGTGTGTAGAGATGGCATTTGGCCTGAGCCCTGAATAGAGCAAGGAATTCCAAGGCACGAATGCACTGCATTCTAGGCACAAGGGCTGACCAATGAAAAGGCACCTAGGCAGGTAAATAGACTTGTGTATAGGGAACAGCAAGTAGGCCAGTTTGACTTTATTTTTATCCATTTTCCATTTTTCAGTCAATAGCTTGTTTACATTGGTTAAGTCAGAGCTATTGTGATTGTCCACAGTGTTTTCTTCTCATCTTTTTCCTTGCCTCTAACTTGGTATAAATCCTTAACTTTTCTCTAAGAGCTTGCTTGATCTTACTACAAAGACAACTGATTCTGAAATGATTCTCATATGAGGAACTAGTTGTTTCCACTCTAGTAACATATAACAAATTATATGTTTTTTGATGTGATTCAGCGCTCACAGTGCCCAGTGCCTTTCTGGAGAAGTATTCATATTAAACAGGTGTGAGGCTTCTGGGTAATTTCTAAATCTTGGGCTTTGTTTATTTCTTAATCACAAACCCATATTTTCAAATATATATATATATATATGTTATGGTGGGAAATGGGGTACAGGTTAGGGTATGGGGTTCTTGGGAATTCCTCTTTAAAGAATTACACCCTCTTCCACACAAAATTTAGTTAGAATAAGGTGATAGTTTATTTAGGAGCAAGGGAAGGGAAGGGTGGGGGGAGGGAAACCATGAAAGAATTCCCTGGACTTTTCATGGGGAGATTTGGCATAAAGCACATGGCTCAGAGGTACCAAATCTCCTCGAACAGGAGACCGGAAGGTACTTTTATAGAGGACTGATGGGGGTGGACCATCTGCCCGTGAAAAGTTCCTTTAGTGAGAGAGGACCATCCCCCACTGGTGGTAGCTGGGGGAATTGGGTGAGGAGTGGAGGACCATCCCCCACTGGTAGTGACTAAAGGAATTGGGTGAGGGGTGGCTACAGATCCCTCTTCAGAACACAAAGGCCGAAGCCACACCCAAACTTATCTCTCCAGGGTAAGGGAGACCGGAATGAAGGGTAGGAATCCCAAGCTAGCTCAGTCCGATTTGGTTCCTCTAGGCGTTATCTGTCCTCTGGTTTAGTTTCTCAAGGAGAAGATTCCTCGGTGTGCCCCAGAGAAATTCTGGGGTGCTCTGTGCCCCATGACATTCCCCACTTCTCTATATATAAGGAAAGGGGACGAAGATTGTTCTGAAACTGCTTCATGCTGACCGGGGGTCGAAGAAATCACGGCGCAAGGGAGGGGGAGGGGAGAGAAGTGGAAAAGGCCTGGAGTGCGTGGAGTTGTGAGGGGCCCAGAGAGTCCAGAGGCAACACATAGGCACAGTGTCACGAATCCTTGAGCCTAGATGGAACAGACTTAAACAAAAAATTAAAAGTGACCAGAGCCAAAAGGAAAAGGGACTTTATCAGATCAGGAGTCAAGTGGGACCTTTTTGCAGGACAGGGTGTGGCCTGCTTTACAGGAGGGAGTTCAAGCCTAATTCTGTGATAGGCAGTGTCTGTCTACATTTAGGGTCCTTTTATCCCATCCCCACTTTGTGCCTTGATTGCATGCTAGGACCTGAACCAGAGAGTAAGACAGAGGTCGCCCCAGAACCATTCCTAGGCTTGCCTCCTATGTCCAGCTTGGCCATAGGCCTGACACGATGCTGGTCAGGAGAGCAAGCTGCAGAGCCGATCTCTTGGGTGCTGCCCTGGGGACAAAGAGGTAGGAGAGCTGACCTCACCTTCGTGCGGCGTCCCCCACTTCTGTGTCCCGGTTTACTGCAGCTGCCAGAATCTCGGCCAGCCGGAGTTCTGCTGGTAGCAGATGTGGTGATGGCTGCTGCTATTATACAATCTTGGTCTATGGAGCGGGCACGAGCCATCTTTTCTCTCTCTTTGGCTACGGCAAGGTCCCTGTTATTAAAAATCTTAAAAGCAATATCAAGGAGTTGTGAGGATGGGATCTGGGGACCCCAGTCTAACTTCTGGAGCTCTCTCCTAATGTCAGGAGCAGACTGGCTGATAAAATGAATATTGAGGACAGTAATTCCTACATCTCTTTGGGGGTCTAGGTTAATATATTTCTTCAGAGAGTCTGCTAAGCGGCTCATGAAGACAGCAGGATTTTCATCAGACCCCTGTGTTATCTCCCTCACCTTTCCATAATTGACTTGTTTCTTAACCCCCCTTCTCATTCCCTCAACTAGGCAGGTGATCATGTGATTTCTACAAGCCCTGTCTTCCCTGTTATCATAGTTCCATCTCGGTTCTATGACCGGGACAGCTGTAAAACCAGGGACCCCAACCTAATTTCCAACCTGAGAGTGTTCATCCCCAATTTGTACCGCCAGGTCCCAAATCTGTTTTTTCTCATCAGGGGTACAACAGCTGGCAAGAATAATTTGCAAATCGGTCCAGGAAAGGTCAAACTCCAGTGTCACAGACTTAAAGCCATCTATGAACTTTGTGGGGTTCTCTGAGTAGCTCCCCAATTTCTCTTTAATCTGAGATAGCCTGTTTATAGAAAAAGGGGCATGCCTTACTGTTGTGCCCTTCCCAATGGGAAATTCCCTTAATGGAAGCAGGGAAGTAGTGGGAGACGCTGGTAAGGACCTGGGTTGGGGAGATAGCTCAGGTGGAGACAGAGGATTGGGCGCAGGGCCCAGTGGGGGAGGGGTGACAGCCTTTGGCTGTGGAGTAGGTGGGGGAGGGGAAACAGTCTTTGGCTGCAGCATGGGTGGAGATGGGGAAAGGGAGATAGCCATAGGTGACTGCAGATTAAGTAAAGCAGATGGGGTCGGCTGAATGGAAAAAACAGGAGAAATGGGAACATATTGGAGTTCCCCCCGATTGTAAATGGGGTAGAGCAGGATAGAAGGAGACTGATATCCACTCCCCGTGTGGCACAGGGAATTGGTTCTGAAATCAGCCGGTGGGCAAGGAGAGGTCTCAGTCATAGAGTGATATGACTGTGGTTGACCCATAGGTATGGAAGCCAGCGGGGAAGAAGGAGTGGAACGAGAAACAGGTAGGGAATGAGTTTGAGGAGGAGGGGAGGCTGAGGTCTCAGAGTAGGTGCCCGAAGAGTTAGCGAATTGCTTGGGCTTGTGGTGATTCTCAACCGGCAAGGGGACCTCATCCTTTCCTTTTGACTTCTGGCTCAAACTCATAAAAGCCGATATGTATGGAATCTCTGTCCATCTCCCTTCACGCTTGCAAAACCTGTCCAATTGCAAGATGGTATTATAATTAAGGGTGCCGTGTACAGGCCAATTTCCTTCACTTCCTAGAGGATAATGTGGCCATAAATTGTTACAAAAATGTATCATGCACCTCTTTCTCAGGTTTTTAAGTTCCAATTTAGTCCAACCTCTTAGGATGCACCCCAGAGGTGAATTTTTCGTAACACTCCCTTTCTGTCCCATAACTACTGTCTAAGGAGAATAGTCTGAACCAAGAGCAGAGAGCTGGTAAGGGATAGACACATAAGTATAAATGTTCTTACCCAGAAACATGTAGTCTGAGGGTCTGAGTATGGTTTGGACATCTAGGAGTCCCAGGCTGCTCTCTGCTGTAGTGCAGATGCCGACCGTCTCTACCTCTCTGTGACTCAAACGGGAGGTTGAGTCCAGTGGGAGAGGGAGAAGAGAAACCCAGAAAGTATGGTCTTACCTCCAGGTTCTGTGCCAAGCGTGGTCCAGACGTTGTTTGAGCTTTCGGCGAGGGAGGGAGACTCAGGCTGCCCTCCACTGTCGCGTGCGAAAGCTGACCCTCTCTCTACCTCTCTGTGACTCAAACGGGAGGTTGAGTCAGGCAGGAGAGGGAGAAAGGAAACCCAGAAGGGAGGTTCCCACCCCCCCAGTTTTGTGTGCTAAGAGGAAAGAGGAAAATCCCACGTCCCTACAATGTTCGGGCGCCAGATGTTATGGTGGGAAAATGAGGTACAGGGTTGGGGTAGGAGTTGGGGTTCTTGGGAATCCCTCTTTAAAGAATTACACCCTCTTGCACACAAAACTTAGTTAGAATAAGGTGACAGTTTATTTAGGAGCAAGGGAAGGGAAGGGTGGGGGGAGGGAAACCATGAAAGAAATCCTTGGACTTTTCATGGGGAGATTTGGTACCTCTGAGCCATGTGCTTTATGCCAAATCTCCCCATGAAAAGTCCAAGGATTTCTTTCATGGTTTCCCTCCCCCCACCCTTCCCTTCCCTTGCTCCTAAATAAACTGTCACCTTATTCTAACTAAGTTTTGTGTGCAAGAGGGTGTAATTCTTTAAAGAGGGATTCCCAAGAACCCCAACTCCTACCCCAACCCCGTACCCCATTCCCCACCATATCATATATATATACATACACATACATAAGCATATACACACATATATATACACACATATGTATGTGTGTTACACTTGTAGCTACTTGTGAAACTACTCCCTTTGTAACATTTGTGTTATATATAATAACAAATCATATATCTATAATGTATAATATATTACATCATACATGCATTTTATGGGCAGCTTGGTGGAACAGTAGATAGATTGTCAGGTCAGGGGTCAGAAAGACTCATCTTCCAGAGTTCAAATATGGCCTTAGACACTTGCTAGCTGTGCCACCCTGGGCAAGTCACTTAACCCTGTCTGCCACATTTTCCTCATCTATAAAATGAACTGAAGAAGGAAATTGCAAAGCACCCCAGTATCTTTGTCAAGTGTGAGAATCAGAGCTCTGCCCTGAGGAGAAAGCATGTGACTTGGCATCCAGAAGTTACATCTATAGAACCGCCTATAGTCATGTCAGTCAAAGCTACCAGACAATTAGCTTGGAGCTGTGTGTGTATGTGGACTGCCCTGCTTCCTGTTTCACAGACTGCTTCTGGGAAAAGCCGTAGAGAATCCGACTCTTTTCGTTCAGGACTTCAGCTTGGTGAGAGACAGAGAAAAGGCAGACAGAGAAAGAGAGAAAAGTAGATGGAAAGTAGATAGACTTTTCTGGTGTTACTGGATCCCATGTGTTGTCTTTGCTTTTTAATAAATCCTTAAAAGCCTAAACTCTTGATGAATTTATCAGTAAATCTTAGTCATTTTCCTGCCAAAAACTGGGGGGGGGGGGGAAGGTTAGGACCCACATTAAGATTTTAAACATCACAGTTTGGCTGACCATGAAGAGGAAAGCTGAACCTCAATCTTCTGATCTTCCAGTTGGGTAAGAAATTTTCTTCTAGCTTGCCCCTTTAAATTCCAAAGTACTGCTAAGTACTGGCTGTTTTCCCTTTAAATTTTAAATAGATTTTTAAAAACTTCCTAAGTACTCCTTTTCTAACTTTAGCTTGGCTAATCAGACAAGCAGGGGAAAAGGTCATGTTGACGCTTGGTCAGTTTGAATTTAATGGATATTTTTTTATTCTCATTCTTAGCTTTGCCAGGTTTTGTTATGTGGTATGGAAAGTTCTGCATGTCATGGAGGAGTTAAGAATGAGTGATATTCCCCAGGATTCCCCATTAGGAAAGCTACTCATGGATTGGGATAAGGGAAAATTTATAGAAAAAACAACCATGACCAGGGGAAAGCTTATTGAACTGTGTTTTATGTGGCATAAAGTATTACAGGAAGAATGGCCCAAACATGGGTCATTTAATCCCCAAACATTGAGGCATTTGCAAAGAATCCTATGCCAATGTCTGCCTGAATATTCACTTTATTGGAAAATCTGGGTCATAGTGAGCAGGGATTATGATACTGGGGATATAGGACAAGGAGAATCCGGGCCCCAGCTTAAATCTGAGCCTGTTTCTCAGACTGAAACAATAAATGACCTAATTCAGAAGCCAGAGTTTAAATGAAAGCCCTCTCAGACTGAAACACCCAATAATCCAACTCAATCCAAGCCTGAGCTTGAATGCAAGGCCTCTTAGACTGAAACTCCAAGTGACCCAACTCCTATTCCCTCTCCCTCTATTTCCTACATGCCAACCAAACAATTAAATAAGAAAATAAATGATTCACCTGTAGAGGAGACAGAGAAGATCAAAATTTTTCCCCTTCAAGAGATCCTCACCCATGGTCAAAAAGGTGCTATACGAAAGCTCAGACAATATACACCCAAAGATTTGATTTCATGGAAACAAAATATTCCTAAATTTGATGAGGATCCCACAGCAGTCATCAGCAAGTTTAGGGCAATTTTTAGCCCACTTGGAATGAAGTTACTAATCTCATAGAAATAATATTATCCCCAGGGGGAAAAGCTGATATAATAGCTGCAGCAAACTCCTTAGAAACATCAGGAAAAGTTGCTATTGGATGGCCTTTAGAAGACCCTGACTGGAACCCCAACATCCCTGAGCCTTTTGATAAGTTGCAGGAAGCAAGAGAAACTTTGTTGAACGCAATGGAATCCTGTGCTAAAAAGACTGATAACTGGCAAAAATTTAAAGATACAGTTCAGGAACCTAATGAGAGACCTAATAGATTCTATGACAGACTGTGTAAGCATGCCAGGCAATATGCTAGACTAGACCCATTAGATGTTAGAGGGGCCCATGTTATCTGTTCTCATTTTATACACCACTCCTTACCAGAAATATGGAAATATTTTGAAAGGCAGTGTCCAGGATGGAATACCTTGAGCCCTGACAGACTTAAAGAAATAGGAACATATATTTATGAAGGAAATGAGAGGGAAGAAAGGAACAGACAGGGCATTTTAGGTCCAGTACAGGAAACAATGAGGCAGCAAGGCCAAGCAGTTGAAAATCACTATCAACCCCAGTATCGCTATCAACTTCTTAGATTTTGCTATTACTGCAATAGACAGGGGCATATAATGCAGTACTGTAGGACCATGCAAAGAGAACAGAACCAAAACATATAATTTCTCTCAGAGGAGTACAGGAGGCAGAATCAAAATAGATATAGATCTTTTCAGGGGGATACAGAGAGGAGGAGTCAAAACAGTTATAGGCCTTTTCAGAGAGATATAGAGGAGCAAAATGAGAACAGTTACAGACCCTCTCAAAGGGGTACAGATCAGAGAGATGTAGAGAACCAATGGTGTAGGGGATGGGAAAGAACAGTAGAATCTGAAGACTTTATCTTTCCAGACCCTGAAATTTTTAGCTCTCTTGGCCATTCACCTCCCCAAAATAACGAACCCCACTTAACCCTTAGAGTTGGAGATACTTATTGTGATTGTTTATTAGATACAGGAGCCTCAAGATCAGTCCTAGTGAGCAAACCTGACCCTGAATGTACATCTACTGGATCTCTAAATGTAGTTGGTGTTTCAGGAAAAGCTCAATCAGTTGCAAAATTAACCCCTCGCATAGTGAATCTGGGCCCATTAACAGTAGAACATTCATTTCTACTTATTCCCGACTCTCCTGCAAACCTATTAGGTTGTGACCTCCTTTGTAAACTTAGAGCCAACATATCTTGTGCTCCAGATGGTGGCATTTCCCAATTTTGATCTCAGATACTCAGGAAAAAGGAGGGGATACATTTGAAATCCCTTCTGATATTCCTGAGTCCCTATGGGCTTCCTCCTCTACTGATGTAGGTCTCCTTAAATCTGCTGTGCCTGTTACTATTAAGACCAAAGATGGCCCATCACCATCTATTCCACAATGCCCCTTATCAAGAGAATACATTGAGGGAATTTTTCCTATAATTGAGGCCTTGACAAACCAAGGCATAATTGTCCCATGCCCTTATTCCCCATGAAATATGCCCATTTTGCCAGTTAAAAAGCCCAAGCCTGGGCCAAATGACAAGCCTGTTTACTTTTCTGTACCAGATCTGTGAGCAATTAATTCCTATGTTATACCTAGACATTCCATAGTACTTAACCCTGCTACTATCATTTCCTCAATCCCATGTGAAGCAACATGCTTCAGTGGTAGATCTATGCTCCAAATATTCATTTTATACAGCAGTCCTTACCAAGAAAAAGCCAAATGGAATCATGAAGAGTTGGCCATGACTGAAAAATGACTGGACAACAACAAAAACAAATATACATATTACATATATATATGTGTGTGTGTCTGTGTGTGTGTATGTATACACATATATGTATATGTGTGTGTGTTCCCATAAACCAAAGAAAGGCCAAAAATCATATTCACAAAGAGTTTGATGAGGAAGTGGGACAGGAAATTACATTGTTATACTTAAGGCAATATCTTGAGAATGCTAGCAAAGAATCACAAGGAGCTATGTTGTACTTCTGTTACATATGCTATCTAAGCCTGAACCCAGCATTCCCCTGGACTGTGTATATACTTGTTGGAGTATGTTACAGAATTTGGAGTGGGGGAGTTATTTTGTACCAACTGTTCATGCTATACCACCTTAGTAAATAGATCTCTCTAAAGGTTGATTAAGTTTGGCTGACTAATTAATATTAACTGATAATTAGTAGGGAAGTAGATTAGTTAGAGCTCATAAGCAATAAAAATAAGAAAATCATTTCCCCCATCCACACAGGGCTATCCCTCGACTACTAAAGACAAGTGGCCATGTTTTGGGCACCCAATCTACCAGTTTAAGTAGGGTTTGGTAATGTAAATCCAGAGTTTATATGTACTAAACCAAAAATGTCCATATGGATATAGATTAATGTAGTTCCTCTACTGGCACACCAACTTATTAGTTGTTGGACAAATATCTCACATTTTGAGTATTAACACTTAAATAATTATTTGAGGAAAGTCCAAAACTGGTGATTCTTAATAGTAGAGGTTGGATTTTAGCACAACACATAGAGCATAATGCATGGAATATGCATGGAGCTGAGTTGGACCGTTTTAGGCCATTTCCAGTGGGCCATAAGTACTATGGTTCAGTGCTGAAGGAGTTGGAACTTTGTGATTATGCAATAGTTCCATGATGATGTTATGGGATACCTCAGCCAAAGAGGATTAGCCACTGAGATAGGAAGAGCCAACTACTAATTACACCTTAAAAGGAAGTGACTCAACTATTCCTTTCCTAAATGTGTAATATTAAAGTCTCTCTTTAGGACTTCACTGAGTGGTCCTCTCCTGACTCCTAGCAGTGATGGCAGATTCAAATACATGTGTTACTTAGCCAAGCCTGAATTTGTACTTGGGGCTCCAACTTCCACTAGTATTTTGTGTTTCTTTCCCTGAATATAGGGGTTCCAATAGCAATCCTGAGAGATAGATGTATTGGGATGTATTTCTACCATAGGAAATTAGGAGAGCTTGGGTTCCACAATCAATGCCAGATAGATTTTGAGAAGAGTTTCCTTCAGTTACTATAACTCTCTTTGCAGAAAACAACCACCAATAAGAGAAGGTGCCTAACTTCTGGCCTAGCTAGCCAAAGTTTACTTACCTTGAAGGAGCTGTTTGAACATTGTAGAATCTAGGAGAAAGTGAAATGCATATTGAGCAGTCATGCTTTGATGTTTAGGTATTGACCTTCCAAAAGAGTATAATAGGAATTATAAAAATGTATTTTATGTTCAATTTTTTGGTAATACACATTTGTGAGTCTTTAGTGTTTTTAGCATTTCTTTTTGGGGGGAGGATGTAATAAATAGCTGCCCTATACCTGCTCTACCATGTACATTGAATACCTTTCTAGTCCTTTTTGGGGAGACCTTAGACACCTAAGCTTTAAGTGGTTCTCTTTCAGGTTCTGGCATTATTGTACAAAGGGTCAGAGAGTTTAAGAAAAAGACTATGACACCTCCAAAGACCAAGCCCCCCCAAGTAATGAACCCAGCTCTGAAATGGGAGCAGAACTAGAGGCTCTCTAGAGGGATGGGGTAATAAATCTACCCCCAATAGATGTCCTATGTTATTACACTTGGCACAATCTACGTCCTTCTCATTCACTTCACTGTGATCACTCAGGAAACAAAAGACTCTAAGCCCATTCTCATATATGAGCAAAAATCACTTTGTATTTTTAATTTCTTTTATGGATGGCCATAGCCAAAGAATTCATTACACAGTGGCCAATGTGCTTTTGATGAACCTCTCTTCTTAGCAAAGCTGGTCTTCAGATACTAGATTCAATCTATACCTAATCTATACCAAAATAAGGCTACTTCCTCCAACAATGGGCCATAGGAGTTAGATTGTGTGAAAGAGCACTGTCAAATAGGGCTTAATAAAACTCCCTCCTACCCATATGCCTTCCCCAGCACATGTTGTCAGGCTCTGGCTACTTACCAAAGGTTCCAGATTGTCCCCAGATGTTTTATTTGAATATGGGTGTTAATTGTTTCCTTTGCTTTTCTCAACTCAAAGCAATCTTTGACCTCTCTCTCCTTTCTAGGGAGAGGCTGTTTTTAATTTCTCCCCAAAGAGGTTACTAATGCCTTGCTCTTTCATGCTCTTCAGCCGTTATGAGCTATCTGCCTTATGGCTTATCCTAAATGGAAGCATGCATGTATCTCTGAATCTTCTTCATTTCTTCCTTATGATGAATGTTTCATATGTATTTTATATCCTAATCCCTTTTAATTTTTTCTGAAGTTTTATCAGAGACTATTAAAGGAGCCAAGCCTTTCTACTTTTCTTTTTTTTACTGTCCATTTAAAAACTGACCCAAATATAACAAAACCATATTAACAGTAGTGTCTTCACATACAACAACAACAAACAATTACTTGAAAATTATCAGATGCACTTTAAAAACACTAGAGTTGGATACTTGGCTGCCCCAAGGATGTCAAAGATAGTAAGAAAGGCCCAACATATATCAAAATATTCATAGTAACACTTTCAAACCATAGCAAAAAAAACTAGAAATAAATTAGTAACTTATTGATTGGGGAATTATTGAATAAATTGTGGTTTATGAGTGTCATGGAATATTTTGTGCTATGAGAAAAATAAATCCAAAGAAATCAGAAAAACATGGAAAAATTTATATGAACTGATGAAGAATGAAGTGAACAGGATCAGGGACCGTCTTATTTTTTCTATTTGCATCTTCAGTTGTTAGCACATAGTATATATATATATATATATATATATATACATATACATATACATATACATACATATATATATGTATGTATATGTATATATGTATATGTGTGTGTATATATGTGTGTGTGTATATATATGTATATGTATAAGATTTATTCATTCATTTATAATAACTCCAATAATATAAAAAGAATAATAATAAGACAAAACCAAATGCTGAGTAACAGTAGTCACCAATCTTGGCCTCAGAGAAGAGAGGAGAAAATGATCCCTTCTTCTTCTGGCAAAAAAGGAGGAGAATATGAAGGCTAGATGTTGCTTAATCAATCACCATTACTCTTTCAGTTATTTTTTATCTATTATAAGGAAGGGCTCATCATATTTTTATTATACATTAGTGGTATTTATGTTTGGATATAATTGTGATAAAAAACAAAAGTCTTCAATAAACTTTTTTTAAAGAAAGTCAAGGTAGATATCATAGGAGGGAGGAAAACCATAATGAGCTTACATTGGAAGTAATGGCTTTCCCTCATTGAATATGTTCAAACAAAGTCTAAACAAAGTCTATTCACTCATGGGTGAGTAAATAAAACACCAGGGGTTTCTGTGTGGTGAGACCTCACTAAAAATGGCCATCATTGGAATGGGACAGGGTTAGAGGTTGGTAGCACTGTCCTAGCCCCTCTGTAGCAGCTCAGAAGCTGAGGCCCGCACCATCTTTTTCACTTCCCAATCTGCTGGGTCCCTTACCCACTATGATACTCTCCTGGGCCTAAGGTCCCAATTCTACTCTGCCATTACCCAATTGCCCCTGGACAAGCCTGCTCAGGACTGGTGTGAGATGTCTACCCCATGGCCCTGATAGCACAAGAGGTTTTCATCACCACAGTGGGTATGGATTATAGCCCTTAGCCCCCAGGGGAGACCAGAATACAGTGAGAAAATGAAGAACATGGGGAGGGGGAGGGAAGTTGTGAGGGATGGTCTGTTCAATTTGAGGCTTATTGTAGCTCCTTACACAGAAGCACCTGGATGATTTTCTAGAGTGAACCATTGGTCGAGTTTGTGTTGATCTAGATGACCACTCAGCTTCCTTGCAATTCTGAGAGTCTGTCATCTATTGTAAAGTGGCACCCTTTTCATAGGTGAGGAGGTGAGCTACAAAAAGGGACAGAAAATAAACTTTTGTATAAATAAAAATAAAGTGCTCAACTTGGGGAGAATGTAAGGCGCTACCTCTTCCACATGTGAACTGCATGGTTACTGGAAGGGGCACACAAAAAACAAATTTTGTCCATTAAAAACATAAAAATCCATGCGTGAAAAAATGTTTTTTCCACTGAAGTGTGATGAAAGCCAAAGATTGTTAGGAAGAGCAGATAGAGAACCATCTCTAAGATTAATGGGGAGGGCACAAGTATTTAATAAGCACAGAATTCAGTGCCAGACACTGTGCTAAGTGCTCTACAAGTATTATCCCATTTGATTCTCACAACAACCCTAGTTGGGGCTGCTCAGAGTCATTTAACTACTAAGTGTCTGAGGCCAGATTTGAACTAAGAGTCTTCCTGACTCCAGTCCCAGGGATAAATCCACTATACCATCTAGCTGCCTTCCCTAGATGAAGGAATTGAGAGGATATGGTTTAGGTTAAAGAAATGCCTCACGTCCAGGGCATTATGGTTCTTAAAGCTTATTTTTTGTGAATGATTTTTTAAGAGTCTGGAAGGTTAAAACATACAAAGTAGTAAATCCTGTCACTTTTTTGAGTCTATAGGAAGGTTCAACAAAGACTTTTGGTTCCATAAGTTACAAAAAGGTGGATTTTATGAGTTTTACCTCATAAGGGAAAGATGAGTCATGAACCACCAGTACTATCTTCTATGAGCTATCAGAAGCAGTGAAGAACCCAGTAGGAGAGAAGTGAAGATGTCAGCAGGAGCAGACAGTCAACAGGAAGGTTTCAGCTGCTGTATTGGGTGGGGGCGGGGTCTATTGATTAGAAGAAAAGTATTGCTTTATGGATCGTCTGAAGAAAAGTCTGGGAATCTTCTGATTGAAAGAGTTGAACTCTGTGGCAGTTGAACTGTTTCCCTTCAGTGCCATCTATAGTTTGAAAAAGGTGAAACTTTCAGAGGTTCCTGATAGCTCTTTGATACTCTCTTGTAAGAGAAAGGAAAAGTCTATAGGAAAAGGATTGACTTTGTAACTGCTTTACCATAAAGATGGTTTGGAAGCTGATTGGATGAAATAGTACCTTTTTGAGTGAAGAACTGACTTGTCTTCTCTGCATTGCCCAGATGGCCAGTCTGAGGAGCTTTGCAGTACTCTGGCCTAAAAGAATTACTTACTATTATCATAACCTAATACTTTTTCAATCTGGACAGCATTCTAAAAAGCAGACATTACCTTCCTGCCAAAGCTATAGTTTTTCCAGTAGCAATGTGTGGCTGTGAGAGTTGGACTATTAGGAAAGGTGAGTGCTACAGAATTGTTGCTTTCAAATTTTGATGCTGAAGAAGACTTTTGAGAGTCCCTTGGACAGCAAGGAGGTCAAATCAGTCAATACTTGAAGAAGTTAATTCGGGCTATTCACTGAAAGGTCAAATACTTTGGCCACATAATGAAAAGACAAGGCTCACTGGAAAAGACCCTGAGGGTGGGAAAGATTGAAGGCAAAAGGAAAAGAAGATGGCAGAGGATAAGATGAATAGATAGTATAATAGAAAGAGTGAAAATGAACTTGGATAGACTTCAAGAGATAATGGAGGCTAGAAGGAAGGACGTGCAATGCCATGGTCTATGAAGTCACAAAGAGTCAGACAGGACTGAATGACTGAACAACAGTTTTTCATTGCCTCTTTAAGGGTGACTGAATTAAAAGAGCTTGTCATTTTCTTCAGTTTGAGAGCAAAGGAGGAATAAATTTGTCTCACAAGAAAGCAGGAAAGCCCAGAAAGAGAGCAGTGACCAAAACCAGCTTTTGTGTGATACAGATTATTCCCCAAGGGATCAAGAATCTCAAGCCATACATTCTTGAGTTGTAAGTCACCCTGTGCTCATGGTGGTTTCCTCCCTCGGGTGTGTCCCTTCTAGGTTTCTGTGAGTGAATGTCCTTTATTCCCCATGGACACCAAGTGCATTGGTAGGAGAATGTGACTCAGGATTACAGGCAGACTGTAATATTTGGATAATTCTTTTATTTACTTTATATTATGTAAATGTAACATAATAATTATTATTGCTTTTGCTTTGACATCAAGTAAATTTTTATGCTTTAGAACTAATTATATCAAAACAAGCAAACAAACAAACAAAAGTATAGAATAAGGTCCAGCTAGGTGGTGTGGTGGATAGAGCACCAGCCCTGGATTCAGGAGGACTTGAGCTCAAATCCAACCTCAGACACTTGATATTTACTAGCTGTGTGACCCTGGTTAAGTCACTTAACCCTCATTGTCCCGCAAAAACAAACAAAAATATATAGAACTAATTATATCATAATAACTCATTTTATGTCAATGGGAAGCACAGCATAAGGGGTTCTGCTTTGGAGCTATGGTAACCAATAGTACAAATGTATCCTTTCCACAAGAAGGTTAGCCCTAGGACCCTGAGAGAGTCTGAGTAGTAGCTGTGTCTTGTTGGTACATTTCCAGGAACCCAGACCTGCTGGTATAAAAGCTGGTTAAGGTGAACAATCTAGTCTAGAGAACAAGAGTAGAGGCCATATTCTGTACATAAGCTAAACTATGAAACGTATATCATGGCCAGGTTTTATAAGATAAAAAGACGGAGCAAAAAAAAAAAAAGACACAACTTACTGAAATGAGCAGAACAAATCAACAGGACTTGTAAACACCATGTATGACAAAGGACAAATTCTACCCATCAGACCCTGCTAAGAAGAAAACCTGATCAATATTACCTTCCACAGCCCACAGTGAAGTTCGGATCAGTTGAAAGATCTCAGAACCTTGTGAGTATGATTTTTTTGTCAGAAGACCGAGGAACATTTCACAGATCCTAAAGAATACCATGAGGTTTATTTTTTTAAAAATGTGTTCGCCTCTAAAAGGAAGAACATTTTTTATTATTTAACAAAAGCTAATGAACTGATATTTAGGAAAGGATGCCTGATGTCCCAGGTTTCCAAACAAAGACTATGAAGGTAGGGGTTGTGCCTCCAATGGCAATCAGAACGACTTTGATATAATATGATAGGAAGAGGCCAGAGAAAAATAAGACCTAGGTGAGTAATGGCCTCACTAAGTATTCATGGGAAAGAGAAGGTATAAAACTATACTACAGCACAATTTGGATCCTATACAATTGTGCAAAAGGGGGCCCAGAGATGAGGAAGTAGTAATAATAAAAGCCAATAAAGGATGGTGGCTTTTCCAGAAACTTGAACTGATTTTTATTTTTAATAAAGGAATCAGCACTACAATTACAAACAGATTTTGTTCAGGAATGAGCCAAGTACCTGGGGACAAGAGCTATAGAATGCATATTGTAACAGAGTTCACTAAGCAGAGGTATCAAAGGGGAGCCCAGATGTATGCCTTCAAACTAAACATTTTGGAAAAGATCTTCCAAAAGAGGTCATTGTGTCCAGTCACCTGCCTCTACATAGGCCTGAAGCTACACCATCCGGATTATTATTTTTTTTTTTTGGTGAGGCAATTGGGTTAAGTGACTTGCCCAAGGTCACACAGCTAGTAAGTGTCAAGTGCCTGAGGCCAGATTTGAACTCAAGTCCTCTTGAATCCAGGCCTGGTGCTTTATCCACTGCACCACCTAGCTGCTCCTCCTGATTATTTTTTCATTTCTTAATGAGCAGATTGAAATGGCTTCCCTTTGTAAACAATTGCCATGTTTCATATCACATATTGTTTAGAAAATTGTTCCTTATATTTAACTTAAAGGAAGATATAACATAGCACAATGGATGGAGATATGGCTTTGTAATCAGTTGTACCTTGGATCCACTTCTGCTTCTCATGCTTCCTAGCTATGTGACCATAGACAAGCCACTTAACCTGTTTATAATTCTAACTTTTGCAAAAGATGAAGTCACAGGACAAGAACAATAAAAAACATTAAGTAAACGGTTCTCATGTAAATAGAAGTCATCCCATTTCACCTTTCTTCTGTCTTCCTCATCATATGAATACATTCATCACCATTCTCAGACTCTTTTATAGCCTTTCACGCAATGGGAATTGCCTCAGATAAACTGAGACCTGGGAAAGACCTTAGCTTAAAAAGACCAAGGTCTCCCACTGCATCTGCAGCCATCACCCTGGACTCCAATAACTCTGGAGGAGAGAGTGGGGCTGATGTTTCTGCCCAGTCTTGCCTCATTCAAATCCAATTCACTTGCAAGATATCACCACATTCTGTCATTGGTCCTCTTCAAGAATGAAGGATGAACAACAACATAGCCAAAGTGGGCATTTTAAAATTTGTGTATGCCATTTACATAGTTTCATCTATACAGAGATCAGACCCCCTCTCCTACTTTTCATGGAGGGATGTTTTCATGTAGACACACACTGTCAGAGGGTCAATGGTTAAACAATTGTACTGGGTCAAGTTCCACTTATGACACATATCAGCAGGGTGACTTTGGGTAAGTCACTTAACCTCTATTCTAGGCAGATAATCTTCTGCATTGGCTCCTCATCCCCAGGAATTCCCTATAGCAATTAAATCACAGGTCCAGTCCCTAACACTTCTTGCCTATAGAAAAATTGAGTTAAATGAAGCCAAGGAAAATAAATGATCCATATCTGGTATTTACAGTTAACACTGGTGGTACTTGTTGTGTTTACATGAACACCACAAACTCTCTTAGCTTTGGCCTGACCTACTTAATCAGTGAGAGGTCAAAATGTTCCTCTAGACTAGAGGACAGGTTTAGTACCACCTGAAAATAGAAAAAGACAAGAAAAGTAATATAATAATCAGTAACACTTTTTGTTAAAAAAAAAAAGGCATAACAAAATAAAACACACATCTAATGGCAAGAAACTCTTGAGTAAACTATATGTATCCAAAAAAGACCTCAATATTAACAGGTTTTATTCAAGACCTGTGCAAAGTAAATGAAATATTCTCTCAGGTAGGTGACCTGCAATCTAATAACCAGAGATAGGAATTGATTTAGTTGGTCCTCCAATAACATAATAGGAGTATGGGAAGTATAAATCAGAAAATCAGCTTTGCAGAGCCATGCTTCTCCCTTTCCCCCCAAAAGTTAATATAATAGTTTGGAAAAATGGACATGTTATAGAAATGGCAATATTATGGGGGAAAACAGTGAAAACTTAAGAGAATCAACTGCATTTATCACCTGTGCAAGGTTCTGTGCTGAGTCCATGGCTTTTTTTTTCTTTTGTGAGGCAATTGGGGTTAAGTGACTTGCCCAGGGTAAGTAAGTACTTAGTAAGTGTTAAGCGTCTGAGGCTGGATTTGAACTCAGGTCCTCCTGAATCCAGGGCCAGTGCTCTATCCACTGTGCCACCTAGCTGCCCCAAGTCCATGGCTTTTGAGAGAATGCCATCTCAAACAGATCAATGTTTGGCCCAAGGTGGAAAAGGTCATTGTTCTAGGCCCCATATTTTGAGAGGGCCTAATTTTCTCCAAAGTTGGACATTAAAGAGGTAGAAGAGAATGAGGAGGAGAAAAGGTAGAACTCCTTGCTGGCATTGTGAAGTCAGCCTATAAGTCCCTCATCATCACCAAGGCAAAGGCTGCCCCTGACACAAAGGACCATCCCCTACCCTGCAATTCCCTGTGCTCACTTCAGGAACATAGGATCATAACCACACTCATAGGATTATCAATATCACTTTATAGATGAAAAAGTTGAGGTCCAGCGAAGGAAAAAATATATACTTGGTCACATAGGTAGTATGATGGTTAACAATCTGTGATGTATAAAAATATAATGTGTGGTTGCCTTAAATTAGAAGTTTTAGCACCAGTCTTTGGGTATTAAGCATTTATTAAAGCACGCTAGGTATTAGTAAAAGGAGAACACTTGGAGTTCAGAGAGTTAAGAAAAGGTGTATCTGGCCTAGAGTTCCAGCATGGTCTGGTTCTTCCTCAAATCCTCCACCACTAGCCTGCTTCAACCAAGAACTGCTCCCACAAACTGAGTGTGGAAGCTTTTTATAGGTCCAGAGCAGAGGCTGTACTTACACACTGCTTCAGACTGATTGGTAGGTGTCATCCAAATCCATTGGTCCACTGGACGCGAAGGTGGTCTCAAGTTGAGTTCAAAGTCCTTAGCTTCTGAGAAGAATAGGTTCTTAAGGGCCAGCCAGGTGTGGTTACAATCTAATTAACTTGAAGTAGGCTAATCAGCAGTCAATCACTCACTTAATTCAATCAGTTTAGATTAATCTCCAGGTGGGGCCTTTGAGTATCTGACAAATCCCATTATTTTCTCACAGTAGTAAAAGATACTTTGGGATCCAAGTTTGCCTTATTTTATTTGGGCCCATCATCAATGAATTTGTAAGATCTATCAAATGTCAGAATTTACAAGAAGGTTATATGCTTTATCAAAATTTTCAAACCTTTCCTCTAGATGTGACTTAAAAACTTGACTTAAAATTTTTCGGATATATTTTAGATAATTAAACCCATACAGTATTGACTGAAAAGAAAAAGATTACCAGAAAGGAAATTAAATGTAATTCCATTTAGAAGATATTCTGACTTCCTGAAATAACAATAGTTTTGCTCAAAGTTAATTAAGGTCTCTCTCTTCCTTCAATGAATTCCATTTGGGTATGAACCCTCCCTGAGCTGCTTTTGTTTTGGTATTACTCTGAAGAAGAATAACCAGGAAAGCTGTAGCAAATTTCATTATGGTTATTTATAATAGGGTTTTTTTAGGTATTAAGAACAGCCAACCTTGCAAAGACATGTTGGGAGTTATGTCCTACTTGTCAGAAGTCAGTACCCAAGCAGGCTTGCAAAGTGACATGTTCATCTATTATGCAAACAAGACTCTAGTGTTCCAAGTAGTATAGTTGAGTGTACTTGAAGTTAGGAGATCTGAGTATGGATATTGCATTATCCCTCTGACTAGCTTTTCAACCTTGGGGAAGTCTCTTCTCTTCTCCAAATCTAACTTTCTTTATCTGTTAAAGAGGTTAACCTCCAGCCCTTTCTAGTTCTGAAACTATCATTATTATCATCATCTGAAATATCCAGGTCCTTCTCCCAAATGTCCTTTTCTCCTGAATGGAGAGAAGAATAAAATTCTGATGGAAAATTTAAGACTCGTATTTAGCTGCCTTTTATACTGGAATAACCTCAGTGGGGGGGGGGTGTTCCTTATATTATATGACCTTCATGTGTTCCTTGAGGAACATCCTGATGCATCTATGGCATGGGATATCCATGAATGTCTCAGAACATAATGCTATTTGGTTTGTGTATGTATGCAACAGGTTAATTATGCAGAAATTTTTCTGTGAGGGCAGAAGCATTTATGAGCATTGGTAATTTTACCATGAGCTAAAAGGTGTGTCTATAGGCCTTGGTGTCAGTTTGAAGGATCAGTGGACAAAACAGCCAAATAAAATTTCATGTCAAGACATCAGTGGCCAGGACCATAACAAAAGTCAACCAATTCACATAGGATGAAGACCCTCCTCAAGAAGAGTACAAATATGAATTATCCTCAGGAGCTGGCCCAAGTTCCTGAACAAAGCAAGGACATCCTAACCCAAACTCAGTATGTTAAGAAATAGTCACTGTTAGAAATGGAAGTCTTGACCCTACGAGATTTTCTAGATTAAAAATCTGGTATTAGAGTCCATCTGTCTACCTATAGCTTGTGAAGAAAAAGAGATAAAATATTTACTTCTATCTCACTAGTCATCAATAACTAGTACCATGTTTTCACTAATCCCCAATTCTGTCCACATATGTTCTCTACCAGTTTCAGTCTATGGGGTGACTAAGATCTAGGTCACACCAAAGAAAAGAATAAAAAGGAAAACCACTCTCCTTCTAGATCTTCTTGTGAACAAATTATGTATCCTAAGTACTTTGGCCTCTGAAATATTCCTTTTGGTATCATGGTCATTTATCTTCTGAGCTCTCTTAGCCAACCACTGTCATTGTCTATTTGGCCTATACCATAGTTTTTTTCCTGAAATTTCATTAACCACACAGCTCATATCTTTTCAATGCTGACCTACATCCAAACATATGTGCTATTAACTAAGCTAGAAAAATAAAAACTCCTTTTCACATAGCCTCAGGCCATATAATTTAATTCAACAAACATTTGTGAAATTTCTACTATGTACAGTTGTAGGCAGTAAAGATACAAAGACAAAAATGAAACAATCCCAGCCCTCAGGGTAATCACATTCTATTTAGGAAACATAATATGTATGAAAATAAACACCAAATATAGCCAAAATTGTAAGGTGGCATGTTGCTCCTATAACATATCTGTTGGGATATATGTTTGTGTGTGTATGTATATAATATACATTATATTATATACATACACATATGCATATTTTATATATATACACACACACATATGCATATATATGTATAGACATCAATATCCACAAGAGTTATCTAAATGCTGCCCACAGTTGGCATTGAGAGAAATCTCTCAAATCTTGCCCACTCTTATTCAAAAGAGACTTGATGCTTGCCTTAAGGGGAACAGGAGAAGAGGTCACATGACTGACCACTGTTCTCCAGTCTCTGAAAGAAGAGGACCAGGCAAGAATATCTACCAGTCTCTCTAAATATTGCTGGGTTCAAGACAAAGCTGTTTTCCTGGCCACTATCCATCAAAAGGGGGATGGCTGCCATAGTCTAATAGCAGCCAACTTAGCCTTTTCCTACCAAAAACAGGACACACAAAAGATCCTTACAGAAAGCAAGTAGTGAATATACTCATTTATCCAAGGGAAACAGTAAGTAGAAATGGAAGAAATTATGCAAATTAGCATATACCAGAGAATACATAAATGGGCTCTTTAAATGGAAACAAGATGAGCTTTTAGCTCAGTCAAGAAAGGAGCCCCAATCTCAGGTCAGAGGACATTTCTTAAAATCTCTAGGAGGGGGTAGCTAGGTGGCACAGTGGATAAAGCACCAGCCCTGGATTCAGGAGGACCTGAGTTCAAAT
The DNA here is from genome assembly GCF_019393635.1 of Dromiciops gliroides. Classification (NCBI taxonomy): domain Eukaryota; kingdom Metazoa; phylum Chordata; class Mammalia; order Microbiotheria; family Microbiotheriidae; genus Dromiciops; species Dromiciops gliroides. The sequence continues at coordinate 577,203,708 of NC_057862.1, forward strand.
CCAGCCTCAGACACTTGACACTTACTAGCTGTGTGACCCTGGGCAAGTCACTTAACCCTCATCGCTCCCTCACAAAAAAAAAATCTCTAGGAAGCAAAGCTGGAAATTTGGGACTTGTTAAGGAACCAGCTTCCTCTAAATGGCTGTCTCTCACTCCCCCTATACCTGGAGTCAATCCTCAAACAAATCTGGTATGCCGTCCTTTCTCAAAGAAACAATCTCTCCCTTCTCTAAAATTTTTTTCTTCAACTTGTCATTCACCAGCTCATTAGCTTATATATGTGTGTCTCACCTCTGATGTACACTGACTGTATGATCACCCTGGGTTGGTCACTTAATGTCTCAGGGCTCTAGACCAAATACTCTAAGTTGCAGAGAATACGGTGACCTCCATAGGTTAGAGAAAGTTTCCTCATCTGTGGTTCCTATGCGAATGAAATGACAGATGCATCCCCTACTCCTATATCCTATAGAATATTTTTAAATGACTATGACAGTTTTATGAAGTTGGCCATTATTGCTGAATAAGTTCAGAAAAGCTCAATGCAGCATTTGGAACTCAAATGAGTTTCAATGGAAAAATGTCTGAAGGAAATTAGGAGTTCCAAGAGGTAGAGGAGAAGATTGCTCCCGAGCATGGAGAAAAAACACCATAAAACATGAAAATGGAAGCTGGGGGCCATGTGACTGACCAGTGTGACTGAACAATAAAAGTTCATGGAGGGCAGCTAGGCGGTGCAGTGGATAAAGCACTGGCTCTGGATTCAGGAGAACCTGAATTCAAATACAACCTTAGACTCCTGACACTAGCTGTGTGACCCTGGGCAAGTCACTTAAGCCTCATTGCCCTGAAAAAAAAAAGTTCATGGAAAAGAATAGAGTTCAGAAAGACTGAAAAATTAAGAAAGGTCCAGGTTGGGAAAAGTTTTAAAAGCCAAACAGTTAGGGGCAGCTAGGTGGCACAGTGGATAAAGCGCTGGCCCTGGATTCAGAAGGACCTGAGTTCAAGTGTGGCCTAAGACACTTGACACTTACTAGCTATGTGACTCTGGGCAAGTCACTTAACCCTCATTGCCCTGCAAAAAAAATTAATTAATTAAAAAGCCAAACAGTTGACTTTACTTTTTATCCTAGAGTAATAGGGAGTCATTGAAGTTTATTTAATAGAGGGGTGGCAGAGTTAGAACTGAACTTTAGGAAAATCACTTTAGTGAAGTGAGCAGAATCAGGAGAACATGATGCATATTATAAGGATGATCAACTGTGAAAGACTTAGCTACTCTCATCAAGACAATGATCCAAGATAATCCCAAAGGACCCAAGGTAAAAAATGCCTTCAGAGAAAGAACTGATACCCTCTGAATATAGATTAAAGCATATCTTTTTTACTTGATTTTTTCTATTTGTTTTTTTGCATCATAACTAATATGGAAATGTGTTTTGCATGATTTCACATGTATGATTGATATCAACTTGCTTGCCTTCTCAAGGAGGTAGGAGGGTGGGAAGGAGGAATAGAATTTGTAAGTCAAAATATTTAAATATGATTGTAATTTTTACATATAATTCAGAAATAGTTAACAAAATAAAATACATTTTTAAAAAGAAAATTACTTAGGTGGTTGTCTGGAGATGGAGCAGAGAGAGGCTCTTGAGATAGTGGCTATTTCAATTCAAGGAGAATAATATGAAATAAAACTGGGAAGGTAAGTGGGAGTGAGACTATGAAGAGCTTTAATGCCCAGCTAATGAGTTTATATTTTATCCTAGACACTGGGGAACCATTGAAGACTTTTGCTTGTTTTTAAAATAGAAGAGTGATATGGTCGGATCTATTTTAGAAATATTAATTTAACAGTTCTATGGAGGCTAAATTGGAAAGAGAAAATGTAGCAGGCATGGATACCAATTAGGGGGATATTGCAATAGTCCAAGTGAGAAGTAATAGGGCTTTGTCTAAACCATAAATATAATTGGGGACTGAGTAGGCCAGCATACTCAATCTATTCTCTATGCATGTCTATTGTCTGAATTTGTGTAAAGGATATGGGAGTGGAGAGAAGGGGACGGATATGAGGGATCTTGTAGAGATAGAATCAACAAGCTTGGGAACTGATTAGGTATGGGGGTTGAAGGAGACAGAAGAGTCATAGCCATATAACTTCAAAGATGCAAACCTAGGATGGTAGTATAAGCAATAGAAATGATGAAGTTTGGAGAAGGGATAGAGTTTGGAGAAGGGAAAAAATATGAGGTACTTATAAGACATCCAGATGGAAATATCCAGCAGAAAGTTGGCAATCTGGGATTGGAATGAGAGACAGAGAGAGAGAGAGAGAGAGAGAGAGAGAGAGAGAGAGAGAGAGAGAGAGAGAGAAACCAAGACTGAGACAGACAGAAAAAGAAAGAGGGGGAAAGAGACAAAATCATGGAGGAAGGGAGAGTGGTGGGGAGGGCATGGGAGGAGGGAATGGAAGGGGAAGAGAGAGGAACAAGAAAAGAGAAAAAAAGAAAAAGAGAAGCGACGAGAAGAGAAAAAGCAGGATTGAACATATAGAATCGGGAGCTATCTGCAAAGAGATGATAATTGAGCCCATTGGAGCTAACATCATCACCAAGGAAGAGAATACATAGAAAGAAGAAAAGAGAGCCCAGGATAGAGATTTTGGGGAACATCCACACAGTACACAGGAAGAGGTTAATGATCTACCAAAAGATACTAAGATGGAATGTTCAGACAGATATGAGAAGAACCAAGAGAGAGAAGTTTCGTGGAAACCAAAGGAAAAAAGAGTGCCTCGTATAGGAAAGTGTCACACAGTGTCAAAAGTGCTAGAGAAGTAGAGAAGTTTGAGGACTAAGGAAAGATCATTGGATTTAGCAGTTCAGAAATAACAGATAAACTTGAAGAAAGCACCTTTCATTAGGTGGTAGGGCCAAAAGTCAGACTACAGAGGACTGAAAATAGAGGAGATAGTGAAAATATGAAGACAAAGGGTAAGGATAGCCCTTTCTAGGAGTGTGAAAGAAAGAAATGAGATAGTAGGTTGAAGGAATGAGTCTTAAGTTTTTGTTCTGTTTAATTTTGTTTTTAGAGATGAGAGAAACATAGCCCATGCAGATCTTTGCAAAATGTAAGCCATGCTGGGAGGTAGAAACCCCATGTGGTTAGGGACCTCCAATAAGGATTTGGATTTACCAAGTGCTGTATTCCCTAATATAACACACAGTAGTAGGAGACCAACTTAATTAGTCAGCATCCAGTCTTTCAGTGGACACCCACAGCACCAGAAGCCTTTGAAATGTTCAAACACACATTCTAGGACCTTAATCCCCCCTTATTCCCAGTCTCATGACCAAAGCTGAACAGATTAAATGTAACTACTAGTAATTAAATTATACCAATTCAAGAGATTACCCTAGAAATTACTCCTTGATCTTAAATGTGGTAGAAATTATCAGCCTATGGAATTCTGATGCATGATCAGGGAGAAAGAACTGTTCATTTAAAAGCCAATGTCTGAACACTGGAGCCCACTGCCAGCACTGATCATCATTGGCTGGAAATCCTGCAGAAAGTCATATGGTTCAATCATCGGGAGCCCAAGTGTCATTTGAGATTTTAAAACAGTTGTCCGTGAGAGAAATAGAGAGAACAGATAAAGGGAATGGATGCTGTTGGAGTCCTGGGGGGACTTTAGTATTGATGAAGCAACAGTCAAAAGACTGACTATGGAGAAGCATGGAAACAATTCTCTCTGGGTCTTACCTACGTTTTCTTGATGACAAAATGGAAAATGTTCATTTTACATGACCTCAGGTTTCAAATCATGTGAGTCTTTGGGACTCTTTTGAGAGGTAAATTTGTTTAAATCTTGAATATAGAGAACTAAATGAAGTGTTGAGGAATTCCTCACAGACTCATGGAATGTTTTAACTGGAAGGGATCTTAGAGAATATTGAATCCAATCCCTTTATTCTATAGAAGGGAAATTGAGGCCTGCTCCAAGTTAGCAGCAGGGCAAAACCTTGGATTGAAGTCACCTCATTGCTAGTCCATTCTTTCCTCCATACCAGGATGCAAATAACAATTAGGAAGCATTATATTAACATAGCAGTGACTCTCAAGATCTAAGCTGATGAGAAGGGCTGAATATTAGTCAACTTGGTGACTCAATGGCAATACCAAGGAGCAACTCTAAGAAAAAACTTTTCACCCTGCCACACACACACTACATCTGCTCCCTTCATTTTAAAGGCAACTGGGGGAAGTGTTGGATTTGGAAGAGATGAATTTGAATCAGAAACTGGGCAATTCACTTAGTCTTCTTTGGCCTCAGTTTTCTCCTTTGTAAAAAAAAAAAAAGATAACAATAGCTTCTAGCTCAGAGGGTTGTTGTGAAAATCAAATGAGTTATTACACGTAAAAAGCATTCTGCCAACCTAAAAGTGCTGTATGTTATCTATTTTGTTATTATTACTAATAATTAGCTTCTCTGTCCACAGACTCATGTCATAAATTCAATTATTTATTAAGCTTAAAGATGAATGAATAATGGGACTATGACCTGAAAAATTGACCTCACCCCTGGGAAGGATTAAGCTGTTTGATAATTATGTCTCTTCCTAAGAGCAGTTTTGCATGGGGAGGAAGAAAAGCATAAAATAAAGGTGCTACATTTCCTCAGTTCAACCATCCTTGACAATACATTAATGAAATATAGACACTTCCTCACTGTTTGCATGTTTGGTTTTAGTAAGCCCCATCTTGAGTGGAGATCCTCTACCACCAACCCAGAGCCTAAGCTTCCCATTTCACCTAAAAGAAAGCCTTCTCCCTTAAGTTATTTCCAGGCATTATAAAATCCTTAAGTTTGTTCTCTGGATTCAATGACATCAAAAATCTTTAGGGGATTTCCCCCATCACCTTAATTAATCATTTGTCCTTGATGACATATCATCTGAGGAAGAGCTGGTATTTACATGATACTTTGTGGCTAACAAAGTATTTCATCTGCATTTTCTGATTCGATACTTAGCACAACCCAGTTAGATAAGTCATACAGGTGTCTTAACAACATTTTATAGATGAAGAAATGGAATATTAGACAGGGTAAGTGAAATCCCATCATCAAAGACCTACTAAGTATAGGTTAGCTGAACTCTAATTCAGTTCTTCCTGACTATTTCCAAGACGCTCAACACTACTCTATGTTGTCATTCCAATTTTCACTCATCTGGATCTGCTCATTTTTCATCAAATATTTAGTTCCTGGAAAAGCTTCAAATCATTTTCCCCCCTGCACCTCATATCTCTTGCTCTTCCCTTTTCCAGGTCATAAGTAAGGTTTGCAAAGCACTTTACAAATATTCACTCCTTTGATCCTCACAATGATCCTGTATGGTAGGTTTTACTATTTTCTCTGTTTTACAGATGAGGAAACTGAGGCAGAGGGAGGTTAAATGTCCCACCTAGGGTCACACAGCTAATAAATGTTTGAAGCCAGGGTTGAACTCAGGTATTCCTAATTCTAGGTTCAGAGCTCTATCAATCGTCTACCATATTCCTCCTCTTTCTTCCTGTTTTGCTTGAGACCTTATGATTCTCATCTTGCAATTCAGAGACTGTTACTCTGGTGACTAAGCTATTAAAGTAGCAGAGCTCCTACTTCTTACTTGCTTCAATCAATCAATAAGCATTTCTTGTTATTGTTTTTCAGGCAATTTTTCAGTCATGTCCGACTCTTCATGACCCCATTTGGGGTTTTCTTGGCAAAAATACTGCAGTGATTTTTCATTTCCTTTTTCAGCTCATTTTACAGGTGAGGAACTGAGGCCAACAGGGTTAAGTGGCTTGCCATGGGTCACACACAGCTAACTCAATGTCTGAGGTCAGATTTGAACTCAAGAAGATGAGTCTTCCTGACTCCAGGCCCTGCATTCTATCTTTTGCACCGCCTATAAGGGTCCCTAGGTGCCTATTAAGGGATAAGAGGCATGGTAGGTACTAAGAAGAAAAATATGACCTTGAAACAGGCTCTGCCTTCAGGGAGCTTACATCCTATTAGAGTGAAAGGGGGATACACTAGATGCACAAATAAATAACTACAAAATAAATACAATGTGATTCAGGGAGAGAGGGGAAACTACTAACAATAGGGAATGGAGAAAGGCTTCTTGAAGGAAGAGACACTTGAACTGAAACTTGCAGAGGTTTCTTCTGCAGAAGTCTGTCCCTCCGGTGTCCTTCCCAGTGAATGGTTCATTAGTATCACAAATTAACATTCTTCATTTCACAATCTGGCCTCCCATTGAAGCCAAACTGCTTCTTTTTAAAGGTCTACTTGTTCTGACACTTTAAAGACATTTGTAACCTTAAATGAACAATTTTTAAACACAGACACAGCTACACAGCAGTCTAATCCTCTCTAGAGCTTACTACAGTGTAAAAGTCTCCCTAGGTTTCATTTCAGGGCTCCACTTCTTTTTTCCCCACTTTGTTCATTCCCAAAGAAACCTGAAGAGCACCTCGGTTCAGCACAAAACTACGATCCTCTATGGGACCTCTGCTCATGACATCTTCCTGGCCCCAAACAGCTCCCCAGGTATTGCCCATTACAATAGCCTTGGGGTTAGCCCTTCATTATGGAAGAGTCAGGCTGACCGGAAATCTGAAGAAGGAATATCTGGGGGTAAAATCGACCAAACCCAAACAAACAATAGTCATCATGCTGTGATTCTGTACAGAGCACTAAAAAAGTAGATGCATCTTAGAAGTGTGAGGCATCTCAAAAATTAGTATGCCTTGAATTCATTTATGCCATCTCATTCTCTTACGCTTTATTCCTATTCCTAATTCTTGCTGCTAATATTTATTCATATGCCTATGAATGCTAAAATGTGATTGCACTATATAATATAAAAATACACTCCTAATCATGAGCTTTTTTACTTATCCCATAAGTGATGCAACTACCCAGTAAATTTACTTTAAGATACCATAACTTTATTTTTCCTCTTAAATGAAGTCCCTTCTTTCAGATGTTGGGCTGGATAATACATAAGGTTTTACAGAGTATAGATACTTTTTTTTTTTGGTGAGGCAATTGGGGTTAAGTGACTTGCCCAGGGTCACACAGCTAGTAAGTGTTAAGTGTCTGAGGCCGGATTTGAACTCAGGTCCTTCTGAATCCAGGGCTGGTGCTCTATCCACTGCACCACCTAGCTGCCCTGAGTATAGATACTTTTTAAAAGACAGCTCTTCAAATAAATTATAGGTCCTTATGCTGTTCTTTAAATATAATCATTATCACTTCAATCCAAGTCAATATGTACAACAAACACCTAATATTCAAAATTTATAAATCACCTATTATTTGTAGAGTATTGTGCTAAGTGAGGGGGAAAAGCCATCAACAACAAATAGCTTTTCAGTACCCATACTGGCCCCCATCTCCCATTGGTGAGTTCCATGGGAATCATTACCAGCCATTGGTGAATTCATGGACCCATCTCTCAGACTGAGCTTCCATTTTGGGTATGGGTCCAGTCTGACTATTCTTCATTCACCTGTTGGCTGTGCTACTGACTCTCTAAATTTTGCCAACATGCTCCTGTGTGAGTACATTCTGTCCCCCTACCCCACATTTTACCTCCATTTTATGTGTTGTCTAATGCAATTAGAATAAAAGCTGTTTGAGGGCAGAGACTGTCTTTCTTTTTGCTTCTACTTGTATTCTCAGTATGTTAGCATAGTTCCTAGAACATTGTAAGTGTTTAACAAATATTTTTTGCTTAGCTTCTTACCTGGACAACTGGGAGATCAGGTTGGAATGTCTTTAAAGCTCCTTTAATTATCCTAAGCTTTCTTTGGAAGCAAAGGCCCATCATTTTAATGCCAACATTCTACTATATGGCAGTAAGACTTGGAATTTGTCTCTAAAAAACAAAAATGAATGTCACATTGAGGAAGATGGAGAATGTATGGTAGGTATGAACTGGGTGTAACATATGACTAATGAGAAGCCTCAAAGAATAGGAATAAAAGATATCATTATGGAAATATAAACTAGGAAGTGATAGGCTGGTCACGTGATGAGGTAAAAGCATGGACATCGAGTGTTCCACTGACATCTTTGTAAAGTCTGGAGAAAGCAAGAAAAGTCTCTAGCACATTAGGTGAAGCCCCATGGTGGCAAACCGATGGGAGAATAATGAACAAGAGACCCACAATATTGGCAAGTATGATGTATACTGTTAGAGGGATCATCTGAATCAGTGATATCATTGACCTAGTAACCAGCACTGTGCAGGTTCCTTAAATTTTGTGGGTTATGGACCCCTCTGGCAGTTTCGTGAAGCCTGTGGGCCCCTTCTCAGAATATTTTAAATGCATAAAATAAAATACATAGGACTACCAAAGAATCCAACAGTTTCAAAATACAATTATCAACATATAAAAAGGTTCCTAGATCCCAGTCAAAGACCCTCTGTTCCAATGGAGTGTAAGTTCTTGGAAGGTAGGATTGTCTTACTTCTGTATCTTCAGCACAATTCCTGACACACTGCAGGAACTCAGTAATGCTTGTCTATTAAGTGATTGTTTGAAATTCCTTTAATTGTAAGATCTGGACCAACCAAAGGGTGAAGCTAGAAGAGACACAGAGACATTAGAAATGATGTAGGGGTTGGTCTGGTGTCAATCCTTCCAGGCCACATGCCAACTTAGAAAACCACAAATAGACATTATTTATGTTGTATTGTATATTTATTTTGTTAGACATTTCTCAGTTACATTTTAATCTGGTTCCAGCAACACTTGGGAGTTTTGCCCTCCATTGAGTATGACATAAAGATGACCTTAAGGGTACCTTACAGCTATAAGATCATATGTTTCCCAGAGCATTTAGCTGTAGCTCATTTTACAGGTGAAAATGAGACTTAGAAAGGGGAAGCCACATGATCCCAAAGTGAATTATTGGCCAACCCAGAACGAGGACTCAGATCTATAGATTCTCAGAGGAAGAATATTTTTTTTTCTTTACTATGTCATTCTCCCTCTCAGCTTCTAACCCCATTAAGTTTGTAGGCCTTTTGTCAGGCTATGCCATACACCCAGGAAATAGGTAATGATATGTTCATAAGTGCCAATGATTGGTATAAAGAATAAGTATATGGAAGAAGTACAGAGAAGGAAGGGGCCTCTTTAGATTGAGCTAGGCCTTGAAGGATGGGTAGGATTTGAGTTGGCAGATAAGAGCAACAGAGGGCACTGCACTCAGGAAACTATTGAATGACCTCTTTGGAAACAGTTCACAGCAATAATCCTGGGAAAAGAGATAGGATGGAGGTAGGGTGATATATGAGCAAGTCAGTGCTGGGAATCTTCCCAGAAGCTTTGGCATTATTCATAAAACTGGAGGAGGAAAGAAGGGAGTGCTGTGTGTGTGTGTGTGTGTGTGTGTGTGTGTGTGTGTGTGTGCATGTAGGGAACAAATCTGATAAAAGCAGGAAATAAAAGCTGTTGAGCAAATTTAAGAACGTGGGCTGCCAGACAGCAGCAGTTGTGACTGGGTCCTGGGCCAGGCATCCTGGGAAGAGACAACTTGCAGACTGGTAAATTTGCATGAGCAGCAGCAATGTAATGTCATAAAATAGGTACTGGGCTGGAAGTTAGGAACCATTCCTCATGGTATGTTAATTGTATTACCTTGAGAAAGTCATTTTACCTCTATGAGACTCAGTGTTCTCATGATAGTGTCTTCCCTAGGCCTTAGGCCTTAAGGAATTCAGCTATTTTGGGGATTTTGTATTAAGCACCTTTCTTGACTTTTTCAAAGTACGCTGATATCTAAATCCCAACCTGAGGCACTTATGCTCCCAGGATTTCCTAGCCCCTAACAAGGTTTGGCTCTTTAGGATTAGAAGTCCCCACATTCCACACCCACACTGCCTTTCAACCTTCTTTCTATAAAGCTGCAATTTTATTCCTCTTTGGGGCACCTTCTTTCTCCTTTACCTCCTGTCTGCTGCTGCTGGCGGTTATCAACAAGAACAACCCCCTATCTATCTATGCCTCAGAACACTAGCATATTTATAAGGGAAAAGAAAATACACTAATTCAGAAATAATATAACAGGATAAGATAGTTAGAAGAGTAACTGACTAGCTCTCTAGTCTCAGACTAAGAAACATTTAAAATACTAGGCTGTTCTAACTGAACCGTAAGTTGGAAGGCTTGAATTTGAGTTCTGGATCTGACACTTACTAGACAAATCCTTTCTACTCTCTCACACTCAGTTTCCTAAAGCATAAAATGAGGATGATGCTTGTGCTGGCTACCTCACTGAACTAGTAAATATTTAAGCAATCAGTGATGGGATCAAAATTCCTTTATGTTCTAGTGGTTGTTCTTTTGGAGATACCACATCTAAGTAGCTTATCCACCTATGGCCACGTGAACTAGACTGGTCCTTAAATGATATTCGTACAATCTACAAGCTGGCTTGTACTACAGATGATTCACATTCCTATAGTAAGTACATTGATTTAAGGACCTGGTATACCTTAAAGCACTATAGAAATGCCAATTGTCATTATTATTTTTATTTACCCTGATTCATTTCCTGGCCATTTCCAAACTCTGCTACTCATCCTCCTTATCCCTCCCCCCCCAAAACTGGATCCTGCACTCTTATCTATCTATCTATCTATCTATCTATCTATCTATCTATCTATCTATCTATCTATCTATCTATCTATCATGTATCATCTATTTATTTATTTTTTTTCTTTTATTTATTCATTCATTTTCTGAGGGGTAATGAGGGTTAAGTGACTTGCCCAGGATCACACAGCTAGTGTCAAATGTCTGAGGCTGGATTTGAACTCAGGTCCTCCTGAATCCAGGGCTGGTCCTTTATCCACTGCTCCACCCAGCTGCCCCTGGATCCTGCACTCTTATAGATGAACTTTTGCTTTCCCTTGTCTGGCACAAGCCAGGTCTCCACATTACTTTCCGGCTATTTCCAAACCATGCTGCCATATGGATATCTCTGTACCTCTTTTCCGCACTTACTAGCACCCCTTTTTGTGTTGTTTCCATCCATTAGAATGTAAACTCCTTGAGGGCAGGGATTACATGTCTTGCTTCTTGTATTTGTATCCCCAGTATTTAGTGCAATGTTTGGCACATAGCAAACACTTAATAAATGATTATTTCATTCATACATGCATTCATACATTTGAGGGACTCTTTCTACCTGGTGTCCCTCAAATCTCATGTCCCTAGGTTGAGATTGGTGTCTTCTCAGAATAGATTTTGGGATGAACCTGCAGGATGAGCTCATTCTCTCATATCACACCAAGGTCACTCAGGCAATCAAGACAGTCTACCCATATTACAGGAAATCACTTAGCTAATTCGGTCTCTCCACTTCCCTAATTTAGGGGAACTAAAAACATGTAACAGACATAGGCAGTGTTTTCATAACCTCACACATCAGAGTAACTTCAATTGCCATACAGGACCCTCATTCACAAAAGACAGCCCATACCTTACAGACCTCATCTCTAAAATTAGGAAATGGCATTATAGGATCTTAAATCCCTTCCGTTTCTGAGACTCTCTGACTCCATGAAACGACCCATCAAATGGTTCAAAGAAGGCCACAGATGACATTCTTAAGCCTAGGGGAAAGTAGGAACAGATTGGAAAATCAGTGAGCCAAGAATTGAAAGGGCCCCAACTTCAATAATGAATCTTGCCAAAATGAAACAGCAAAGCACATAATCTCAATATTGCCATATGAAATGGCAAGGGGTGGTGGAGGCAGTTCGGGGCTGGGCAGTGGGGGGGGGGTGGCGGCAGAACTGTGCTATAGTAAGCCAAGTACAGCTTTACCAAAATGTCTGCCCAGTGTCCTATGAAAAGATGAACCTCTGTAGTGATGAAATTTCTCCCAGATAAATTTTTTTCTTGCCTATGGAGAGCCAGAAGCAAGGTACTGATTTGTGGAAAATCTTTCATAGGATCATAGATTTAAAGCTGGAAGGGACTTTAGGGATCACCAAGTTCAACCCCTTCAATTTATAGATGAAGAAACTGAGGCTGAGCAAGTGATTTACCTAGGGTCACATAGTCTTTGAAGCAAAGTTTAAACCCTGTCCTGAAGTCCAGAACATTATCTCTTCTACATACCAGACTGTCTCTCACTTTGATGCCTCTTTAAATGTCCCTTTGGATAAAGCAGCATACCCTTATTGCAGGTAAATTTTCGAGGAGGAAATGGACAGCCTTCTGAATGCAAACCATACAAACTGAAGACAAACAGCAAAACGTTGAAGTCTCTTTGTGTTAAAACTTTCACATTTCATGTGTCATATTTCTGAGGACTCCTTTTCTCTTCACTGGGCTTAGGCACTTTGGGATTGATCTGTCGGCTGTTGACAGTCTGTGCTTTCCTGTTCCTTCTGCCTTTATTGGTACATGATGGGGAAAGGAAAGAGAAGGTATTGATGCAGGTGAGTCAATGCCACAAGATGACATAACATTTAGCTGTTATAAAAAGGATAGCTGTAGGAGGCAGCTAGTACAGAGGAAAACTCCAGAGACCTGAGCGCTCCAGGAAGTCCTGAGTGCCTCCTTATTACTTGGCTGTGACCAGAGACAAGTAATTTCTCTGCTCTGGGCTCTAGCTCACTCATCTGTAAAATAAATGTGCTGGAAAGACAATAATAAGGTGGTGACAATATAAATTGTGAGCCCTTCAAGGGCAAGGACTGTCCTTTGCCTTTCTCTGTATCCTCGGTTCTTAGCACAATGTCTGGCACATAGTAGGTATTCATCCAAATATTTATGGACAGACATTTATATAGCACTTTAACGTTTGCAAAGTACTTACTTAATGTTATGATTTTTAAAGGCCCTTCTATCTCTAAAGTTCTGTGATCTATAAGCAAGGATAGGTTTATGTTTGTGTTTCAAAAAGAGGTGGGAACAATACGAAGCATTTGGCAGAAGTTTCTGTACCACCCCTCAAAGCATTGGCAATGAGCGCTCTCCCCTCCCCACAAGGGACATCAAGGGCAGTTACTTCAGCTCCTATCCCCATCTCCCCCCATATCACTATTTCCACAGCAGCCTTCTAGAATTAGGGAAACCCTCCTAATTGGGGGACAGGAGGGGGAGTAGAAAAGAGTACTGGAATAGTTGGAAGGAATCCTGGATCTTCTTACTTCACATGGCCTGAATCTCTGAGACTCAGTGTCCTCATTGGTGAAATGAGGGCTTTAAATGAATTTCCCAGAAAGATGAATTTCAGAGATTCCTATTTTCCTAAGATACAAGAACTTCCCCCTTAACAGGGATTCGCAGTTATGCCCTCTCTCACCTGCTTTCCCTCTACGTGGAGAAAAAAATGAGAGCTAACTTTTACCCAATGCTTTACCTGCATTAACTGAGCTGCTGCTCACAACTACCCTAGGAGGAAGGTTCCACAGGAGTTATTATTCCCATTTCACAAAGAAGACTGAATCTCAGAGAGGCTTTTTATTTGCAGGTCTCTCTGAAATGGGAATCTAGATGACTGGGGGGGGGTGAGGGGGGATAGAACTCTGGGCCTGGGGTTAAGAAGACCTGAGTTCAAATATGGCTTCAGAAACTAGCTGTGTGACCCTGGGCAGATCACTTAACTTTGTTTGCCTCCATTTCCTCATCTATAAAATGTGCTGGAGAAGGAAATGGCAACATCATTCCAGTATCCTTGACAAGAAAATCCCTTGGACAGTAGGGTCCATGGGATCACAAAGAATTGGACATGACTAAACAACAGGAACAACTCCCTGAAATAGAGGTGAGCAACTCTAGCCACTGAGCCATGCTGCCAGTCAAGGAAAGAAAACTGGAGATGAAAAGATTTGCCATCTAGTGTTGGGTCTCTACTGGTGGGTATGACCAGGGTCAGGTCAGGACAAAATTGTGAAAACGATGAAGGGGGCCTTCCTCTGCTTCCTGAGCCCTTGTTTTGGCTTTCAGGGAATACTTCCCATCTCTCCTCTGCTTAATTTCATCTATTACAACTTCTTCCCCTTGCTTAATTTAATCCAGTATAACTGCTTCCCCCTGAACTCCCCGGGGGAGATTTGCATTTGAAGAGGGGGCAGTGTCACCTGTTTGTTTAAACCCAAGGAATGAAAACAGATGCTTGGACTTCAGGCAACCGCATCCCCCTGGAAATGGAAGGGTTCCGTGGTCTAGGGCTGTTGTTTGTCCTTTCTTGAAGAGGACATGACATGGAGAGGTGATGTCATGACTTTCAGTTAATTGGATTTAAGTGAGACAGGACTGTGTAAAGTCGCCAGCCTCTCTCTACTCAGTAGCCATCTGGGGGCCTAAGGCAGAGCGGTGGGCGTGGAAGGCGGGGGGGGGGGCTTTCAATCCCCTTTAAATCACTTCACTCTAGCTTCACCTGTTCGGAAAGCATATCGTTGTCAGGATAGCAGAGGCAGCCTACAGCTCAGCAAGTTGTCTCTCGCCACACGGTTTGAAGACTATGGGTCTTAGCTCCCTTTGAAGAGAGAGCGGGTTTCCCTCCTTTTCTCATCTTACACGCAGGCACGCTCCGGGCTAGGACTTGCTTTTCATAGATCGCAGCCCAAGAGAAGTTGCTCAGGCTGACTTTCATTCCCAGCGATCGCCCTTGTGCGTTTGTGCCCGAGCGCAGCTACGCGCAGACAGACCCCGCTGCTTCACCCACAGACCCTTGACCCGCAGTTGGCCCGCTTCTGAGGAAGTTCAGAGCAGCTTTCTCCCCAGTGCCTGAGGAACTCGCACCAGCCTCCGCAGAAGAGACAGCCTCCACTCTGGCCAGCCGACGCCAACGCTGGGTTTAGACTGATCTTCTACTTCCCACCTTCCATCCGGTGACCCCTTGCCTTCCTTCCCCCTTCCCTGGTATCTCCCCTCCCAGGACGCGAGGAGGAGAGTGGGTCATCAGTCCGCCAGGGGGAGCGCCGGAGCCAAGCGCGGATCTGACCAGATCGCCTGGGTCCGCTGGAGAGTGGAGAGGGTCCCTCCAATCTGCGGGCGCGGAGGGCGGAGCGCCAAGTGGTAGAAGAAAAACCTCAGCTAGCCGGCACCGAGCCCAGAAAGCTGGAGAAAAAGAGGCGATCGTCTCTGCTGGGGCACCTTGGGTGAAGAAACCAGCCGTCTCCACCACGCGCCCCTCTCCCTCTCCAAGAAAAGAAGAAACAACAAACTGGCCCCTGACCCCTTTCCACTGCAGCCCCGTGGACCGTTCTGGGGGAAGAGAAGGCATCCGAAGAGTCCGATAGGATCCAGGTACCCGAGCCCCTCGGAACCAGGGGTGGGGGCGAGGGGACCGTGAGATCAGACTGAGCCTGGGGCCCTGCTGAGGGGGTAGGGCATCCTCCTGTCTTTCTAGGGGAGGCTAGGTCTGTTTATGGGTTTCCCTCTTTTGGGATGTACGACTCCCCACAGTCTCCCTGGGCTCCTCGAAGAAAGTAAGGTGCTAACTAGTTAGGAAATGTTAGCCACCCTCGGAATTTTTGTACTGTGGGGAACATCAGAGAATGAGAGGGTGCGGAGGCTGAGGACTGTACCCGAGGGGAGCTGGCTACAAAGTGGGTGCTGAAAGCAGTCGCCCATGGAACTTCGAGGTAAAGCCTTTAGATGGAAAAAGGAAGGGAAGAAACCCGGTCCTGAGCAATTTCACTCCCGAATGTTCTTGATCACTTCCCTTGCTACCTCCCCCCCCCCCAAAAAAAAAAGTTTTCATTTTTCCCTGTCTTTAAAAGGTGAACTTTAGACTTGCCCTCTAAATTAATAATCCTCTCTGTATATCGAAGTGCCTCCCATAGCAGAAGGCTCCCTTTCTTTCCCTATCCCCAACCCAGTATCTTAGGGGTCAGAGAGTGGCAGTAGCAATTGGAGAAACTGAGGCTGATTGAAATCCAAGGGCTCCTTAAGGAAAGGAAATGACACATCCTGACATTTCATCCTTTGACTGCCCCCCACTTATACCCCAACTAGTTTAAGGGTACCTTCGAGAAGAGGGGCAGGACTGATGATTTTACCTAAGGATGGAGCACCCTTGGAAAGAAGTAGAAGTGGTGCATTGGACTACCTATGTAAAGGGGCTTATAGGTGCTACTTAGAGAGAGAAGGGAAAGGGAATTGACAGGATTTAAACTGCTACTTTACAAGAGGTCTGGTGCTGCTTATCTCTGAGCCTTCCCTTGTTCTCCTGGTCTTTCTTCTAGGTCAGGGGCTCTTAGTCTATGATGCATGAATTTAATTTTGTAAATACTTTGATTAGTGTATTTTGTGTAATAATTTTAAAACATGTTATGAATTTTAAAACATTATTCTTAGAAAGGATTCCCTAAACCACCAAACTGTCAATGGGGTTCATTGCACAAAAGAAAGGTTAAGAACCCCTATTTAACAACTCAGAAAGTAGCCGTTTTTTGTGGGTGACCTAGCTTACCTAGGTTTCTTGAATGCCTCTTTTCAGTGTTGCTTCCTGAACTGGACCAGAAATCTCTTCCCTTTCCCATCTCTTCCAATAAATTTTGTTGACCAGACTGTCGAGTAAGAGATTCATTCTAGTAGTAGTAGCCTACTCTGGTCATTGAACTGATCCAAGTCCTGGGGGAAAACCTTAGAAGCAACCCCAACTGTATTTTTTGAAGGCTTTGAGTTAGAGAAGGAAGAGGGGAAAAGGGAACAGGTTGGTTGTTGGTCAGATGTGACGATCTGGTGTTTGTAATTATATGGTTTTTTTACAGGCATCCAGCTATTTTTCTTTCCTCCTTCCTAGTGAATAACTGGTTAATTCAACATTGATTGTTCACTATTTCTTTGAGTTCTTTCTGATCTAGAACACTACTTAAGGAGGGAGCGTGGAGCCTTAATGGGAAATATTGACACAAAACACTTTTATCAGAACACAGCTTACTTGTGGTAGAATTGAGTTTTCTTGACCCCTTCCCTGTCAAAGACTATGTTACAACCATACTTGTAGTTTACTGAGAGCTAAATAGTCTTAAACTTAAGGTTCTCTCGAAAGGATGCAACTTTTTGTGAAAATTCTGTAATTCTCAGCATCATTGATGAAAACATATCACCAGGAGGAATCATAGAATCAGTGATCTGGGGAGTAACAGAGTAGGTTGAGAAATAATTCCCTTTTGAAGTACAGTCATTGTGGAAAGAACAGCAGTCTCATCTGTATGTAGCCCCATCTCCAAGGAGTGCAAAGTATTTTATAGGCATTAATTCATCCTTCCTTTTTATATCCAAGAAAAGTTATTTATTAAAGACAGTTATTTTGTAGACAGCCTAGGACTCAGGAAGGGTAAATGAGTGGTCCAGTGTCATACAGCAAGTCATTATAAGAATGAACTCTGGATTTTTAGTCTATTTCTAAGCTAGGGTTACAAGGAAGTGTGGCCGGCTTGCTGGAAAACCCAGTGGGGCAAGGTGATATCTTCCTGCCCTCATTGAGATATAGGCTGGTCTTTTTAAACCATTAAAAAGAGCTGGTACTTTGACAAAGGGGGATGACCTCTACAAAGCAAACTAGACAGATTCTCAAGATGTCAAGTTAGGAGGGGGTAGCTAGGTGGCGCAGTAGATAAAGCACTAGCCCTGGATTCAGGAGTACCTCAGTTCAAATCTGGCCTCAGACACTTGACGCTTACTAGCTGTGTGACCCTGGGCAAGTCACTTAACCCTCACTGCCCCACCAAAAATAAATAAATAAATAAAGATAAAGAAATTTTAAAAATAAGATGTCAAGTTAGGCAGAATTTCTAAGGAATAACAGGCCTCCATTTGTTGCCACCTTCTACCTTCACACCTGTTACTGAGGAAAAGTGTTAAAAATGCATGTTCTTCTGGACATGTGTAGATATCAAGTCAGTGCCAGATTATTATCTAAAGTAATGCAACCAATGCCGAGTGTCAGTTTTTCTCCATGTCTTTGCCACCAATTGGTCTGTTTCTAGCCAGTCCTGTTCCCCTTCATTCCCCTTCATATCACCCTTTGATAGTCATTCCTAGCAGGCAGCCAACAAGATCCGGTTGGACTGCAGCCCATACCACTGTGATAATGACATGATTTACTAATATACATATCATTTCTGCTTGTATCTCTCTCAAAGGCCTGAGGTCTCCATTCCAATTATGTTGGGAACAAAGTGGTGACTTGTGGTTTAAGAGCAACATATCTAAAGGTCCAACCCCCTGGTACTCTGGCCTGGGCTGAATTTCACAACAATTGAACTCTCTACTCCCTACCCACATTGACCACCATGGGACCCGAAGAGGTGAATACCACTGATGCACACAGCAACTTTGCAGCTATATTCAACTCCCACCGGGAGCGCACTGCCTCCCTCCCATTCAACTTTAGCTATGGTGACTATGACCTGCCTCTAGATGAGGATGAGGATGTAACCAAGACCCGTACCTTCTTTGCTGCCAAGATTGTCATTGGCATAGCTCTAGTGGGTATCATGCTAGTCTGCGGCATTGGTAACTTTGTCTTCATTGCTGCCCTGGCCCGATACAAAAAGCTGCGGAACCTCACCAACCTGCTCATTGCCAACCTGGCCATCTCTGACTTCTTGGTGGCCATTGTATGCTGTCCCTTTGAAATGGACTACTATGTGGTCCGCCAACTCTCCTGGGAGCACGGGCACGTGCTCTGTGCCTCTGTCAACTACCTTCGAACAGTCTCCCTCTATGTCTCTACCAATGCCTTGTTGGCCATTGCTGTAGACAGGTAAGTATTAGGGTAGAGTGGGGGCACTGGGACAGGAGTGACCATTGAGAGAGATGATTTGGTGTTCCTACTATACTCACCCCAACTGGACTGGTAATAGCAATGTCTCCACCCTACTCCCTCATGTTAGCAAGAGCTGAGTTTCACAGCTGAGGATTAGCAAGAGGAGACCCTGTCTTCCATCTAGGACCTGGTGAGAGATATCTATGCTCCCTAGATGTTGACAAGTCCTGAGTTCCTGGGTCTGGGAGATATTCTACCTGGCCTAGGCTGTTGATTTGTGAGGGCAGTGGTCTTAAATTTTCCCTCACCTAATCTTACTTAGCTTGAGAAGGACAGCTCCAACTCTGAAATTCTGAAATAACAGGTTTAACATTCAGTGGCCTATTACCTCTAAACAGCACACAAGTCAAGAGGGATTTTTCAGTTATGAGAGACCCCATCCCTCCTCACATACCCCCCTTCTACCAGCCCCACTCCCCTCCTCCAGCCAAGTCAGTTCTTTCTTAACAGATTTTTAAAACAAGGTTACTGGATTTGTTTGCATAAAATCCATGGACACATTTGTGTATGTTCTTTTGCATAAATCTGTGTGCTTATTTGCATACATTTGCATGCAGCCCTTCCAGAACCCTGGTTCAGCTATGTAAAGTGAAATTAATGAGAGCAGCCTATAACAACTATTATATATGCTGTATTTATGCATTTCTTACTGTTTAATCACTTATGGACTAAGTGATTTTCATCAGATGGGCACAAACTTTTTTTTTTAATCCAATACAAGCAAATCTCTATTAGAAAGTACTTTTCCACAGTGTAGATTCAATTTAGCTGAACCATTGTTACCTGTGCTATAGAGTCCATCCCTCCCTCTATAATGGGATACCACATTGTTCTCCTTTATCCCCCAACACCAGAGTTATGGTAGGACTCTGATCAACAGGGATCATAGAATTTAGAATTGTAGAGATTTTGGATACTTCCCTATTTTCACACCCAATGCTTGTAAACGTTATATTCCTCAACAAAAAGACATGTATTATAATTTTATAAGGTGAGGACATAGATACCTCAGATTATTCCCCTAAACCAGAGAGAGGGATAAGAAAATCAAGCTGGTCCCAGGGAAATACAGTGTGTCCCAAAACTTTTAGTACATTTTAAGTACTTCGTGACCCTGGGCTATTAAAGTTTAAAATTGCACAAATACTTATGGGACAACCTGTAATATCATCTGACAGTCTGATTCAAAAATTGTAGTCCCTCTCCTCTGTCATTAGGACCTATGGATTATATTTATTTTATGGCCTAATAATAGTAATATAAATATAAATAGCATTTATATAACACTGAGGTTTGTAAAGCACTTTACATGTGTTATTTGATGAGATAAGAATTGTAAAGTGTTTAGCATTGTCCCTGGCACATAATACTAATGTAAGTTATATTGTTATCATCATTATTTCATTTGACTCTCATGATAGCCCTATAAGGTAGGTACTATTATCCCCATTTTACAGATAATGAAACTAAAGGAGAGGTTTAGTGACTTGATCAGTATTACATAGGTAGTAAATGTTTCAGGCAGGATTTGAACTGAGGCCTTCCTGACTCCCAATCCAACACTCTATCCATTGTGCCACCTATTACCTGGCAGCAATGACCTCCCCCCATTCTCCATCTCTAGAACTCTGCCATGTCCTCAGCCTAATACTTTTGCCCTGGCCAAGGTCATCCCATCTGAGCCTCAGAGCCTTGCCCCAACCTCAAATAATTATTGAGCCCGTCACAGAGCTGGAAATGGGTTTCCAGGACACTGGGTTTGCTGTTCACCATCAGTTTTGAAAGTGAAAGCCCACTCCCTTTACTTAGAAAAAGGGCTATGCTGTGCTTTCACTGAAATCTGCCAGCACTGGGAAAACTCAGATTGAATTATTTCATGTGACCTCTTGCTGGCACTACATCGTTTCCCTGGGCATGTGCTTAGCTGCTCTAACATGCAAAAAACACACGCTTTTAGTGAAAAAAATATCAGAACTATTTCTCCACCATAGCTCTCAGCTTGTGTGCTATAAAGCAGTTAGCACTGGCAGAATGCAAGGCTGAAAATTCCGTTAACTTGAATGCAAAACATCTGTTCACTTTTAGATAACACGTATTTTCATTTTCCTTTAATTTAACTTTGTTTCCCAAAAAATGTGGGAGACAAAAGCTAAGGCTCCTCCTGCCCAGTATTTACTTATTGAATTTATATTCAGTGCTCTCCCCCCCTCCCCTGATCTCTTGAGACACTGACCTGAGGGTTTTCAAGTCTACTACATTCTGTACCCATGATCTCCCGTAGGGAGAAATGGTGGGACAAAGGAACAGAGGTAGAGACAAAAAAAGGCAGCCTGACATTTTAGAGGAAGATGACAAAAGCAAAATGGGAAGGAGAAAATTTTCAAATTCATCACCTTTGTTGGCTGGTGCAGTTAGAGCACAGTCCGCAGCCTCTACCAGGATTGACCAAAGAAACAGAAACATCCTGCTGTTTAAAATGTCCCTGTTCCTTCAGAATCTACTGTTCCATTGCAGGTGGTCACTTGGTACAGGAATAACAACTAAACAGAAGGTCAGGTGATAGGGGCAAACCATTGGTATTACAAATCTGTAGGAAAGAATTGGGATTTAGATATTCTTATTTTCTCACCATGTAGAACAGACCAAGTATCAGTCTTTCAACCTGAACTTCTCTCTCTTCAGTTCTGCATTTCTAGCTCCCTGCTGATCAACTCTATCTGGATGTCCTGCTATGATCTCATACCCAGTATGTCTTATAGAACTAAGACCTCTTCTTGAGGGCAGGAATTGTGCTGTTTTTCTTCATCTCATGATCATCAAGCAGAGTACCTGCCACCGAGTAGACACTTTTAAAAGGCTAGTTGAGTTGAATAACAATTCAACTTATTATAGTGTTTTAAGAATTACAAAGCCCTTTTCCCACAACAATCTTGAGAGGTGGGCAATGCAAATATCATTGTCTCCATTATAGAGATGAGACTCAGAGAAGTTTTATTCTTCTCAAATTCCACTTATTGTGCCTGATCTGGTTCTACCCTCTGGAATAAACCAGAATACATCATATCTCTCTTGCCCACAGTCAATACAGGTAATAAATGTCAGAGTCAATATTTGAACCCATATTTCTCAATTTTCAAGTGCAACATTCTTTCCATTGTATCATACTATCTAAAGCTGAACCTGTCATTTTTCCCTAATAAAAAAAATTAAGAAATTGAAATCAAGTTTCTATCTGAACTTTCAGTTGCTCTCCAAGGTAGTACAGAACACTCAACCAGTCATCCAGCTTCAATATCTTAGTTTCATCCTTTACCTTTTCATCCCTTTCTACTTTCTACATTGGCAGGAACCAAGTCACATGGGTTCTTCCCTCTTAATATCTACCATTTTTCAATTTCTTCAAATGCCTACTACCACCAGTCTAGTCCAGGGCGTCATCCTCTGAGACCTATACTTTTCCAGCAGTTTCTTATCTGATATCAATGTATTCAGTCTCTACCCTACTTTAGTCCTTTGTAACATTGTCTTGTATGTGTCCCATTTACTCAGCCCTTACTCAGTGACTTCTCACCATCGATAGGTAAAGTCCAAACTCATTCGCCTAATATTCAATGCTCTCTTCAACCTTCCCATAGCCAAATAGACCTATTCATTGTCTCCTGCACACACAATTCACATTTCTGGCTCATTACCTTTCTTTATGCCATTTCCTATATTTGAACTCTGACTCTGCCACTTACTACAAAACATTCATCCTCTTTGGGACTCAGTTTACTGATTTGCAAAAGAGAGGGATGAACTAGATGATCTCTAAGGCCTCCTTCAAATTTAAATCAGCAATCCCCACCTCAGAATATATCTTTTTCTTTGCTTCTGATGATCTATATTCAACTCATGCTACAAAATCCAGATTTCCTGTATCATTTCTCATTTGTGCCAGGATAGCTACTTAGTTTATGGTGTGTTTTAACATGTGTGTCCTGCTTCCCCAACTAGATTCCAACCTCCCAAGGGCAGCAATTTTGCCTTCTCCATTTTTGTACCCTGAGCCTAGCAAATACTTGTCAGTCAGTGATGGTGATGGTGGTGGTGGTGGTGGTGGTGATGATGACGACGACAACGATGATGTACGTATTTTGGGTACCTATGTATCTAGGTGGTACTGCATAGAACACTAGACTTTAGCCAGGCAGACCTGAGTTAAAATCTTAGCTCAGAAATGACTGGCTGTGTGACCCTGGACAAGTTATTTAAGTTCTGTCTGCCTTAGTTTCTTTGTCTGTTAAAAGGGAATAACAGTGCCTATTTCACAGAGTTGTGGAGGGGAACAAAATGAGATAATATTTATAAAGTACTTTGTAAGCCTTAAAGAGCTAAATAAATATTGTTGTTGTTACTTTGGGTCCAAACTGTCCTATCACCAGTACCAAGAGTGACAGGACCAACTATAGAAGATTTATAAGACATGGCCATTTTTCTCAAGGTGTTTATAATCCACGGGGGAGGTGGAGCAGGAAAGGACAAAACAAATATGTAAATATGTAGATGTATGTTTGTGTCTACATACATAAAGCTTTATAGATATAGATATATGAAACAATTAGATACTAACCTATACAACATTTAGCAAAGTGCCTGACACATAGAAGAATAGAATAGAATCAATGCTGTTTCCTTTGATTATAGCATTCAGAGAAAAGACAGATCTGAGTAACTCCGGTAATCAGGGAAAACTTTGGAGAAGAGGTTGGTCATCAGCTGGGCTTAGCAGGATAGGCAGAGGGGCAGCTAGGTGGCACAGTGGATAAAGCGCTGGCCCTGGATTCAGGAGGACCTGAGTTTAAATCCAGCCTCAGACACTTGACACTAGCTGTGTGACCCTAGGCAAGTCACTTAACCCTCATTGCCCCGCAATATATATATACATACATACATACATACATACATACATACATATATACACACACACTCATATATATATATATAGAGAGAGAGAGACAGAGAGACAGAGAGACAGAGAGAGACAGAGAGAGAGACAGAGAGAGACAGAGGCAGGATCTAAATGAACAAAAAAAAGAAGAGAGTATTTCAGGAGGAATTACTCTAGCAAAGACCTGGAGACAGCAATGATCCTGGCATGTACCAGAGACAATGAGAAAACATGTGACTGGAGTAAAGAATTGCTGTTGAGGATATTAGGCTGGTGGATTGAAAAAAGTCCAAATTCTGAAGGGCTTTGGAAGAAAAGCAAAAGAGAATAAACAGAATCATTGTGATTTGGAAGTGGAAGGGATCTCAAAGATAATCTAGTTCTTAGGGGCAGGGATTATGGGTTGTTGTTATTGCTGCTGCTGCTGTTTTCCCTAGCATTGTATCCCCACTCTCCTAGCACATAGTTACCTGGAGTATTCTACAGGGGTTCCCAACTTGGGGTGCAAATACACTCAGAGGGGTACAAGATGTTTATCAAGGGGTATTTAAATTAAAAACTTTATTATCCTATTAAAATTAATCTCTGTGCTTTATTTCTTATATACCTATGCTGGATAAATGCTAGAATTTATTTCCTTTCATAATAAATCGGGTGTATGGGAAGATTGAACAAAAGCCAAGAAGTATGAGTCTGAGAAAAGGATAGGAATTACAACTCAAACAGCAACCTGAATTGTTGAGACCACCTAGAGAGTGGAAAGCAGAAAACTTTTTTTTTTCATTCATGGAATTCCCACTCGTTTTTGTAATTGTAGCCAGAATGTTCCAAGATGAGTTTTATTTGTGATAGAGTTTATTTCAGATTGACTTCAGGAAGCAGAAAGGAGGGAATGAAGGCTCTATGGTCATGTATCCATTGCCCTTTACATGGCTCACCTGGTGACTGCTACAATAAAGATTGACATGGATAGGTATGGTGGTGAATCCATTTAGTTATCCAAGAAGAAAAGCAACACAGTTTTCTGTTTCATCCGCTGGCATGCCTTCATCTCACCTTGATTACTTGGGGTTTTGCCTGCCCAGACAACCTTTCTTTCCTTGAAATATCAGCAATAAATGGATTGAGAGATGAATCATTGAGGCTGCCTATAGCTAGCTGACTGGGCATTGGGCAAGCTGGTGATAGATACATAGGCAGAAAAATTAAATCTGCTGATTGAGGTCTTTCTTCTTAGAACATTAGTGCAGGGAGAAGTGGACTATGGAGAGGAATACAAATAAAGAGAGGTGTCACTCACTCAATAAGCATTGATTGAAAGGTTTCTGTGTGTCCAGGTTTTTGATGGTTATTGTGAGTGAACTTAGAGAAGGAGAAATTAGGATGTAGTCAATGTATCAATCTATAGCAAAAGCACCAATTGAGGTTGTAGCATCCTCTCTTACATTGAACTTTCTCCTATCCAACCTCTTATCTAACTTCTAATCTCATACACCTTTTTTCCAGCCGCTTCCCAGAAACGGCAAGGGATTCTTCCATTTTCCCCACAGAACATTTGTTCAGTGCATGAAGAATGGAAGGAATACTAGAACTATAGAATGATAAAATTGGAAATGCCCTTCCACATCATAGAGAGTCTAATGCCTTCATCTTACAGATGAGGAAACTTTAACCAAGAGAGAGAAAGTGACTTGCCCAAGGTCATCCTGCTAATAATGGTAGATCCATAACTCCTGGCGGTGATCTTTTCACCACTCTATGCATTATTATAATGAATGAATTCCTTTTATTCAGACTGAGCTTGGTGAAAAAAAAAATTCACAGCTGAGTCAAAGAAAGTCATGGGTTCTAAGGCATCTTTCCCTTTAAGTCTGGGTTCTTTAGCTGATGGATGTGTTCAGTCTCTGAAAGCAAAATTCAGATGCTCACACTGTACTTACTTTAAGCACTGACAATGAGCTGCACAGCACTGGTTTTCAAGTTATAAGATCCTGGGCTGAAGTTCAGGGCCTCCTCCATCTCCAAGGACTAGCATTACCAGGAGCCCTCCCTCCCCATCAACATACCCCAAGTTCAACCTGACTCCTTCCCTTCATCTTGGATCAGACAGACAACAAAAGCCCAGAAAAGTGTTATTTCTTTTTTTCAACTTGCATAGCACATCAAAGCTGCAGGGCTGATTTCACATCTTACCAGAGCAGATATATAATGGTCCTAGGAAGCTGAAATATAAAGGGATGTCTAGGATGAAATTATTTTCTGGAGGCTAGTCAACAGAACTACCAGAAATTACTTGTGAAGTGGAGATGAATCCAGGAAAACTTTAGACAAGTCATTTCCCCTCTCTTGTTCTCAGTTTCCTTATAAATAAAAGGAGGTGGTTGGACTACATTCCTTTTAGGTCCTTCACATCTCTAGATCTATGACTCTATGATCTCTAAAGGTCCTTCCAGCTCTAAATCCTTTGAGCCAAACCTTGAAAAGAGAAGTTTTGCCAATGAATTCACTGAAAGAAAATAGCAACTTATGCATTCCAAGTGCCATTGAATTACATTTTAGTACCCCAAGGGGATTGAGTTATCAAATTACTTGAAATTCCTTATGAAATATCCTTAAAAATTAGATGCCATTGAGCAGGAAGGAATAGAATCAAAGTGCTGACTACAAAAACATATAAATATGGAAATCCTCTTTGACTAAGTTGCCATTTATGCTTAATATGATAGAGCCAAATTGTGATAAAAAGCCATAAACTCCTGGATTCCTATCATGATACAGCAATAGGTTTGGAGCACCCATTGCTGTAGACAGCTGTGCCAGGCTAATATCATGGTCTTTGTAAGAGGACCCTTACTTAGTGATGAGGGGATTGTTAGCACACTTCAAACCACACTAATCCCTCTGTAAGTCCCTTTGTGACACTGTTATACTCACCCAAGTAGCATTGATGGGCTTGGCATTGAGTTCCATGAAGGGGCTGAACTTTGGCTGGAGAACTCCACCAGCCACCATGCATAATAATGCAGCCAGCTGGGGTGAATAGTAGGTGGAATTTGATCCAATTTTATCTAACATCTTCAGAGAGCTAGAAGAGGGAGGGATTGGCATTTGAGTAAAATCTCTATTTGCATAGATAGATAGATAGATAGATAGATAGATAGATAGATAGATAGATAGATAGATAGATAATATTAAGAGCTCTTCATCTCTTACAAGAATAGCTTGAGATATTTTATAAAATGAGTCACTAAAATCTAGGCAAATTCAGACTTCAGAATTTCTCTAATATAAAAGTTTTGTAGCTCAAAAAAAAAAAGGAAATGAAGTTAGTCTAGCATGACTTTCCTTTGATGAAACCTTTTTGGTCTTTGTAAGCATTGATTCCTTCATTAATAATTTTGGATGTCAACTAATCATCTTTTTAATGATATGTTCTTCAATTTTCCAAGGAATTGAAGTCAAGTTCACTGGCCTACAGTTTGTAGATTTTGTTCCTAACCATTTTTTAATCATGCAAAAACAAAACAAAACAAAACACGTTGCCCTTCTCCAGTCTTGTGGTACTTTTCCCATTCTTGACAAACTCTTAGATGTCACTGACAATGTTTCACTAAATCATATGTATCAATTGTGCCCAGACCTAAGGAGAGATGAAGTGCATTTGGATCAAGTGACTTGAATTTATCAAGGACAAGTAGTTGGGCTCTTACTATATCCTTACTTATCTTCGGTATCTATTCCTCATTAATTATTGTTGTTCTGTTATTTCAAGGGGAAAGAGAAGTGTCCTTAGCAAAGAAAAGGGAAATAAAATAATAATTGGATAGCTGTCATCCATCCAAAGAGGGCCTCTTATCCTTTCTTTAATATTCTTCTCCATATAAGCTTAATTTTTTTATTGTCATTAACTTTGCTTGCCAGTTTTAATTCATTCTTCCAGAACACAAGGATACCGCATACATTGTAGCTCTTTGGACTTCCTCCTGGAAGAAATCCTTCTTCTCA